>NC_064423.1:27312187-27642500 GCF_023375975.1 Astyanax mexicanus | reverse complement strand
TGTCTCACTGTTTGGTTGTGTTTTCAGGGAGGCAATGGGGGTTGTTCTTCACAAAGACTCAAAATGGTATCAGCAGTGGAAGGACTTCAAGGACAACAATGCAGTTTTTAACAGTAAGACTCTTACTGCTTTTATTTTCTGTTTCTCTTTTCATTTGACTTTGTAGTTTTTTTTTTTTACAGTTGTTTTAAAGTCAAGACAAGTCAATTTATTTATTAAGCACATTTAAAAGACATCAAGTGTCGACCAAAGTGCTGTACAATAAAACAAAACAACATTTAAAAGAAAGCAAATCAGTGGTAAAACTATTAAAAAAAAAGACCTGTTAAAGAACTGTTCTTAAAACATTTGGACAGTATTAACAATGTTATAGTCATTAATTAATTTATTATTTTATTAAGTTATTATACATAAATCACTATGTTCTTTTCTTTTTTTTTCCTGATCCAACAGTTACTTTACAGTTTTATTTGGTTAGTGATACAATAAAAAAACAGGTTACTGTTGTTTGAGCAGAACTAGAAAAAGAAAATATATATAGTTTTAGTAAAGCAATTATAAATAAGCAGTTCTAGCAATATAATTTTAATATTTTTTATGTCTTTATAAAGGTTGTCTTGATGATAATTGTAGATTGTAGTATATAGAGAGAGCGAACAAAAACATACACATATAAAGACATGCCAACCTGTATGCTTGTACGATTCCATGTTGTAAAGTATGCATTTTGTTTGATCTTACATTTCGCCCCAAGTTTGTCTGTTGTGAGTGTGTTCGATGATTCTCAAGCTTTTTATCGCTTTAGCTAGTTAGGTTTTATGCTAATTTGGCAAGCTACATATCGAGCCATCCATTATTTTTTCTTCACCCTTCATTTTCCTCCAACCTGTCAAAAAAGCGTCACTGTGCTGAAGACTTTCTCTCTCTCTCTCTCTCTCTCTCTCTCTCTCACTCCCTCTCGCTCTCCCTCTCTAGCCTGAGATATTATAATGCAGTAAAAAGGATCTGGTCTGCCAGGCCTAAACCACACTACACTATTAATACTGTCTCCATCCTAAAATCCAGGGAACCACCAGCATTTTAAAAAATGAATCATGATTTGAATTCATCTTTAAGTGATTGACCCTACTAAGGTACTTTAATTTTGCCAATCGTTTATTTGCATTTAGATACACAATGCTTAAGAAGAATGCTTAGGAAAATCTGGAAGGTCACATGGTTTACAGATGCATGTACTGTTTTATAGAAGTTATTGTGAATTAATCTCTGTTGGACGAGGGCTGAGTTTCAAGGTTGGCAGGTCTGCATATACAATATATAGAAAATAGTAGAAAAATGCCCCCTGCTTAATGCTATTCATCTCAGTCCTGTACAGACAAACTCACATGTGCATAATAACACTGATTATAAAAATGAGCTTTTAGCTTTGATGTTTGCTCTGGCAGCTGTAATTATTGTGTATTTATACACCGGCAGCAGCTAATGCGCTGCTTCCTGCAGAGAAAAACAGCAGGGCAAATTCCATTAGTGCTGCTAATATGACATCTGATTACTTAGAGAAATGTTCTGTAATGGACGTGTGCGTTCCTGCAATATGGAGTGCCTTTAAAATGTGTTTTATGCTGATGTTTCCAACAGGTGGCGCTGTTGCTTCACTGAAAGATACTTGGTTCTCTTTAAAAGGGTCCTGAAATTTCAGTAGCATTAATATAAATAAAATACACAGTATAAAAGAGTTATAGTAGAGCTGCGTTTGAGCATTGCCTTATTGACTCTAATTCTAAGGAGGATGAACCAGTAAACCAGTGATCCAGGTTTTGGTGGACACTTAAGCTGTTGCTCAAAGTAAATATGATTTGAAAATAATTCTTATAATATTAATAATTAATAATATAAATTATAATGATGATGAAAAATGTTATTGCTGTATATTAGGGGTGGGCTATATGGCTCTAAAATAATATCACACTATTTCATGGTATTTTTGTAATAATGATACTCTTGGCTATATGACAAAACTGAATTACAAAAAATATTTCAGAACTATTCTACTGCAACAAAATGAAAATTAATTTATTATTGCATACAATTTTTTTATTTATCAGATTTATAACGGAAATCAATAATCCAGAATGTCATGATACTAATAATGCACTCCAAATATCTCAGTATATTCAGAATTAAAGTAAAATAAATGATACTGGACAGATATAATCTGTAAGTATATATAAGTATATAATGGGAAATGAGAACAGTGTGAATTTTTCTTTTGCTGAAAACAGCAAAAAAGTAGTACCCTGATGTGATAATTATGGGTACTATGGTATATTTAAAAATATTGACGATATTATTGCCTACAATATGATATGGCACACCCCTAGTATTTAAAAATAACAATAATAAGAATAATACATAGTCTCATTGTAGTTATATAATGACTTGGAACTTTCCTGCACCATGACAAATGTGTGTGTGTTTGTTTGGTGCATTACACTACTGTTATTAGGCAGAATATTGGAATATATATTCCAATTTTGAGCCGAATATCTTGAGTTTTCATCTGGAAAACTTCTCATATTTTCTTGTAATCAGCATGTTTTGGGTTCCCGTTTACAGGATTCTTTGAAATGAAGATGAAATATGATGAAAGTGACAACGCCTTCATCAGAGCATCCCGTGCCGTCACAGACAAGATGACTGACCTCATAGGTAAAGTTTTATGTCCTTATGTATATACTGTACTTGTGCAGAAGGGACTAAATATCCCTAACTGATTAGCATTACAGTGGTGTAGAATGGAAACAGGGAATGTCATATGTAATAGAATAGTTAATTACTGAGGTAATTAGTAGAAATTTTAGAAAGTCATTAAAATGCCACTCTGTAAATACAGGATCTTATACCTCATGTCGAGTAAACGTCACACAGTTAAAGAAGTTAAACCTAATTGCTGTTTGTTGTCCATGTTTGTGCTCAGGTGGTTTATTCTCCAAGACTGAGATGTCTGAAGTCCTTACAGAAATCCTGAAGGTGGACCCCAACTTCGACAAGGACTCTTTCCTCAAACAGTGTGAGAAGGACATCATCCCTAACATCCTAGAGGTGAGTCTTGATTTATCAGGTGTGAGAAATACTATCAGTTTCCCTTGATTAAGTCCTGATCACACGAGCATGGGCACAGTATTGTACAGCTGTAGATGTTAACAGGTGCCGCGTGCTTCTTCATTTAAATTGCGTCTTTTTCTTTTCCTGTTTACAGGCCATGATTCAAGGAGAACTGGAGGTCCTGAAAGACTGGTGCTATGAAGCTGTATGTAGACATGCACTAATTCAATGAATTCAGTATCCATGTTTTTATAGTAGTATTCAGTATTTTTAATAACTGAATAAATGTGATTCTGCCCTGCAATTCTGGCATCGCAGAAGGCTGCAATATGCAAATCAATGCTTTCGTTTCTTTTGTTTTTTTTAGAATTACAGCGTGCTGGCTCATCCCATCCAGCAGGCCAAAGCAATGGGGCTGCAGTTTCACTCCAAGATTCTGGATATTGATAACATAGATGTGAGTATTGCCCAGTAGTTGTTTTTAGCTGCCAATTAAGTATTTCACAAACAGCAGCAGCAGTAGTAGTAGTATATATGTAGAAGCATATATAACTTTCACATTAAAATCTTATTTTAATAGTGTAAGGGTATTTTTTAAGCAAACTTAAAAAATTTGACAGAGAATATTTGATTACGTTTTTGGCTATTTTTTATTCTCTCAAGTAAATCAATCTGAAGAAGGCAATGTGGGTTTATTTGTATATAATTTGTTAATTTGTATATTAAGACAAATTTTAAAAAGGTTATAAAAATTATAGTTAAAAGAATAAAAAGAAATGCAAACTAAATATACAAAAGAAATCTAATTACATTTAAATCAGCTAATTAAAAATGTCTCTAATTATAAATAAATATGACAATACAGAACAATATTAAAAGTTGCAAAACATTATAATGAAAATAACTAAAAGTACAGAAACTAAAAACAAAAAGAAATAAAAAAAAAATAACACATGATTTTTAAGACTTGAAATAAAATAAGTTAAAATACAGAAAAATAAATAAACTATGAAATACTAAAAGTGTGCAAAGATAAAGGTAACAAGATTGGAAAGCACAGGTGAACTATTATGTTTTTAGCTTGTTTTTAAAAAAGGTTACATTCTGAGCAGTCTGAACAAACATCTAATCATACACTTATACACACTGCTTATACATAGTGGATTTGAATCATTAAAATTTTATACTACCACACTGTTAAAACTGCACACACTGTAAATTCATACTGGATCAAAATCATTTATGTACTGTATGGGTGACACAGTGGCTTAGTGGTTCTCCCCATGTCCTCTTAGTAGGCGGTGTACGATTGGTGTATGGAACGTAATTGTAAGTGTGCTTGAGTGGCAGAAAGGCGCTATATAATATATATGAGTAATTGTAAAATTATTTCAGATGTAACAATACTGTCAGACTATTAAAATACACACACTGCTCCTTCATACTGGAGGTACTGCAGGTTCACAGATGTTCTCAGCATAAATTACAGGCACTCCACAATTAAAGTTAATCCAGCTCTGACATAAATGTAGAGATATCAGTTATTTTGTCCTGAGCAACATTAATTTGCTGTCTTCTCACTGTGCTTCTGCAGCTAGCTATGGGGAAGATGATGGAGCAGGGTCCCGTACTCATCATCACCTTCCAGGCTCAGCTGGTGATGGTGATCCGAAACACAAAGGGTGAAGTGGTGGAGGGCGACCCGGTGAGTGCTGATGCTGCCTGAGGGGTGCTGAGTCCGGCACGGCGGGGTGTAATTACTGCTGTTAGGCTGCATTCACACATAGCATTCTGTCCTCCAACTCACACTACCACACAATGTTTGTTTGTGATCTTTAAAGTTCGAGAAAGTTCAAAAACTTTCGTAAGCACACAAAGTGACATCACACCTTATGTTTATCATCAGTTAAAGAGTAAGTGGGGTATGTCAAATATTTTGTATGCCCAAATGCTTGTGGACATATCTCCCAATGGAATGCATTCAGCTACTTTAAATTGCATGCACAGCTGAAACTTGTCTAGACCCTGTGGAGAAGTTTTGCCAATAGAATAGGTAGAAATCTCTGGAGCAAATAAACCTGAACTTATTGGCATCGTGCATAATTCCAGGTGTGGTCTAGAGGGGTGTAAAGCCCCCAGCATTGAGCTGTGGAGCAGTGGAGGAACTGTGTTTTCTGCAGTGACGGTGCTGCTTCCAGTACTTTTAGGAAGAGTGGAAAGCTTGGTATAAACATTTTGTACTTTAGGCCTAAAGATGAATTGAATGCTGAAGTTGTCTGCAAGCTGATAATAAAGTGTTACCTCAGAAGACCAGCTTTGTTTTGGAAATGCCCACACCTGTATAAATTGTGTTATGAAGTGAGTGATGCTGAACTTTGGTGTACTGATGTGCTCATGGCAAGGCCACATAAATTAGGAGTTATCTCCTTAGGAGGCGATATCCTAAGTTTCTGAAGTTGTGAGCGCATTTAACATTCATCCATCCACAGTGTCAGATATGTATCAGGAATACATTATAGAAAGAAGGCATTTCCACCTACAGTGGACAGCACAGTGAGTTGTAATGATTGTGAACAGCAGCATCTGTGTGAACTGTCTATGCGAATAGAAAACAACTCCACATTCAATGCAGGTCAGGGAAGCGTTCTTTAGCTACCATGAAACATGGCAACAGTTCTATGAAATATATTATATTTTTAACAGTAAAGCAGTATTGTTGTATGATGCATCTCTGCACCACAATATTAAAGGCTGTTCTTAGAAATGAAGGTACACTTCATGACTTATAACACTACCACCATCTCACTTACAACAACAACATCCTCCGTTCCACAGGTATTAATGCATTTATAAGCCCTGAACCTGTCTCATCATCTGCAGTCTCTGTTCCCATCCCGTCACTTTGATGAAGGGTTATTTTCACCTTGTCTGTCCAGATAAACCCCTCAGGCTCGTCATTGTGCTTCTCTGCACCATCCAGTCTGATCTTTGTGTCCTTAGTGCTGATGAGTTGGATGTTTGTCAGTCCAGCTCCTGTGACTGTCGTTTTAGAGGTTTCAGAGATCTCTGAGAAAAAGCTTATACACTACAGGTCAAAGTTTTAGAACTTCAGTGACCCATTTTTTTAGTTGTCCAGTGGCAGTGCTGCAAGTTTCTTTTATTTGGTTACTTTGCAATGATGTTATTGCTGCCATTTCACCTGTTAGACCTCTAATTCTTCTCTCCTCTGTTGAAAGCTAAAAGTGCTGTTGCCATTTGGGTCAGCCATACCCGATTCTTCATGTACCAGTTTTTCCCAGTTTCCAAGAGTCTTTTAAAGGTTTAAGAAACAGTACTAGCCACTCTCAGGCTTAATCTTTAATTTATCTATAAAAACAGCTTTATTACAGACAAAGGCTTTGTTAATATCCATTTTTTGCATCCATTTCCAAAGCTCAGTTTATATCCATACAGGTCTGGACAAAATTAAAATACCACTTCAGTTTTTGAATCAGTTTCTCTGATTTTGATATTTATTGGTATATAATTGAGAAAAATAAACATTGCTGTTTAATTCTATAAACTACAGACAACATTTCTCCCAAATTCCAAATCTAAAAAAAAATATTTGGAGCATTTGTTTGCAGAAAATGAGAAATGGCTGAAATAATAAAAAAGATCCAGAGATGATGCAAAGAAAGGGAGTTCAGAAATCAACATTTGGGGAAATAACCCTGTTTTTTAATCAGTTTTTATGCATTTTGGCATGTTCTCCTCCACTAGTCTTACATACTGCTTCTGGATAACTTCATGCCACTCCTGGTGCAAAATTTCAAGCAGTTAAGCTTGATTTGATGGCTTTGATCATCCATCTTCCTCTTAATTATATTCCAGATTAATAGAAACTCATATTTTTTAGGTGGTCTCTTATTTTTTTTTTTCAGAGCTGTATATTGCTACAGACCAGCTGTGAGCTGTAAACCAAAATACCTGTTTTCTAAAAAGTACCCCCACTTTTTTATTTTTTATACAATTTAAAATGTATATAAAAATATTCAGTTAATTATTAGGCCAATGTTTTTCTTAATAGTCCTGGTAGTTTATTGTTAACCTTTGTATTAAATTCTCTGGTGGTGTACTAAAACTTTTGCATGCTATTGTATATACTCAGAGTTACTTGTTTCATCCTGATCTGACTTTAATGACAGGATGACATACACACTTTTTATAAATACGCAGCCACCTAACTTGCTTCACCGACTCAGTACATATGCTCTTACCTCACTGTACAGTGCAGACGCTCAGGCCTCACTGAACCTGTGAACCAGAGTGGAGCTGCTTTGGATAAAGTGGGCTTCAGAAGCCCATAAGCACTGCACGGGTTATAAATCTGAAGCTAGAATGCTCTGACAGCCCCCTGAGGGGGCTTTTGAATGGAGTCGGTTCTGTTTCATAGAGCAGGGCACTGAGCAAAGGTTCCACAAAGCTTACATTTAAAATCTTTCTGACTGGTATTACAGTGCTGATGCCAGGTTTCTGTGATCAGAGGATTATTTTGCCTATTTCTGAACATACAGCAACCATATACATATAATCAAATATTTATTATTCCATTATTACATATAGACACATACATACTGATATTGCAGTGTGTACATTGTACATTCATTATGATGTGTTACTTCAGGAATTGGGTTGGGAATACCCATATTTGTATAAGTTATGAGGTGTCTGAACTGAGGCTGAACTCTGCTTTTAGCATTTCTCGATCCACAGGGTCACATGGTTATAAATGCATCATCGAAGGCATTACCACACACAGTGGACAGCGGATTGGGTCGTAATAATTGTGTGACCTGTTGCATCTGGCTAGAATCTGGCATGATAGTCCGCTAGGTTAAAAACAACCCCAGAGCATGATTCTACCACCACCATGCTTAACAGTTACCAAACTGGTCAGCTGACTTGTATATGTATTTTGGTTTATTCTGATGTTATATGGAGTTTTGCTGGTATAAACCCTCACTGAACACTGACTTTGCATTTATTTGGATTTATTCTAGATCCTGCTAAAGTTATCTGTACACTGATCAGACTTAGCATAATAACTCAAGACTCAAGCATAATAAGATTGAGGTCAGGGCTTTGGTTTTAGGTTTAAGGTTATGCTGAAGATTTATGAGCAGCAAAACAACCTCAGAACATGATTCTACCACCACCATGCTTAACGGTTACCAAACATGCCTCTGTTTAGCTGACTTTATGTGTATTTGGGTTGGCATACACACTTACTAACCTCTTTATTTCAGTTTATACTAATGTTATATAGGATTTTACGGGTTGACTTCATGTCTTCGGGTTTATTTTTATGCCATGTAGTTATTTACATTTAAACACAATTGCTGTAACTACAGTACTAGCACTATACATTGAATTATTATGTGTGTAAATATATGTATTTGTGTGTGTGTGTCTGTTTCTAGGAGAAGGTGATCAAGATGATGTACGTTTGGGCCTTGTGTCGGGACCCGGAGGAGTTTAACCCTTACGCTGCCTGGAGGCTCCTGGACTTTTCAGCATCCAGTACAGTGCAGCCCCTGTGAGGAGCTTCAGCACGCAGTTTAGGATTTGGGAGGCAGGGAAGAAGGCAGTCCTCACAAACACACACATATATAACACACACACACACACAGCACACACAATTACAAACAGTCCTGGGGCTTTTTCTGTCTATCCAGAAGCCCCTGATCTGCAGTCTGATGCTTTCCGGAGAAGACTGACTGGCTGCAGGGTTTGAATTGCTACCATCAGTGCAGGGAGGCACAGCCCACTGACCTACTCTGTCACCGGACTGAAAGTGATGTCACACGGTTGGATGCTCATGAGACTCTCGGCTAATTCTCTTGTATTGTTCTGCTCACTGGATGCCCGAAAATAGAGATTGAGAAACTCTGCTTTTGTGTGTTTCGCTTTCTCCCTACCTGATAGGGGTTGGTGTGGGAAAATGAATTATAAAAAAGTGCCATCAGGGACTGTGAGGTATAATTAGATCTGCTAACAGTCAATGGATGCTAGCTGGGCCAGCCCTTAGCATAATACTATAGGTAGCTTCCATTTATTGTTAGCAGAGAGCAGTTTTTCTATCTGTTTAAAGATCTGCTCAGGCGGTTGACAGCTGAATAAGGTTTTAATTAGGATTCATATTAAATAAAGTGGCTTATGTTTTATCTGGTTAATCATTACAGTTGATAGAAACAATCTGATATGTTCCAAGCTAGTGTATGGATATAAAGGAACAAGCCAAAGTTTTGACAGAGAATCTCCTGTTTCAGAAGCCTTTTCTATGGCTATGTTCACACAGCAGGTAAAAAAGACTGAATCTGGTGTTTATTTTAGGCTGTTTACACTGTCTTTTTTTAATTGGATCCATATATGACATTTGTCTGAATAGTTAGTCAAGTTTTGGTTTCATCTTTTTCAACATGACAGAAGCCATCAAGGACCCTGTTTATCTATTTCTTTAGAGCACAAGCCTAAGAATTTGGTTTGAACAGAGGCATCACCCTAAATGTGTAATGTCTGTCCTCAGTGAGAGGAAGTTATCCCTCCCTCATGCTGTCTTCATTTTCCTGTCTGTTCACATCAAATTTCACTTCTCATTATCGTCTTTTTTCCTGAATTAGGATCTGTCTGTTTAAACTAAGGCAGATAAAAAAAGATTGGATTTGGTCCACTTTTACTTGCTGTGTGATTCTAGCCTAAAACAAATCTGCACAAATATACTATATTCCCTTCAGTTTATAATATTACGCAAGATAAATTGCAGCCCTTCTGATCATAGACTCTGTAAGAACACCAGAAAAGCCAGTGGTTTTTAAAAAAAAAGTTATTTTTAAAAGTTCACCAGTTTAAAAAAACTAAATCACTGCAAAGCCAACCACCACTGATAATATATAAAAAGTATCACCCAATTGTGAATGTGTTTTAATATTTACAATGTTTAATGTAAAAGCTACCAGTGAAGCATAAGATCATTTGTCTAAACTGTCGGACGTGTCCTTCAAGACCTGCCTTAACATTCTCTCCTAGTGGAGTAGTGGTTTCAGCTGAGCATAAGTATGGAAGTGTATTGTACTGTGTATTTTCTAGTCCAATAAAGCCTCGATTGTGTGGGGCTAAAAATGTGTCGGTATCCATGTTGTTCTGTTGGTTTTGTTTGGATGGTTTTAGGAACTGCTGAATTGTTGAAATTTATAGATTATTCTTTCTATTTCTTTTTATTTTTTATTTTTTTGGGTTGTGGTACAGTCTCTGTTTAGTGTTTGCTGGGATTCTCCCAGGTTTTTACCATCTCTCCAATGTGGAGGTGCAACAACTTGAATTCGACTTTGTTGACTAATAGCTGCCAATGAATGCACAAATTGCCAGTGTTTAACCACAACAGAGTAAAATACAGTTTACTTTACAGTTGCTGTTACGTTTTACAGTAAAAATCCCCTTAATCTCGGTGCAAAACTGCAGTGAAAACATACAGACTGAGTGAGCAGCTCTCTCTCACAAATAGTAGAGCATATGGATTAAACTCTTATGGTTTGTAAACACTGAACCATGAAAGTCTTAAGGCAGTACATTGGGCCTGGCTACACATCTTCAGTAACATCACTCTGATGTGGCATGTCATGTAGAAGATGCACAGGATGGCTCTATAGACTCCATTTATTAAACTCTAGTTATTTTTAATGTAAAACCCAAGGAAGAAGGAAAAAAGGAACAGGAGAGGAAAGGAAAGGAAGCCAGTCACTAATACAGATGTTTCTGTGAAACTGACACCAGTAAATCCATAATTCCTGGTGTTTCATTATTTGGGAGTATTTTGTGTGGTAGTTGCAGCCATATTTAGTCATATTTCATTGCATCATAGGCGTTCGATTGATGGTGCCCTCTATAAGGGATGCTCCTGCTTTGGGCACAGGTTCTGGACCCTCCACAACCCTGACTAGAATGAAACAGTGATGAATTCCTCTGCACCTCCAGCACACCACCTCCAGCACACCACCAACTTTCTTTCCATTACCTGAGAACATCATGCACCTGCAGTACTGTACTGGGGAACATCTCGTTTAGTAACGTGTTCTGGTTTTCGTGTAGGTGTGCTTGGGGCATAATATAAATGAATTCTAAGCCAGTTTAATGAATGATTCTACAGATGCTGCTCTCTCCCCACATCCCTCAAAGATGATGTCAGTCAGCACATGCATCTGATGTCAGCTGATGTCACCAGTGCACTGGTGGCAACCTAGTAATGCTCCATCAGCAGCAATAAAAAAAGAGATGGTGACTGTCTTCACGTCTTTGCAAGTACTATTCTTTACATTCATAGTTTTGGGGGCATTTATAGTGATAGGGGGAGTTGAGTAATTGACCTTTTAACTTGGGGAGAAAATAGGATACAATTAGAAACTGTTGTGGTTAAAATGTGTAAAGATATAAAGAAGCAGATGATTAAAGAAAAGTTAAATAAATAAAAAAAATGCAATATCACTGCATTATTATGGCATTACACTATTCCAATCCCTCATCAGGCACCTCTTATTCACTTGAGTTGAAGAAAAGACAGCTGTCCACCAAATTTCATGTCTGTATGACTGATTTTGACTCTTGCGTCAGTAACAGAAGTGAAAGATTGCAGCACATTTTCAGTCCACCTCTGCTTTAGTTACTGATAAAGTTAAAGCAGAACTCCCCAAACATGAGCATACACTAGAACAAACACTGTTTAGGTATGTTAAGCAGGAGAATGGGGTCAGGGGGGGGGGGGGCATTGAAGGGTCAGATTTATAGCTTCCAGGGTTGGAAATGTGGGGGAAGCCTGGCGAAGAAGTACACGCATTCATCCATCGCTGGGCCAAGGCTATTTCAGGCCTGTCTGCTGTGATGAATCCCTCTGCAGCTCCATCCCTCCACCCCCATCACTCAGAACACCCCCAGCAGAACTTCCTCAGTGGTGCTGGAGAACACCCTGCTCCAGCAGTGCTGCACTGGGGAAAGCCATATTTACTGATATGTGCGTGTGTGTGGTAGGGATGTAAAAATGTATAAGTATTTCTTGAGGCATTGATTTGACTATGCTGATTCATCTCTATAAATTTGAGAAGATTAAGATTGATCATTATCAATTCTAAAGTCTGATCACAATAAATTATAAGTATAGTCAATAAAAGGGAACTCCACTGATTTATCTAAACAGCTGCATAATTACATGCTTAAGATGCAAACTGGGTCTTTAGATAGAACAAGATGTCTGAGATAATGACAGAATGAATATACCCAATGTATATTGGGTGTATACCCAATACACCCAATGTGTCATGACCTGTTTCTGGTACACATAAGACATTGTGGAACTTGAAACATTGAATGACCACACAGCTCAATATGTTTTGAATCCATTTGGCAATCCACTCTCAGGTCTTGAGTATTGTATGAGAATTGTAACTACAATTCACGTTACCTTGTCCAGTTTTCAACCTCACCCACAAGATAACACCTCACAACTTATGCAGGTGTGGGCATTTCCACACCATTCCCTATAAAACACTTGCACATACATTTACATACTTCATTTACAACCCCATCCAAATTTAAGATTCTACTTATGTCAGTCAAGAACAGAAAGCTGAGGCTGCAGTGGGCTCTGGCTCACCAAAACTGGTGACTTCAAGACAATTGAGGACTGGAGAAGCATAGCCTAGTCTGATGAATCTGCATTTTGCTGTGGAATTTGGCCCAAATAGAATGAACAATTCATCAAACGTGCCTTGTGTCAACAGATTAGTCTGGTGAAGGTGGAGGTTTAATGGTGTGGGGAATGTTTCCTTCTACAGTTTTAACCTGTTGGTACCAATTTAATCATTGCTTGACTGCGCAGCATACTTGAGTGTTGTTGCTGACCCTGTGCATCCCTCCATGTCCACAGTTTACCAATCTTCTAATGGTTGCTTTCAGCATGATGATGCAGCATGTCTTAAAGCAAAAGTGGTCTCAAACTTGTTTCATGAATATGGGAATAAGTTCTCTATTTTTCAGTGCCAGGTCTCTCTAGTCACCAGATCTTTGGAAGGTGGCAGATCAAGATGGATCTCAAGATCTAGTAGAATCTATACTCATTCCAAGAACAAAAGCAGACCCCACCCAGTATTATTATTATAGTCTTCCTACTGAACTGCTTGCTCAGTGTGTATATACACCAGTATGTGTTACCTACCACAAATATGCTTTATGTAAATCTGAACTCCTTCCACATACAGCGCTACACGCACAGCTGCATTAAGCGGCTCTTCAGGATTGAGGGTGTTTTGCTGATGAAGCAGTTGGAGTGTCTAAAATCTGCACGTCATGAATAATTCCCCCCGCTAACTGCGTGTGATAAGGTCACCCCTGAATTCTAAGTGAAGCTTCGCTAGATATGGGAAGTGTTTGACTTCTTTATGAGAGGGTGAGAGAGAGAGTGAGAAAGAGTGCTATGGAATAAATAGTACGCCTCTGACATATTCATGAAGGGCCAAACTGAGCAAAGAGACGTGCGCTAACTTTCTGAAAGCGAATTAGAAGCGAGCTGCTGGATATTTACACACCTCTGCTCGAGACGGACTGTGAGCCTGCATGCGGGGGTAGAGGAAGACCGCAGGCGAGCTCGACTTCCAAATGAAATCTGCGATTGGCCCAGACACGTTCGCTAGCCCTCGGCCACGAGGGCAGATCCTTTACGAGAATCTATAATTCTGTTCTGAAGGAAACAATGGCAAATCCACTTTCTATTGATCATGGTTTCTTCTGCCTGCTTGGCAATCCCTCCCCGCCCTCCTGTTTCGTAGCTTTCAGGAGAACACTTTGTCACCGGATTTAAAGCGCCTGGATCGTGCTCCCAGACGGAGAAGGCCAGAAACCGAGGCCCCGTCGCCGTATATATCTACCGTCTTGTCTTTACAACCGCCTGCAAATGGCTCCATAAGTTGTCTGACGGTGTCACCAACCAAGGGAACACCTTCATAAATGTCTGACATGATAACTGTGTTATGAAACTGCACGCTGCCACGGCAAAAAGCATTACTCATCATAGACGCCTAATACTTATGACATCATCAGTCAAGGATAAAAGAGAAATTACAGGTTATAAGCTTAGTGCTTTGTAGGAAGGTGAGGAATATTGCTACAAGCCTGGCTTAATTTGAAGGGAATGCACTCAAAACCTCCTACCACCAATTTTGAATTACTCATAATTCTTAATACATTCCACACACTGATGACCACTGAGGAACGGATGCTGAGAGCGTCATTATGCAGCAATTGAACCTCAAAATAGCAGCTCAAGAATCATGATGATGATTATGCTGACTGTATTATGGATAATGGCATCTCTTTCATTGCAACTCTGGGTTTGAATGCTGCTACTACACTACTGAACTTTGGTTCTGAATCAGTTTCTCTGATTTTGCTATTTATAAGTATATGTTTGAGTAAAATGAATACTGTAGTTTTATTCTATAAATTACGGACAACATTTCTCCCAAAATTAAAATACAAATATTGTCATTTTAGAGCATTTATTTAAAGAAAATGAGAAAATGCTGAAATAACAAAAAAAGATGCAGAGCTTTCAGACCTCAAATAATGCAAAGAAAACAAGATCATATTCATAAAGTATTAAGAGTTCCAAAATCAGTATTTTGTGGAATAACCCTGGTTTTTAATCACAGTTTTCATGCATCTTAAGGCATGTTCTCCTCCACCAGTCTTACACACTGCTTTTGGATAACTTTATGCCACTCCTGGTGCAAAAATTCAAGCAGTTCAGCTTGGTTTGATGGCTTGTGATCATCCATCTTCCTCTTAATAATTTTCCAGATGTTTTCTATTTGGTAAAATCAAAGAAACTCATCATTTTTAAGTGGTCTCTTATTTTTTCCAGAGCTGTATGAGCTACAATACACATTTTTGCAAAATTCTGAATTAAAGGATGGCTGACTCAGACTATGCAAATTATTATTATTTTTTTTTTATATTAAGGTCATTACGTAAGTGATGTTAGTTAGGGCAGACCCTCCAGCTCTATCCAACCAGTCTCGGAGGGCAGAAATCAGGCTAAAGGGAAAAGGAACTTGCCTTAGGGAAAAGTCAGTGTGTGTATGTGCATTCTTTGTACATGTGGGTCTTCTTCCTCCCCCTGGGGCTTTGACCGTGGTCGTCCTTTTCTGCTTTTCTTTGCCGGTTTGCTCTGCTGCTCTGACAGCTCATCCATACATGTGCCTTAGAGGCATGACTGTTGGGTCACTTTCACTGAGCATCACCTGAAGAAAGAGCTGGAAGGTCCCACAAGTTGCTTGCAGATAATTATTAAATATTTTTTGTCCAAAAAATGGAAACATATGAACAAATATAACATGTTCAAACAAAACAGGTAAATTAAATAATTCCAAAAGAAAAAAACATATTGTACCTTTCAACAAGAACCAAAAACAGGTGTCAAAAATAGCTGCTGAAATTAGAAAGGACTCAAAATGAACTCTGGTCAAACTGATAATTAACATTAATAGCTGGAGACGATATTTATTCAACATCAGCTCTCATTATTTTTAAGATGCAAGAACTAATTTCCATCCGAAAATACAAAATGAAATGATGAGATAACTTACTGTACTGTAGGCAACTAATTGTAAATGGTATTAATGCATGAGACTTGAGAGCCTTAAAATTTGTGGTGACCATTTATCGTCACTCTCCAATGAAAAACAAGTATCTTAATTCTTGTCAATTTTTAGTTTACTGCATAATTTGAACAGGCAGACTGTCGCTTACTCTGTGCCAAAACGTCTTCATGAACGCACCAATAGAAATACTTCAAAATGACCTAAAATAAACTCTTTTTACATTTACTTTTTTTCTCTCTCTCTTCTGTAAAGTTACTGTTTTGGAGATACGTGTTTTTTATTGGACAGCGGAGATATGTACCAATTGTAAATTGTAAAACTTGAACAGCCCAGTAAAGTCAAATTTACTTGTGGAAAACTTGGGATCCCAGATGATACTCAGTATTTAGCATATTAGCATTTAGCATGTCAGCATCTCACCTATATAACCCAGATCATGTTAGCATGTAAGGTACAATACCAACTCAAAGCGTTTCCTTGAATTTTTATGTTATGTTTTAAATGCTACTGATTTATTTCAAAAAATTGTTCTATTAGCTTATCCATTCTAACATCCTGTGTTTAAGGTTTTATTTTTATTCTTTGCTGTTTGTGTGATTTAGATTAAGAAACAAATGGAAAAACTCAGAAGTGGAGACTCCGACCTGTCGATCGTGATGTAAATGGATGTAAATGTAATTCAGTAAACTCTCTTAACCGACCTTTGACTATGCTAATGCGCTAGGTTAGCGTTAAAGACTGGCAGAAAGGGAGGTGATCCTATATCAGCGTGTAAGGCCGAGAGTGCTCAGCATGCACTCAGGCTATTGGGAGGCAGTACAGTGAAAGGCTTCACGTTGAGAGAGTATCTCATTAGCCGGTGGAGTGGCAGATTGTCCATGGGCTGTCTGGCAGAATAAATAGCCGCATTAGCCGTGTTGCAGCTGGTCTGAGCATCGCTTACTGGGCTATGAAATTTGCAGCATGGTGGAACAGGGGTCCTGCGTCCGTGATGAATGAGTTATACTCCTCCGTTAAGCTTATTAAAGTCAGATCGTGTGATAAATGGCAGGAGGGGGTAGAGGAGGAGGGGAGCGAGATGGAGGGATTTGGAAAGCGGGTGACGCGTTTGATAAACTATGAATAGGGAGGAAATTAAATCCCAGACAAAAATATAAAAATCACCCTTCGTTAGTCTTTTCGGTCTACGCCGATGACTGATTAAAAGACCAGACCCAATTTGAATTTTTAATGCCGCAGGCCAGGTTTGTGTCTAAATGGGAATAAGGATCTGGGGCATTGGGTTCCTTTCCATTCCCACTGACTGCTAGAGGAGGTGCAAAGCGAGTAGCTGCACATTCCCGGCTCAGATGTTACACCAACAAACTCGTGCAGCGACATGATGTGTGACACAGCCAGTAATACAATGCACAGCCAGTTATATCCCCAGACAAGCATCGCTAGCTTGGACCATTAGCACTGGATTCCCTAGACTAGCGCCTCTGCTCATGGGCCACTTACTAGATTTGGCTGCTACAGCTGGTTTCTCCAGACCATCACTCTTCCTAGAGTCACTTCCCCTCTGACTGCAGCCATTTGTAGACTAGTGTTTCCCAGCCTTGGTCCTCAAATAACCTTGCTCAGAACATTTTGTGTTTTTTGCTCCCCTAACACACACTTTACACACTTAGGAAAGACCTGTTAATTACACTGACATGCTTGAAAGCAAGGGAAATTAGCTAATATTATATCCCATGACTTTTGTCATGTCCCTAAACTTAAGAATACACTTTAATCAATCAATCAATCAATCAACCAACCTTTATTTTACATTGAGGGTGACCCTCATTTATAGTGTTGCCAATCATACACAGTTTAAAAAGGATTGAAAACATTTAAGTAGAAATTAGAAAGAATAAGTAATAAAATAGTAAAAAATAATAAATAAAAAATACTGTCTTTAAATCAACATTTAATATATATGAATAAAATATATATGTAAAAAAAAGAAAATTCTAAAAGACCATAAAAACAAATTGACACATAAAAAGTAAATAATTTATAAAATATAAAATAAAGGAAAAAGTTAATAATCGTAAAAGTAAAGTAAAATGATAAGAATGATAAGAAATGATAAAATCAATAATAATGAACTTAGAACAAAATAATCAAAATATAAAACTAAAACGTAATAATAAATAAATTACAATTAATTAAATTAATTAAAAATTTAAATATGGGAAAAAGACAAACTCATTAAAAAAATAATTTTTAAACAATAACAGGCTTTCAGATGGTGACTAGAAAGTAAAAGAAACTAAATACTTGAGGTGTCTTCTGAATTAAATGTGGATGAAATTTCTGCCAGCATTGCTTATTTATACACATGGACAATACTACCAGATGCTGCTGGTTACACCTACTGCACTGTCTACTGTGGGTGGTAAATGCTATCTTCTGTACTGTATTTCTGGTACACATGTGACACTGATAGGAATGTTGAGTGCCTTCACAGCTTTGAAAATAGAATGTACCATCTATTATCACCCAAATGCAGATCATTTGAGCACGTTGACCAGTGTTCATCCTCTCTCACAATATAACACCTCACAACTTATACAGGTTTGGGCATTCCCAAGGCATCAACTGAGATAACGTCATTACTCCTGGAGCTTTCATATCTACTCAGTCTTGCTGACCTACAAGCAGTATATAGAAAGGCTGTTTAAGCAGAGTCTGTTTTGAATAGAGGTTTACCATGGAAAAAAAATACAGTTTATGAGTAATATTAATTCCTGTAGGGATCACACCAATAGTAAAACATATCTTAAGGTCACGCTCAATGGTTGACCATAAAATGGCTACATAGTTTTAACTAGTTGGGAGTAAGTCATTCCCACATTGTCTATCTAATTATGTCTAAAAGGGGTGAAGAACCATTCTCAAGGGTACAATGGCAGCCTGGTCTTATCTTTTCTTTTGACCATCTATTCTTTTTTGAACATTTCTTGCTCAAGGGCAAGTGGCTAGTTGAAGGCAGATGAACACTGGCTGCCCAGATCTAGTAGGGAACAATGGCCTTATTTATAAACACAATGGTAGACTGTCCATAGCCTAGGGACACTAAGGACTAAACTGGTTATCCAGTAGGGGATGTCAGTCTCTTTGTATCTAGTAAGTTACAGTGGTGGGTTGATCTTATTGGTCTTTATCCCAGTCACCCATTGGGAATATTAGTCAGTCAATGGCTCCAACTGGCAGAATTTTGGTTTCTTTTTTCCAAAAAAGCATTCCCAATATTCGCAACTAGTGCCTATCCAAAGATCTTGGCACGGCCCTAAAGCACATCCGGAAAGTGACAACGTTTAGATTGCTGAGGGATCAGTTACTCTCATGAGACCGAACAAGGCGTCATCAATTAGAAACATTGCTTAGCTTGTGCCAGATCCATTTGGCTGTCCCAGTTATCCCTGCTACTTCGCCACTCATGAGACCCCTCTATTATTGATGTGCTCTGTGCCAGTAACGCTTCATTTAAAACTAGTGGTAATTACACTGAGAATGTCATTTAATTAGTCATCTGTCATTGAAGGCCTGGAAAATAAATTGCCTCTAGCCTCTTCTAATATAACCTTGACACATCACTCTAACGGATTGTTTTTTCAGGAGATGCCATGCTGGCTTCAGTATCATGGAAGATTTTCAGGTTAGTTCACATTGGTTAAGCATGTTGTTCTGGGTCAGTGGAGGTCAGGATAGCACTGGATGAATTTATTGGACTCCAGTGAACCACTCAGGGCTTATACTGAAGACTTTTACTTCATGAAAAGTCAGAATTTACCCTAAATATTTTGCACTTTTTAAATTGTGCATCCATTAACAAAAATAATGCATTAAGGAGGTACTTGGAATTGAGTGAAATGCATATACCATTAGATGGGTTATGGAGACACACAGGTTCCAGGCAGCATCCTGCAGCACTTTCAAAGGTGATAAATCTGGTGGCAGAAACATTCCTGGGAACCTCTTGCTGTGTGTGGGTGGGCATTATCCTGCTAAAAATTGCAAGTTGGAAGCCCTGATATCAAAAGCAACACATGTGGCTGCAGGATGTCCTCTATATATATACCACCAGTTGAGGTAGTGTGTACCTTACCCATATGTACATCCATACTCAAACCTGACCGTTGTCGAATCCCAAACAGACCCTGATTTGTCGCTAAAGACGATACAAACCAAGGTTGCATTTCAGGTTTCTCATTCATGACACCACTGCAAATGAAGGTGATGGAGGCGGGTTGACAGGACGTTGAAACCACTATACACAGATGTGATTCTCAACAAAGCATGTCAGCTGAACAAAAGGTTCTTCGTATGCATCTGAGAGACATGTCTTGTAGTCAACAATCTCTCACCAAAAATAGCCCCAAAGAACTTTTTTGTAGGTCAACAGGGGAAGCACTTTTAAGCCTTTTTGTGGCAAACTCAGTGTCTAATTAGTGTCTTTAATTAGTGTATATTAGGGGTGTGACGAGATCTAGAGAGATTTAGGAGAAAAAACACAAACCATAGGCTTAATATGACTGGTTGTGGTTTGCACTTATTGTTTGCACTATATAAGACCTAGAAAAGTTTTATTTTTATTTTTATTTTTATTTAATTTTTCATTTTTGACATTTTCTTTAAAATTTTATTTTTAAATCTCGTCTCGTCTCGTTCTCGTGAACCCAGTATCGTGTCTCGTCACACCCCTAGTGTATATTGTTGTAAATGACCAGGTTATATTTTTTACACGTTATTTTTATCACACATTTCTAAAAAAATTTCCCTGGTAGTGAAGTTTGTGCTGCCTAGCCCGTGGTAAAGCTCACTGTCTTAATACTGATGGAAACAAACAATAATGGATCTGGAAATCTTTCTGTTTCCTGATTTAGAGGCTGGAGTGGATTCTGATTCTCATGTACACCTTTATATGACAGCTTTCAGCAAGTTAGGAGCAAATGTAACCCTTTCAGTCCCATTTCTGCTCTCCTCAGTAATGTTGACTAAAGTATGTAAAGGTTTTGCACAAGTTTCCTGGGTTGTCAGTGCAGAAGAGTCTAGAGGAGGAGTATATGGCTACTTTTAGCTTTTTGCTGATGCTGCAAAGTTCTCACCAGTTATAGACCCTAGGGAGGTGATATGTTTCCCAAGTGTGTCCATTGTTTCATGAAAAGCATCTGTAGACTTCGGAGTAGGAGACAGAAAACATTGAATACATACAGGTTTGTCCTCTTAATGAATCCCTATTGTTTCTTCAGCTCTGAGCCAACATTTGGTCTGGGCGTCTTTTGTTGGACGTTTCAAAACGTTCCTCATTCTAGACACTGTAATGGTACACATCCACCTACACTTTTTTTTAACGTACTGTATTTCTGCATGACACATTTACATTTATCGGCTTGCTGGATGTGGATACATCTGTGATGTGTTTGTATGCAGGTAAAGAAAAGGAACTGTCTGGAAGTAGGCTATTGTATTTTATGTATTGTATTTATGTATGCATTTTGTCTGTTTCTATATGATGTACCAGCCAACTCTCTTCCCTTATTGGTTAGACATAGTATGGTTGCCATACTCATTTTTATATCATAGAATTCTGTTGAAATGTATATTAAAAACTCAGAAATAATTAAATACATTCTCTGCAATGTGAAGTGTTACAAATGTTATAAGGTTAGAATTCTCAGAAGACTCACACACACACACAAACACACACACACACACACACACACATCCATCTCTTACAAGCCTTACCTTGAAACCTTCTGATATTACACTTTTTCCTTTGGTCTCTTGATCAAATTTGATAATGGATTTAAGAGGTAAACCTTTTTTTCCCCTGAGTTCTCAATGTATTCATTATCGTTTTATTGAATTATGAAACATCCGTCAATTTAAACCTCGAAAACTAATCCCCCCGGAGGATCAAATTAAATTGGATGACATTACTCTGTGGGTTGGGTCAGTTAGAGAAATGCTCAAAATTCACCTCAGTTTACCCTGTTTCAGCTCAGTTCAGCTCAGGACACTGTTTGTATTACTGACTTCTTCTTCACTGCACATCCTGAAGCACATGATAGGCCATATTTCATGCATGTAATAGTCCTGATGTACGATTAATGATGTACCATTAATGTACATTAATGAGTGTCACTGCCTTATAAAGGATCTACTGCTGAGGTTCAGGAAGAACACAGCAAAGAACATGAGCAAACAGAGTCGCTAGTTATAGACCTTTAGTAAATGTATACAGCCCTGGAAATAATTAAGAGAACACTTCAGTTTCTGAATCAGTTTCTCTGATTTTGCTATTTATAGGCTTATGTTTGAGTAAAATGAACATTGTTGTTTTATTCTGTAAACTACAAACAGCATTTCTCCAAAATTCCAAATAAAAATATTGCCAGTTAGAGCACTTATGAGCAGAAAATGAGAAATGGCTGAAATAACAAAAAAGAGTTTTCAGACCTCAAATAATGCAAAGAAAACAAGTTCATATTCATAAAGTTTTAAGAGTTCAGAAATCAATATTTGATGGAATAATCCTGGTTTTTAATCACAGTTTTCATGCATCTTGGCATGTTCTCCTCCACCAGTCTTACACACTGCCTTTGGATAACTTTATGCCACTCCTGGTGCAAAAATCCAAGCAGTTCAGCTTAGTTTGATGGCTTGTGATCATCCATCTTCCTCTTGATTATATTCCAGAGGTTTTCAATTTAGTAAAAAAAAAATATATGTATATTTTTAAGTGGTCTCTATTTTTTTCCCGAGCTGTATAGTATGTTAAGCACATGCTGGCATGTAAACTGTAATTCTTAAAATAAAACAAAAAAACATTTCAGATGAGTCAGACAAATCAAACAAGCGCTGGATGTAAATCTACACAGATTTCTCTCCTAAAAACTGTTTATTTCGGTGAGTAAAGCTTAATATTAAAGGATTTTAAATGTGTCTTAAAGTGTGAAAAATACGGTACTATTAGTTCATGATTCTGATTAGTACTGCTTTTAAGTTTGTGTCTCTCTTGCCCCACCCCCTGTTGAAATAGACTTTCTAATTGGTTCTATATATGAGTTTGACTCTTTGTTTTCCCATCCCATGCTTAAATAGCCATTCTGATTGGCTCTACATACGCTAAGAAAGATAGTTTATATTACATATGAGTTTGACTCTGGCTGTGCCTTTGAGTTTGACTCTTTGTTGAAATGAAGATTTTAAAAGTTTCTGCAGCTTGAGTTTGATTTTCTGTTTCTATCATATTGTCCCTTTAAAAGAGGTTAGTTCATTTGAAAATTTAATAGATATTTTATATTGGTCTCACCAACCAGATCAAATTGTTTGTAACTATTCTGTATGCATTTTTATATAAAAAAAAAAGCAATGAATGTACCATTGTTATGCTCATAAACACAATCATCATTACTACTGACTGCCTGTGCTTCCTGTCCTTTTAAACAAAACCAGGCACAACACCAGGCAAGTTGATATTAATGTAGATAAGGGCCATTTTCTTCCATTAGCACTGATGCATTGTGGTCTATGCATATTCAACAGAGCTCTTAACGTGCTCTGTGTCCGTCACACTGACTGAATTGTTTTGTATTAGATAAGCATAAATCGTCTCAATTCAATAGTGAAGGTCATTAAGGGACATAATGCGCTTATAATGTGTTCATGGGCACAACTGCCCTGGTTTCCTCATGCATAATAAAACCATTCTCATTGGATTATTGGCAGTGATAGATTTGCACAGCATATTGATCGATACCTGTAGACCTTCAGGAGAAGGAATGAATGAATGGCCATCAGTTTCCGAGTTGCCCCCATTTTGCTGAGGGCACAGATAAGCATTCCTATTCAGTCATTACTGTGGAAGTGGGAAGCTGGAAAGGGAACAGGATACTCAGGGAAGTGATTGTATGAAAATATGTTTTTTAAAATATATTAAAGGAACTGTTTAGTAGACAAAGCGATTCAGTCAAGACAAGTTTGCTTTTTAGTTTTGTAAAGAAGCTACAATTAAGGCTAATGTAACTAAGAAAGAATTAAAGCTGAAAAACTCTAAATAGCATAGTGCTAAGTCATCACACATTTACTACAAACCATGAAGTTTCATGTTTCAGTGTTTTCTGACACTGTATGAATCAGCTATCTATAAATATGAAATTAAATACGCTCAAAATGCAGACATGATGGCTGCTGCCACTGTTGTCAACAATGCTCATATATTTTATCCCATGTTTAATGATAACACTAAATCATACAGCGCCAGAAACCACATACATAAGACTGTTAGAGATTATCAAACTGAACATGTTGTGGCCAGTTTATTTATATAATTTATTTTTGTCATCAATGTGATGCACTGTGATAGTTTTTGAGTAATCTTGTAACACAGTATTTAAAACACAATTTACACTAAACCTCTTAAACTTTGTGGAACCATTAGTGAACAGTATTTCTTAGGGTGTAATAAAATAAGAAAAAATTGATTAATATTGATTTGTTTATTCATAGTGACTATAAAATGCCAGTATGTGTGATTAATGTTCGTTCTTATTGCTTGTTTAATCTATAATGTAGCTTGAGATGCAGTCCAAATGTACAGTTTTTTACTGCTGAATAATGTTCTCTACATATTAAAATAAAAGTTATAGTTATAAGAGAAGCACATTAAACAACACATATAGCTTTATTACATTGAATTTTAAGGTTTAATCACTTGACATTGCACAATTAATGAGAACAAACCTGTCTTGCCTGACTAACTTCCTGGTGAAAAATTAAAAAGATTAATGCTAGCTTTTTTTTGCTGGTTTTGGATGGACTGAGTTGGTTAAACTGGTTAAAAGCCCAGTCTATTTGCTAAAAATGTATTAAAAATAGCAGAACTGTTGTTATATGATTTTTTAACCTTACTTTGTTCCTAAAAATAAAAAAGGCTGTTTTTTGTTGCTCTGCTTTTAAGGCTGAAATATGTCAATTATTTCTGTTCTGATTGGCTGCCAGATATTGTGCCTCTTTATGAAAGCAGTCCAGGTTGAGAAACTTCAGCATGAATAGAGCCCTTCTAATGAATGATCATACATCAGCCATTTCTCCTTTTTATATCAGCTCTTTCAGTATGGCTACATAAAGCACATTTTATTTTTTATTCAAAAAAGTTACAATCTGATAAAATGATTGATATATTTTTGTTTGCTGGAAGTGAATAATTAGTTTTTTTTATTTAAAACTTTTTTTTTCTTGGAATGAACAATTTAAGTATGTCATTTCACACACACACACACACACACCTCCAGACATACTGAATAACAATAAGAAAAGCATATCCATGTTCACACAAAGGCAGGAGAGCTTTTAGACTGTAAATCCGCCCCTTTGAGGTAATTACTCTATAAACAGGCTGCCTAATGGCCTGTTAAGCAGAAAGCAGGCAGATCTGAGGTAATTTGGGTTTGCCACGTTGCTGTGTGTGTGTGTGTGTGTGTGTGTGATGGATATAAAGAGGTGGTGAGAGAGGTTTGACATTAAACCTTTCTTTCTGTTTCCCCCTCAGCTCAGCACAGGAAACAGCAGGAGAAGAACAACAGTGCAGCCCTTCCTCTGACTCCACTCAACTCCGTCCTGATACAGGATTTCTTAACTTCAAACACTTGACCCAAGTGATGATTTACTGCATGTCCTGAAGCGTCATGCAGCGATGGATGGATCCACCAATAATCATATCTGTGCTGTCCAATAAAAAAAAAGTATCTCCATTTTTGTCAGTTTTTTTTGTTTACTACATACCATACAAACTGTCCCTTACACTGTGCGAGCATTTTTTGATGAATGGACCAATAGAAACTCTTTAAAATGACCTGAAATAAACTCTTTTACATTGACTTCCATTGAAAGTTTAGAAGGTTTTTTCTCTCTCCTGTAAAATTGCTGAGATACTTGTTTTTCATTGGACAGCAACAATATAACATCAGTTGCGAGTACAATCAAATCCTCCTCACAGCAATGTTCCAACATGCAGTGTAAAGCCTTCGTATAAGATCAGAGGCTACTAGTGCAGCAAAATGGACTAAAGTCTTTGTTAATACAGTTGGCTTCAGAAAAAAGACTTTAGAATGACAGGTACATTTCAGATATGGAAAAAATTGTCTTATCATCAACTCTGTTATCAGTACTAT
The DNA here is from genome assembly GCF_023375975.1 of Astyanax mexicanus. Lineage (NCBI taxonomy): Eukaryota > Metazoa > Chordata > Actinopteri > Characiformes > Acestrorhamphidae > Astyanax > Astyanax mexicanus. The sequence continues at coordinate 27,616,504 of NC_064423.1, read as the reverse complement.
TAATAGAGTTGACTGTAACAGAGTTGACAGTATTAAAATTGTTTGTAACAGAGTTGACAGTATTAAAATAGTTTGTAACAGAGTTGGCATTATTAAAATTGGTGGTAACAGAACTTGACAGTAACAGAATTGACAGTAAAAGAGTTACATTTTCCACAATTTTGTGATTTTAATTCCATGTTTTAACCTGTAACTAGAAATCACACAGCATGTCTGATAGCAGATTTCCTTCATTCTCAATATATCTAGTTTTTAATGATGTCATATTCTCTTAATCTTCCAACAACAATAAATATTCAACAAATAATCAAGATACTGTTATTTTCTCTTTAACGTTTTGAATAAAATAATAAGAGCGCAGTTTTGACAACTTATTGCCCAATAGTGTTAGGTTGCCAGACTGATACAATAATTTCCATACAAAATGCACAGAAGAAAACCACCCAAAAACAAAACAACCAATGTCCTATGATGAGCATACCAACAATATTACATGGCCGAAGCCATTATGGCCTAAAATAAACTACTGATCCTGTAAATATGCGGATTTTAATGATTTTGTCTACAGAGAAGTAAATAAATACAGTAAGAATAAATATGCAGTGAGTGAAATATGTAGCTACACATAAATTATAACAACATTACTGATTAATCCACTTTCCAACAGTAGAAATGTGTACTGTGCAAGGTTAGCTCAATTTCCCCCAGCAATTTGGGGAACAGCAAAAGTCTTGGCATTTGGCACGCAGTGAGACTAGTGTTGCACTTTGGCATTGTGAGAGCCAAACCAAAGCCAAAGTCGTTAGCCTACCTGATGGGTTACTGATGCGTCTAGCTGATGAAGCACTGCATAGATGGGCATGGTGACAGTGTTTACTTAACAGGAGTGAATAACCTGATAATCAAAGTTTTGCCAGCTGATTGGATGTGAGGAGAGAATGGGCCTATTTGGCACACAGTGTAAAATTATGTAAATATAATAAAGACCACCATAGGCAACAATGGAAGGTAGAATACGTATGAAAATGAACTCTTCATATGTTGTTTTTACACCATACCATCAAAGATACATGCTTTTAAACTGTACACTGATAACAAGCTGGATGGTCCCTCTCTTCTTGAGTCCACAGGTCACAGCACCTGTAGTTTCCCTGAAAATCTATCATTTTAATTCATCTGATCACAAAACAGTTGTTAATTGTACTTCAGTTTATTTTAAATGGGCTTTGGCCCAAAGAAGACAGCAGCTTCTCTGGATGGTATTGCCTGATACAGCTTTAACTTGCATTTGTGAATTGACTGACATTAATAGTGAAACTGTTTTTATCCAGTTGTATAAAACCAATTCAGTAAAGATTTTCAGTAAAGTTTTTGCATAAAATAACAGAAGTTTAATATTAAAAACACAAAATGTACTGTACTCCAGTCCTAGAACTAACTGTCTGCAGTACGTGCTAAATGCTAATGCTGCTGCTGAATGTTTTGCTAATAGACAGCATGGCTTTACTCTATTGCTTTAAGGGATTAAACTGTATACATAAGGACAGTGTAATACAGCTGGGGACAGCCGGATATTATTGCTGAGTTTTACAGTAGAAGCTGATTATTTGCTGCTTTGATTTTAAAGCACATGTTGAAAAATTAATCCTGAATAGAGGTTAAAGGTGATGGTAGCCGCCTTCGCTTTAACCGCATCTGGACAGCTACTGGGTTTATACTGAGAAGTAGCTCAGACAGCGAAAATAGCATGAGGCTAGTGTCCTATCCTTCAAGAACATCAGTAATACGATTAGACTTCAGTTGGCTGTGAAACCTTCTGTATGACCTTTGTATGAGAAAAACATCAACATCCATAAAAACCCCTGATACCCTGTTTGGCAGGGGTAATGATGTAATTTGCCCAAACTTAGCACTATAAAGAGGGATTTGTTGTGTATATTATGGCAGAATTGAGCTGCTTAATCCACAGTACGTGAGTAGAAATATGAAGTATAAAAGTAGAGTGCAAAAAGAAAGAGTTTTTTTGTGTATAGTTTAGCTGGACAAATAGCTGCGGTTTTTGAGTTGAGTTGAGTAATGACAATTTGGAATTTAGAAACTACAGTACACTGTAGTCTAACAACCCTTATAAACCCTGATAAACAATTCACAGAGTTGTGTTATCATTTAGAGTTAAATTTAAATTCTATCTAACAGGACAGGCTCCGCCTCTTGATTCTGCTTCACTCTCAGCATGCTCTGGAGTCACCAATATTCTTTTGTGTGTGTGTGTGTGTGTGTGTGTGTGTGTGTGTGTGTGTGTGTGTGTGTGTGTGTGTGTGTAGTTGTCTGTCTAATATTTTGTCTTATATGTGTTTGTAGGTAAATGGGATTTATTCACGGTGGTTTCCCTGATGGAGCATAATTAGTGTTGGGTTGGATGGTGGATAAGGGTCTCCACCCAAGAGTTAATATGTTCAAAAAAGTAATTTATTTTGCTGTATAGCTCACATTTTATAGTATTTTATAGTTTTGTGTAAATTTAAGAAAATATACAACATAAAATAACATTTTTGAGAGTATGTATTAAAACTGATGAAAGTTACATAGAGTTAATATATGACTCCATACGGTGTTGAATTAACTCTAAAATTTAACTCTTATTTTAACACTATAGTGAGTGGGATCTGTTGTGATAGATGCAGTATGTGATTTAGCATTGTCCTTCTGAAATATTCAGACAATGTCTCTATGGGAGCTTATATATGAACATTGTCCTTATACCTCTATATACTGCAAAATATTTTTTTCTTTCTAGTACAATTTTGCTGCAACTATAAAGCTGCAATTTTCCAGTCACAAATTATTCAGTAACTACCTTGAATTATTCAGTGACTACTGTGAAACTATAGTGTAATTCTTTTAGTACTAATTTTGACAGTAAAGGACTAAAATATAAACTCATTCCTGCAGTTGACTCAGAGTGTATTTTATGTGAAACTTACTGATATCACACTTATGGGTTCTCACCCTGTCACCCATCCTCAGGTTTTACTAGCATGGTCACCAGTTTGCAACCTGCAAGTGAGGAACTCATCATCTCCAGAATACTGATCAGTATCACCTGTTCCTCACTTGAACTTGTGTGTAAACCTGTTTGTATCTCTGTGGCTGCGCGTCAATCCTAATTATGTAGTAATAATTACAACTAATTTTAGGTTTTGAGGATGAGTATGCAGTGTAGATAATAGTGTTAAAAATGACTATACTCAAATATCCACTCAAATGTGTTTTTTTTAAACCATAGATTAATAGAGAAGTTTGAAACTCTCAGTGGACTTCCCCTTTAAAGGGATGAACAGTAGCTGTCAAAATGCTGGACATCTTTTATCTGATGCAGAAAGTGACAGTGTCTGTAATACAGCACTAATACAGCACTCAGTCAAGCAGTGTCAAGTCCACTCCTAAGGCTTTTCAAGGTTGTACAGTATGAAGGTGTGATAGGGGGTAATTTACTCAGGCGTTGTCTTTCTATTACTCAGCATTTTTCTTTCATTTAGTAGTTTCTTTGATGTTACCATGTGATTTGTAGTCATGCTAAAGTCAGCACTTTCATACAGCAAGGACATCTTCAGTTCACCAGGGTTATTGACCTGATCAGATAATGTAGACTAATGTAGACTATCATTCTTCTAAGATAAGCCAGCTTTCAACCAGCGTTCACCTCCAAGGCCCTGAAACACTAAGCCACCAATTGTAGACCATCAGGACATTTAATGCATTTTCTTAATTTGGAAAGGTTTAAATGCGCATGGGTTGTGATTTTGTTTTAGTCCAGATCGGCCAAATCATTGTTTACCCCCCTACAGCCCTGAGAGAATTATACCTGCAATAAACAGCTCTATTTAGCCAAATCTGATCATTTTAGTGCCTAAATGGCCATTGTGTTCCAGCCACATTCTTAAAAATAAAAGGTTCTTAATCATATTGTGGGACCTGGCTTTTCTGGCATTTTCTTCTCAAATCTGTATCCAATGTTTCCAATCTATTGCTGTGTCTGTCTTTGTTTTTTAATTTTTTTATCAATCTAGTCTGTATCTTACATTTCCTTCTAATATTTAACTGTTGTAGTCATGGATATTTCCTTCAGGAAATGCATGTCTAGTTTTCATTAATATCGGCCATGTCATTGTTTGTCTTTCTTCTACCCTGAGAAAGTTACAGTCCAACACTACTCTCTCTTTTTTTATTTTATTTCTAATTTTTGACCCATTTTCTCCCCAGTTTACTTGGCCAATTACCCAATCCACTCATTAGGACTCCCCCTATCCCTAGTGATGCCCCAACACATCAGGAGGGTAAAGACTAGCGCATGCCTCCTCTGATACATGTGAAGTAAGCCACCGGCTCTTTTTGAACTGCTGCTGATGCAGCATTGCTGAGTAGCATCACAGCACACTCGGAGGAAAGCGCAGCTGATCAACATCACCCTTTGGAGTGATTTGGGGAGAGAGCACCATCAACCCACCCAGAGAGAGCAAGGCCAACTGTGCTCTCTCAGGGCTGTGGTAGCCGATGGCAAGCTACATGAACAGGATTCGAACCAGCAATCTGGAACACAAAGCTGTCCTGATCATTTTAGTTCCTTCACTGTCATTTGACAAATCTGATTCTTTTACTGTTGATGTTGGATAAAAGTTCTACTATTAACCACCCAGACCAGCAGATGAGAAAGACTTCCAAGGCTGTCATTTCATGATTAAGGGGAGTGCTTAATATGGATACATACGCTATAAATCTAAACACTGAGTAGCAGAAGTAGAGAAAATATGAAGGCACTACAAATGCTTTTTAGAGTAATGCTACAGAGGATCCAGTTTTGGTTTAGTCTCTTAGCACTCAGAACAGAAACAGCATGTGATTCCAAAACAACTCCTTAAAATGCTAAAATCATACATCGCACTCTAGCTCCATTGGTCCATTGGTGTCCCATTTTACAGCATGACTAAAATGACCCTCGTCCCTCTGTCCTCCTGACCCACCTGGAGCTTCAGGGGGTCCGGTTCAGTACGGAGGAGCCGATGTTCTCTCTCACAGAGCAGAAAAACAACACAGCAGTGCATCTTCGGCCAAACGAAAGCAAAGTCTTCTGAAGCTCTGTGAAGGTTAATGAGCCGTAGTGTGCACTCGCTGAGGAAGATGGTGTTCTTTATGGAAGAAGGGGCATGCAGCGCCTGGGGGAGGGGGCACTTATGACACCCCCTCAGATCTCATTATTAGGGTTATTGATTCGATCAGACCACCTGCTATCTCTCCCTCTCTTCCACACTCTCCCTCTTTCACTCTCTCTCTCTCTCTTTTCCCTCTCTCTCTCTCTTTCTTTCTCTCTGATTCTTTCTTTTTCTCTACTTTGTTCTCTCTTTCACTCTCTTTCTCATTCTCTCTTTTCCCCTCTATCTCTGTCTCGTTCTCTCTCTCTTTCTACCTCGCTCTGTTTCTTTCTATTTCTCTCTCTTTCCTTCTCTCTTATTCTCTCCTTCCCTCGGTCACTCTTTTTTCCTCTCTCTGTTTCTCTTTCTTTTACTCTCTCTCTCATTCTCTCTTTTTCTATTTCTCTCTGTTTTGTTCTCTCTCTTTCCCTCTCTCTCTCTCTCTCGCTCTCTCTCTCTTACTTTCTCTTTCCCTCTTTTTTTCTCTAGCTTCTCTCTCTGGTCCCCTGTGTCTTTTCATGTAGTGCCTAAAGGACTTTGGGTTATCAGAATACCCCTCTCTGGTATACACACACACACACACACACACACACTACCGTTTTTAACGATTTAAACTCTAAGCATAGTATTAATTAATTATTCTTAATGATTAATTAATTAGTTATAGTCAGTTTAGTTGTTTAGATTAAATTATTTGGTGAATTATTCAGTAACTACTGTGAATAATGCAGTATCTACAATTAATGGTTCAGCATGTTTGTTTATTTGTTCAGCATCTACTATCTACTACCACTTAATTAGTAACCACTATCAACTATTTAGTATTGGCTGTGAGTAGTTTGGTATCCACAAAGTATTATTTAGTAACTACTTTGAATTAATAGAAATACTTCAAATTATTTTTTCAGTGCCCACTATGACTTTTTAAGAATAAAATTGTTTAATATTTAAAATGAATTATTTCATAACTACTATGAATATTCTCAAATTATTAAATATCCAGTATGGATTATTCAGTACCTACTATTCCACACTCACCATGTATTATCCTGTGTCCACTCTCTGTTAGCTGTGAGAAACTGCCACAGTCAGAGAGACAGTTTTAAAGTCTGAAAATGTAAAAGTCCCAGCAGACAGTTATGTAACTCTAATTACGGACATGTGTGTTTGTGTGTGACGGTACGGCTGCTGATAGATCAGTTGTATGCTCCGGCCCTGTGGAGAGAGTGGCATCCGTGGCTGGCACAGCTGAAAACTGGCAGAATGTGGAGGCAGCAGCAGCAGGTGGCACAGATGGCAAAATGGCCACCTGCCCCGGGCTGGGCTGTTCCTGCTCCTGCTCTCTCAGTAGAGTCATAAGGGCACTGGTGGATTGGGGGAAAAAATAAGGCATTATCAGACTGTACACAGTACTGAGGGTGTAGAAATGCACTGATCTGATGGTGATCATTCAACTGCCATCATAATATTTTACAGCCAATATTCTACATAAAAAAAATAGTTTTAACAAATTTAAATATATCAAATTGTGTAAAGAATCATGATTTTATAATATGTTAAATCTGCTAATTAAAAGCTTAGATGTGTACCATTAATTAGCAGGTACTGGAGCAAATTAAATTAACAGTCTGATAAGTCCTACTTTGTTTATTACACACACTTTTTGTACAGTTTATGTGCAATGTGAAATGTCAGTAAGTTATGGTTAATTTGTGGTAAAAGACATATTTGAAATGAAGAAGAGAGGAGGAGAGTTATTAATAAAGTAAAAAAATAAAAGTTGTGCTAGTCATGAATATTAGCAGGGCTCTCCCTCTTCTCACCTTGTCGGATGGTAATCAGAAGCATTATTCCATTATTTTGCCAATCGTTTAAAGCTCAAAAAAGGAAAATGGCTTTTTAGTGACACATTGGGTTGTATGATTTATATTATTTCACATTTTCATTGGTGCATTACACTTGTTTCAAAGATTACAATACACCCATTTCAATTAATTTTAATACAAGTTCAAGTTGGCTTTATCAAGTTCGTATGACTATTTATTTACAGTACACCATTTTACCATTTTCTTGTTACATTGCATCCATTTCTATAGTTACATTTTTTTAACGGTTACAGTACAACAATATATTTATAGAGAGACTACAGTTCCCAAATAGCAAACAATCAACATGTTGAATCAACATTTATTAAATTGATTTATTTTTGCAATTTTAGGTTGATTTAGCATTATTTAATGTTTATAGTTTTATATGTACTGTACTGTTTGTATAAATTTTACATCAATTAAATACAATATGTATAAGATAGCACAGTTTGGCTAGAAGCTTTTCTAGTACAGTATATATAAGAACACCAACAATTTAAAGCCTGTATATGAATGTTGATTCATTGTTAATGTCTCATGCCTATTGAGTAAATAAAGGTTGTTTAAAAGTCTGCATTAAAAGATCAAATGCAACCATGATTCAACACTAATGCAACATATATATATATATATATATATATATATATATATATATATATATATATATATATATATATATATTGTAATGGTATTAAGCTTAACCAATTACTGAGACCCAACTACACAATACGCCCACTTGCAACATGCAGTTTCCCACTAGAGACCCAACTGGGCTTACCCATTTAAAACCCTACATTTTGAGACTGAGTGGATCTCAATTACGACGCATATAAGTCCAGCTTAAGCCTAATTATCCCAGGTTGGATCAATGTGGACATGTTGCCTCTATTTCTATTTACTATTTTATCCTTTCACTACAAGTTTATCCTTACACCTATTTCCATTATCACACTTAAAAGGGTTCTATATAAGGTTTAGAATTGTGACATTATTTTGATATTGAATAAAAAAAATTTTTAATGTGTTTAATAATGTTTTGTGAAATTTTAATGCTAATGGAAAAAGATCAAATCAAGATAGATAACCAAAAAAAATACACTTTACACAAAAAATAAGCTTACAAAAACGAGTTTTGGAGGAATTTGTGTACATTCAACCAAAATGTGTAAGTCAGGCTGTGATTGGCTGAGCTGCGGTGCGTGGGTGGGGGATGGAGGATGGAGGGCTTTAAGAGAAGCTCAGCGCTGCTTCTGTCAGTATCTGCGCTTCAGTTCAGCTCAGTGGAGGAGCAGCAGCAGCTGAACTGGTCTAAAAGAGAGAAGTTTATCCTCCGGTTCCTGCTGGAGAAACTGGTTTCTGGGCGGAGCGGTAAGATTTTCCCTCTTTCAGTCTCTGCTGAGTTTAGCTGGAGCTGTTCTGGCTGATGTTTTGGTTGGTGGAGATCTGCACGCTGGAGAACCCTTAGTTAATTAAACACACACTGGGGTCTGATAGACTGGACTGCTTTAGGCTGGCTTTACAAAAAAAGTGATACTGGTAACTTTTGCAAACTTGTTTTGGACTTTACGAGGCTGAAGTAGTTAAGATGGACTATTCTGTTCCACCTTAAACTGTGCAGAAGATGCAGTCTGGATTCTGAACACTGAGAACTTCCTGAGAACCCTGTAGATTTTAATTGTTAGACTTTGTTTAAACCCACACACAATGCTGTGTCATGTCTCATGTCAATTCAGCTTGATGAAGAACCTCAGGTGGGCTCCTGTTCCCTCTGTGTACAGTTCTAAACTTAGAAGAAGACCACCAACAAGGACCTCCCAAAGTACATTAATTCTTCTTTCTATATACTCTGTATATATTTGGAGCTGCTGTATTGTCTGCTGGCTGGTGCTGTTACTGCATGGTTTTGTTTTAGTAAATATGTTTTAGTAAGTCTAAAGTAAGACCAAAACCGAAAATACACTGAATCAAGACTTTCAGTAGTCTTTTAGGATTTATTTCCAATTCTAGACCAAGACTTTTAGTAGTCGAGTCCAGGTCAAGAGTAAGACCAGTGCAAATTAAGTTAAGACCAAGACTTTTAATAGTGCAGTCCAAGGCAAAACCAAGACTTTTATTGGTTGAGTTTGAGTCAACATCAAGACTTATAGGGTCTGAGCCAGTATCAGCATTTTTAGCTGTCACATCTGAGGCAAGAGAAGACTTCTTAACAGTCAAATCTGATTCAAGACCAAGACTTTTCGTAGTCGATTTCAAGCCAAAACCAAGACTTTAAGAATTTGAATCTGAGTCAAAACCTAGACTTTTATTTGTTGAGTCTTAGTCAACATCAGGATGTTTAGGAGTCAAGTCCAATTCAAGACCAAGACTTCATGTCAAGATTAAGACCAGTGCATATTGAGTCAAAAGACCTTTCTGAGGCAAAAACAAGACTTTTATTTGTTAGTCTGAGTCAACATCAAGACTGAGTCTGAGTCAGTAGCAAAGTCTAGAGTAGAGTCTGTGGCAAAGAGAAAGACTTTTTGAAGTCAAGATCAAGCCAAGACCAAGACGTTTAGTAGTCGAGTCCCATTTGAATCCGAGGCAAAACCTAAAGTTTAATTTGTTGAGTCTGAATCAACATCAAGACTTTAAGTAGTCAAGTCTTCAAGTCAGCATCAAAATCTTTAAATGGTCAAGTCTAAGGCGAGAGCAAGACTTTTAAATAGTCAAATCTAAGTCAAGACCATTACTTTTGGTAGTCAAGTCCCAGTCAAGACCATTGCTTATTGAGTAAAGACCAAGACTTTTAATAGTGCAATCCAAGGCAAAACCAATACTTTTATTGGTCAAGTCTGAGTCAGCATTAGGAGTTTTAGCATTCAATAACAATTCAAGACCAATACATTTAGTAGTTGAATACAAGGCAAGGCCAAGACTTTTAGTAGTTGAGTCAAGACCATAAGATTGCTCATTATTGCTCAGTGTTTTGTTAAGAAGTAAATGTATTATTTTAAAGTTTGTGGTAGTCTCTTCTCTTCTGGGAAATCTTTACCCTAGATCTTGGAACATTGCTGTGGAGAACTGGATTGAGTTCATCCTCACGAGAACATGAGTTAGGTCAGGTAATGATGTTGGATGATTAGTTCTGCCACTTCAGCTCATCCCAAAGGTACTGGATGGAGCTTCATCACTCTAGAGAATGTGGTTCCAGTGCTGGAGAGTTTTATGTGTTCTACCACTTCATCAGAAACCTGACATTTGGCATGATGAGTGTTCCAGGGCATCCTGTTCTGTTGGCAATGGTTTCTTAGGAAGATTATGCAGTACAAACTGTATGTGCCCAACTGAACTGTTGGAGGTATATTTTGGGGTGTTTTAATGGTAATTAGTTGATGCTGATCCAGGTGGAAATAATCCCAATATCTACATCAAAATAATTAGAATGTATCTGCATCGGCAGATATTTGTAAAATGTTTGAAAATGGCATCAGCACTCTATTCCTGCATTGGAAAATCTTTCATAGACACTTTTTTTCTATTCTCTACTAAGCTTACTGAAACTTTGGTTACTTGGATGGCTTATTGCCTGGTTAATGGGTTCTTCAAATTGGAGCCCTTTTGTGCGTAGTTCTTGATTGTAAGAAATAGTTCCACTATCATTATGTGTCAAAGTAAACTTTTCTGCTTAGAATGTACACATTATTGTAATGAAACAATTGTGACTTAAATTTAAAATAGAAGTATTCACCATAGTTAATTTCAAAAGTCATGGAAAAGGATTATGTCATTTGATCAAAAAGGTTACTTGTAGGAGGTGGCTTGGGAATGACTGCACCTGTATAAGTTGTGACTAAAGGTTGAACACTGGCCACTGTGCTCATGGCAAGGTAAATAAATTGCCAGAGTTGGAGCGAGGCCTGGTAGTTGGGGCCAGATGGATGATGCATTTAATTTCCTTGACCTATGGTCTTGTGTCTACCGGGAATATGTAATAGAAGGCATTACCACACGCAGTGGACAGCACAGCAGCAGGTAGTATAATGATTGTGACCCTTGGCATCTGGCTGATCTTTACTAAAAGATCTTTACTAAAAGATCAAAAGTCACAAGAGACAATAATGGTCATTTGTTGCTCCTCTGTGTAATTTTAAGATGTTTGAAATTCAGTAAAGGGAATACAATGGTTATAATACAATATTTTAGTGCATTTTTCACCTCAGCATCACCTAAACATTCTGCTCCTCTGGAGTTCCATTATTACGTCCTCATATTCCAGCTTAAAATATCGGTCAAATCTAAATATGGTGACACAGAGAAGCTCTACTCTCTGGTGTCGTTTTCGCTGCTTACGTTATCTGTGAGAGCCACGGCTCTGTTTAATCCTGCTAGTACTACATCTAATTGGACAAAGGAAAACTCCAGTTACTGGTCATAGTTAACCCCAGTCATGAATTAGTGATGACAGCGTGTAATGTAGAGCAAATGGCCCAGCTGACACTTTGCACTGATTCCGGAGGCTAAAACAGGGCTTTTAGTGTTCAAGCTGACTTATTATGTATAAAATAATTATATTTATACTAAATAACTTTATATATATTTTGCTACAGTAGTATATTCTTATTAAAAAAATATTCTAAATTAGGAATTATTTTTAAAACATTATTTTTAATCAATGTTTTGCCATGTCGCCAAAAATATAATTATCACAAAAAAATCCCTGAAATATTGTGATATTATTTTAGGGCAACATCGCCCATTAATTCCCACCCCTAGTGAGCATCAGAGTCAGTGTTGGATGTAAACTCTCCAGAGTGTATTGAGCTGCCCACAGGATCCTGTGTAAATATTAGTGACAGTTTTAGTGATGGTAATAGCTTGAGGATAAGGTCACAGTCAGCCTATTGATCCCATTGATCCCCTTCTTCTCAAACCTTTCAGATCATTATGTAGACCAAACCCCTGCATCAGGGGAGACGCCTTTTCTCCCCAATCAAGCAAAGCCAATCAACCCGACACTAGGAAGGTGAGGACAAGCACCTCCGATACATGTGAAACTAGCTTCAGGAATTAAAATCATGCGGCTAAACTAAGCAGCTGTTAGATTCGGGTCTGAACTTTCTAACGTAAAAAATGCCCTGGAAAGTCCTATACACTGTGAGGTGGGGCCTCCTTGGACCAAATCAGAGTACTTCAGAGTAAGACTGAGGAACTGAGATGTGGGTCCACCAACAGATCTTTTATTTGTATTTATATATATGTATATATAATATCACTTATTAGTACTCCCCCTATTACTAGTGGTGCCCCAACATCAGGAGGGCATAGACTAGCATACCTCTTCCAATTCATGTGAAATCAGCCACCACCTATTTTAAAACTGCTGCTGAGTTCTGCAGCATTGCCGAGTAGCATTACAGTGTGCTCAGAGGAAAGGGCAGCGATGGTTCCGATATATCAGCTCACAGATGCCTTGTGCTGATCGACATCACCCTTTGGAGTGATGTACAGAGAGAGCTCCATCTACCAACCCAGTGCTCTTTCAGGGCTCCGGTAGCCAATGGCAAGCTGCATAACCAGGATTCGAACCGGCGATCTCCTGATCATAGTGGCAGCGCTTAGCCTGCTGGACCACTCGGAGCCCCACACTTACAGATATTTTAATATATATATAATATATTTATAGGAGAGAAAAGAAGGAGGATTGACCAGGTTTTATAGTCCTTCAGGGCTTTCTGCATCAACAGCAGGTAATGCAGCCCATCTACAAGGTAAAGAGGAAGGGCTGTTGCTTTTGAGCAGGTGTAGGACTAATCAGGATTATTTCCCTCTAAATCAGGAAGAGTGGGAGAGAATGAGTGGATTCAATTTCCTCCCAAAGATCCCTCCTGAAATATTCATTATGCCCATAATCTGGAGCCATTTGATAATTGACACCATGGCCGGGCTTTTTATTATCTTTCTGCTTCATCTTGGAGTGTGAAGCGCTGCTGATGCTAATGCTAGCCCTGCTCCCGGCCTGACGGTTGTTAACTTGTCTTTGTGGGGATTGGCAGTTGGCTTTTTGGACTGGAAATCTGCTGACAGCTAAAGGGCGTCGGCATTCTCCCCCTTTTCTCCCCTAAATTTGTTTAGTGTGCTTTTTCTGAAATGTTATTCCACAAGGCCGTTAGGATTTCACTACCTGGATGGCATCCTTAACATCTTTGTCCCCTTACATCCGCCCTTCAGCCTCTGTTTCGCAGGATTTTTAGTTTTTTTCACTTAATCCCAGCTTAAAGCTCGTTCCTCGCTGTAACACCTGCCTGTCTGATTATACCGTTCACCCTGCATCAGCATTTTCACCCTCCTGTGTAAAGATTTAATAACCTACTTTCATCCAGCGGGGGTCGAATGTGAAATGGGACACAGGTAAAAGTTCAAGCCTTAACCTATTGTATAGTTTCACTCAGCAAAGAACTCTACACACTCTCCACAGTGCACAAAATACCCACATTCCAGACTCATATTGGGTTAAATTTACCACAGTGAATACTGTCAGACTATATGAACTACACACTTTGCCGATTCATACTGGAATAAAATCACTCTACAATTATCACTGTCAAACTGTGAAAACTAGACACACTCAAGATTCATATTGGATTAAATTTACCATAGTGAATACTGTCAGACTATACAATCTACACACTACACTGCAAATTCATACTGGAATAAAATCACTCTACAATTATCACTGTCAAACTCTACAAACTAAAAACTGCAGATTCATACTAGGTTAAAAAAAAACACAATTATTATAGCTAGACTGTAAAAACTGCACACAGCAAATTTATACTGGAATAAAACCATTCTACAAGTATCACTGTCAAACAGTAAAAACTACACACACTCTAGATTTACACTGGTTTACATTTACCACAGTGAATACTGTCAGATTAAAGGAACTACACACTTTGCAGATTCATACTGGATTAAAATCTCCAAGATCTACAATTATTACTGTCAAACTGTGAAAAATACACACTCTGCAGATTCATATTGGATTAAGTTTACCACAGTGAATACTTTCAGACTATATTACTTACACACTTTAAATATTCATAATGGATTAAAATAACTCTACAATTATTACTGCCAAACTGTGAAAAATACACACAACAAATTCATACTTGAATAAAATCAACCCACAGTTGTTACTGTCAGGCTGTAAAAGCTACACACCTTGAGGATTCATGCTGGATTAAAATCACTGCACAGATTCATATCGGAAAAATCTCAACACAGTAACTGTAGTCAGACTGTAAGATTCTCTAATCTCTATTGGTAATGGCTTAACCTTAATCTTCAGGGTTAGTTCTAAATGTAGTTCTAAATGGTTCTTACTGTGTAAATCTGAAAATGAATAACTGAATAATAGGGTTCATTTAATGAACTGTAATAAATGATTCAGTAACTGCGATCAGGGCTAATATGTGAGATATAAGATTGAGGAATTCAGGCACAGCTCTTTAATATTTCAGTCATTGACTTTCTTTCCTGATTGTCCGTCACGTTTGTGGAGATTTGACAGGCAGCCTGATGCGGTCAGAGGTCCGGAAAGCGGTGACCCGTTTAGGGCCGGATGTTTTGGACGGGGGCTCTGCGCTGTCCCTGTAGTGGGTCACTGTAGACTGGGGAAAGTGCTGTCCTCTGGATTCAGACTTTGGAAGTGCTGACTTTTATCGGCCGTAGCCTCGGCGGGGTCCTGACGGATCTCTTCTGTCTGGAGTGTGCAGTGATTGGGACATGTGATTCAGTGCTGTTAGTGCGGCGTCTCTGTTACGTCTCTGTTGGTCCTCCCTCGGTGTGCTCACTGATGCAGGTGAGGGCTCGTTTGAAAGGATGACCCCACTGGGGGCCCGTTGCTGTCGGACACACTCACTCACTCAATGCCATCTGTGCCGTCCCCTCCAGCTTAATATTTCATGCTCTGATTTGGGTTGTGAATTAAAGATGTGCGGGTGAGGTGAGTTGGACGCGACAGAGTGCTGTGTCATAGACCCTGTTTACACCTGGTCCTTTCAGATGACCTGAATCTGGTACCTTATACTGCCAAAAGTATTCACTCACCTGTCCAAATAATTGAATTCAGGGGTTCCAGTGACTTTTATTATATACCAAAGGTTTGTAGAACCAAGCCCCTAGACATACAGACTGCTTCTACAAACATTAATGAAAGAACAGATCTCTCTTAGGAGCTCAGTGAATTCCAGTTTGGTACCATGATAGGATGCCACCTGTGCAAGAAGTTCAATCGTTCATTTTTTCACTACTAAATATAAAAGTAGAAGCAATTGGGAATGACAGAAACAAGAATGACAGAAACTGGTAGCCACATAAGATGACAGAGCGGGATCAGTGGATGCTGAGGTGCATAGTCGCCTACTTTCAACACGGTCAATCACTATAGACCTGCCAAACTTCACGTGGCCTTCAAATGAACTCAAGAACAGCGTAAAAGAACTTCATGGAATGGGTTTCCAATGTCAAACAGCGACATCCAAGCCTTCCATCAGTGGCAATGGGTTCTATGGAGTGACAAATCATGCTTATCTATCTGTTAATCCGATAAATGAGTCTGGGTTTGGCAGATCCAAGTATAACTGTATTTGTCTGCCTACATTGTGCCAAGTGTAAAATTTGGAGTAGGGGAGATTATGGTGTGCGGTTGTTTATTTTTTAGTAGTTGGGCTCAGCCCCTTAGTTCCAGTGAAAGAAGCTCTTAATGCTTCAGCATACAAAGAGATTTTAGGCAATTTCATTCAGTTCCCAACTTTGTGGAAACTGTTTGAGGATGTTTATGTCCTCTTTCAACATGAAATGCACAAAGCAAGGTTTATTAACCCTAGAAGAGTAACGTTAAAATTATTAACACCATCACTAATGTTGGGTATACACTGTATGACAAGTTTTGGAACCCTTCTTTAATTTTGCAACATACAACATCACATAAAATAAAAAGTACCATGGATGACCCTATAAAAATGCATAAACAATTGGAAAATCAGGTTAATTCTTGACAGGTATTGTCCTAAAAAAAATAATGCTGCTGAGAACTTGGTCTTTGGTCCACCCAATCCTGGGACTTGTGAGCGCCTGATTTAAACACACAAACACACTAACATCAGGTAAATTACACCCATAAAATATGTTACTCACTATCAATAACATTGGATAAAAATCACCTGGATGTAATCACAAATTAACATAGCTTAGCAATACAGTAAAATTAATATATTTATTATATATTAATATATTTCACGAAAGGACGTTTTCACGGCACTGAAATCAATGCCAGAGTCTTAAAAAAAGCTACTCAAACACTCCTGCATATATACAGTATAGAGTACAGTGATTTTTATTAAATGTTTGCTTTTTTTTTACACTGTGTGTAATAAACTCTACACTTGGGTCATTGTTCTTTGAGCACTGATGATATCTCCATTATGCATATTAAAGCATATTGTTACTATAATAAGAAAATGTGTCACAAATCACAATGCAATAAAATATCAATATATTGCTCAGCTCTTGTGTCCTTATTTGGCCCTCTTCCCTCTTGAGAGATCCAGTTCAGCGTTGTCTGAAAGTACTTTGATGTTCTGTACAGACTGTGATAGATACAGACGTTTATTTTTTTCACTCTGTTTTTGGCAGCTGTATTGTTCTTATTGAAATGCCCTGTTACCCTCTAATAGAAGGGCAGGCAGTTGTGTTTGACAGAGCATGGGGCGCTTAAAAGCCCAAAGTGGCCGCCGGCAGCTCGGGGTCTTTTCTCCAGGGCTGCTGGGTTCCTGCGGTACGACAGATATTGGCGGATCAGACTCTCAGGAGAAAATTACTCGACCATTTTCGAGCACAGCCAGCTGGGCCGCGTCCAAGAGACCCGCTGCGAGAATCCTTCCATTATTATTTCTCCCTGTTTACAACGGAATGGTTTTTAAAGTGATTACTCCGAGGCCTCCTGAGCGCCGGTCATTTATATACACCGTCCGGCCGTTACTGTGATTCTAAAGAGAGAGTTTTTTTTACATAATGTATGAGTTTCTGTCTGAGACATCATTAACTGTTCTGTGACCTTGATCAGCTTGATCAGGTAAATGTTTAATGATCAGAAAACAGATGATTCTGAATCTTTCTTTTCTCTGTTCTAAATGCAGTGAGGGTGATATTCCCAGTCATGAGGAGTGAATGAGGGAACAGAGCGTTTATATCTGCGAGAGGAAGCAGCGCGAGAGCATCAATATACAACTCATCTCTCTGCACTGCTGATAGAAAAAGGTCAGTGATCTCTCTCTCTCTCTCTTTCTCTTTCTGACACACTCTCTCCTCTCCGTCGCTCCCTCTCTCTCTCTCTCTCTCTCTCTCTCTCTCTCTCTTTCTCAATTCAGTTTAGTTTGGTTTCAATTCAATAAGCTGTATTGCTATGACCTTATTTAGATACAGTATAATCACAACAGCAATCTCCCTGAATCTCTCGTTCTCTCTTTCTTCTGATCTCTCTTTCTCATTCTCTCTGTCCTATTTCTCTCTTTCTTGTTTAATTTTGTCTCTTTCTTCCCTCCTTTCCAGTTTTCTCTTGACTTTCTCTTTCCCTATTTTATGTCGGCTCATCACTGTTTTTCTCTTTTCTCTTTTTTTCTCCTCTTTCACGCTTTCTTTCCCATTTTCCCTCTATATGTAATCTTCTTCCCTCTCTCTATTTAATTTTATTTTTATTCTTTCTCTCTCTTTTATTTGTCTCCTTTCCTTCTTCTTTGGCTTCCTTTTTTAATGTGTCTCTTCCTCTTTTGGTCTCTCTCTGTCTATTTCTTTTTTTCCTGTCTTTCTCCTTTCTCTCTGGTTTTTATTTCTCTTTTTCTTAATTTATATCTTATCTT
Organism: Astyanax mexicanus; assembly: GCF_023375975.1. Classification (NCBI taxonomy): domain Eukaryota; kingdom Metazoa; phylum Chordata; class Actinopteri; order Characiformes; family Acestrorhamphidae; genus Astyanax; species Astyanax mexicanus. The sequence continues at coordinate 27,598,549 of NC_064423.1, read as the reverse complement.
TCATTCTATCTCCTTTATTTGTCTTTCTCTTTTTCTCTCTCTCTTTCTTACTGTGTCTTTAACATTGATTTATGTAAACAAGCTTTGTTCTCATTGATGCTCTAATCTTGTGTAAAAAGGCTGAAATAATGAACTCAGATTGATTGGGCGGGGCTAAACTACTGAGGATTGAGTGAGCAGACACACAGTACGCAAATGCACAGATTTGTGACCTCAAATCAAATCATGTTCACTGTCAAATCATATTAGCACAGGTGTCTTAGTATTAAAAATAGTAAAATTAAAAATAAATAATATATACCCTTAACTTATTATGATATACACTTATTATTGCACTGTTTATACATAACTGATAAAACATACACAAAACAGATTTTTATTTGTTGCTCGGATTTATTTACAATCCTATGTTGCATTAATTAAAGCTCAACAATCTTATTATGCAACCTTTAAAGAATGCCAGTTACCAGCATGATGGATGGGCGTTAACATCTCCTGTTGATTTCTGCCATGTGTGCCCATCACACACACACACTTACACACATGCACAGAAGCACACACACACAGAAGGACACATACACATAAAAGCACACATACACACTATCACCTTCTTCTTGCAGCAGCATTTGTTCTGATCAGACGTTGCCAGTCGTTTATAAATGCTTCCTTTTGCCCTTTCCTCCAAACCCAGTTTATCTTTATAAGCAGTCAGTTGGAAAGAGTTCAGCTAATTCTCCATTGAACTGCAGGCCATGGGCATCAGCTGACTGCTGGTATTGGCGGATAGGTGGGGGGGGGGGGGGGTGCTGGATACTGGGGCATTTGTCATTTGATCACGGCCTGTAATTCATTTTGGAGAGGGATCTGAGACAAGTTGCAAATAATGACAAATACAGGCCTCTCCCGCATTACCATTACCAGCATTGCGCTGGACTTGATGAATAATAGCCCTGGAGGTGCTCTGGGGCTGTTGGGGTGCTGACGGTCTGATTCGCCTTGTAGCTCTGCCTCCAGGGACCTGAGGCCCGGCAGCTTCCCCAGGACCAGACAGGGCTGTGTTAATGAAATGCTGTTTGTTTGTGATTATTTCTCCATTTGCCCTCGGTGGTTTGACCTATCAGCAGTTAAAGAGTCCACAGGGCCTCAGGTGGAAGAAGGATAGAGCTTTATACTGTGAATCATCCCAATCAAAGAGAGAGAGAGAGAGAGAGAGAGAGAGGGAATTAATGAAAGACACACTATAAATAACATTATTTCCAGCCTGCAGCAGTGAGGAGCTTTCCCTGAAGAGGTTTCTGCAGTGTATTGGGCTACAATACTGCCTTACCTTTGTTGAACCCTAGTTGGCTATAGGGTTCAATTCCCAGCCTTGCAAACAGATCAAACTGCACCAGTAAGAGGTGGCTTCTACCAGGAAGAATCCTGATGGAAGTGTTCAGTAATAACAGCTTTAATTTTGATAGTATAAACAATGTATTAGATAACAATTTATGTAAAGTTAGTCTTTGGCGTAGGCCCCGTTGTCGGTCCAGGTATGCAGCATCTGGAGCCTCTCAGATCCTGCTGTATATAGGAGGCACCTGCAAGCAGAGAAGGGCATGTAAGGGGAGGTCTTATAAAGACAGATGGAAGCTGGTGATTGGTTGAGATCTGAGTGACAAGCACAGGAACTGCTAGAATTAGTGCAGAAGCTTATAGTTAATGTTATTGTTCAGGACTCCTCAATGTACATGATCCTATCTGTGTACCATGGGGTAACAGCTCTGGCTAAGAGCACCAGAACAATGCTGTAGGTGTGAAAGTAAGAGGATGGAACCATGTTTAAGCCCAGATATCATACACAAGCTTTGAGCTAGAACATTTTTTTGTTAATAGATTTTATGTTTGCCCCACATAGGATGTCATGGTGGGTCCATCAGGGTCAGTGATGGAACCAGTAAGAATTAAAAATTGAGCACAATTTTGGTTGTACACTGCGCATGGAGCTTAGATGGGACTCATGGGATTTTAAGGTGGGCTTTAAGGATTGAACACTTTTGAGAAGCCCAAGTGGGTTCAAGTACAAACCACCTAGAACCCTCCTATCAATGTTCTACTTAGGAAAACTCCATATAAGAATGCTGGCTGGAAGAGATATTTCCAGTCACAGCTGAAATCCCGCTTTTAATCCTAGAAAAATGCTCTTATTTACCTTTTAAAAAGCCATTTAAATGCCTAATTAAAGGGCCGATTACTGTTGTTTTTCTTTTGCAATGTAAAAATTTTCCAATATTGTGCAACCCTATTATGAACAATATAATTTTAATAATCTTCCATAGACAAATGGTGTACTAATACCTGCCAAAAACATGGCATTCGATTATGGAGCAAAGGAACTAAGCTCTCTGGAGTGATGAAGCTTTATCCAGTATATTTGGAATTAATTGTAGTTGTAGTAACAGATCATCCAATTGACTGTTTTTGCAGCAAAGTAGATAAAAAAAAACTACTAAAAGGTTTTGTATTTTGTGTGTGGGGGGTATATATACAAACCGAGTACAAAAAGGAGGTGCTGTGTTTGTCTGAGCAGGACGTTTTTCCAGGTCATGAAAGGGGAGGAGCCCTAAATGTCTGTCTGGTCTGGCTTTTCCAGGCTCTTTTTTTTCAAGCTTGGTACCGCACCTACAGACACAGACACAAACACAACAGCATAGGCCGGCACACAAAAGCAGAATACGACCACGGGTCATTACAACCTCTAATAACACCTTTGATTTTGTAAGTAAGAATGGAGGAGGACCATGTCAGACCTTCTAAATCTAGACACAGCCACAGGTAGGCCTCATTTGTCTTTCTCCTTCTGAATAGTCTTCTGTCCATAAGTTGGTGTGTGTTGATTCTGTGTTCTTGCACTAGTGTGGAATGAGACATTGGACAGATCTGAACAAAGATCAGACAGTATCAGCAGGAGCTTCTAACAAAAGCTTTTGTTATATCAGCATAATTCCCATATCGTCTTCCAGATTACAGTAGGAAGCTGCTGTTGTACAGCTCGGCCCCGCTGGACCTGCACTGACGGAAGCTGATTACTCTGTGATGATTTCTTTGGTGTATTAGGTGTCAGATTACTATCAGGAGTTCGGCTATACGAGCAGCAGATCCTGGCTTTATTAATGGAACCGGAGAAGCATCGGTGCTGTGCTAACCTGTGAACTGATCTGCTGAAGGATGTTGACAGGGGACTTAATGGACAGAAGATAAGGCAGCCAGACAGACACATTAGCAGCTATGGTAATGGAAACATGCTGGAGATGACATAAGTAATATGCTTGATTTTTTGAGAAAAAGTATGTAAGAAGACAAACAAAGGAAAGAGACCACTTAAAAATGATAAGATAAAGCTCTGGAATATAATGAAGAGGAAGATGGACGATCACAAGCCATCATTTTGCACCAGGAGTGGCATAAAGTTATCCAAAAGCAGTGTGTAAGACTGGTGGAGGAGAACATGCCAATATGGATGAAAACTGTGATTAAAAACCAGGGTTATTACACCAAAAATTGATTTCTGAACTAAATAAACTTTGTGAATATGAACTTCTTTTCTTTGCATTATTGAGGTCTGAAAGCTCTGCATCTTTTTTGTTATTTCAGCCATTTCTCATTTTCTGCAAATTAATGCTCTAGATGACAATATTTTAAATTTACATTTTACTCAAACATATACTTATAAATAGCAAAATTAGAGAAAACTGATTCAAAACCTTATTTTTTTCCAGAGTTGTACCCTGCAGGTTAGCGGAACATTCTTTAGGAGTGCTTTCTGTGCAGAGTGAGAGTTTTTGTTGCTGTAGAAAAGATGGATGAGGCTTTTGTTCTTGTTGGATGCGCTGTGTGTGTGTTTATGTGAGAATCTAGAGTCTAAGCCTGTTTTTTTACACAGGCGCTTCATGCCACCGTAGTGCAGGAGAATAGTTTGAGAGAGAGCACGTGTGTGTGGTGCTAATAGAGTGAAAGGCTGCTGATTGGAGCTTTGTGTTTGTTTCCCTCGTTTGCAGGGAGATCACAGGTGGTCTGTGAGAGTCTCTGACAAGTGATTAGTGGAGTGTTTGTCTCCAGGTGAATTGAGCACTGGTGAATATTGAATGAAGCTGCTTTTTATAGCCGGGAGCCTCAGGGCACTGCGAAGGTCCGGGCATGGTCTTCCTCTGGAGTCCACTTTTTCTCAGTCTCATTGCAGTTCAGTACTGAGACACACACTGCGCCGTACTGTTCAGGCTACTGTGTGGGAAGTGTGCGCATGTGTGTGTGTGTGTTTATGCCTTAGTGTTTGTGTGCATGTACATGTGCGTGGGAGGTGTGCATCTGTTTGTGTGTGTTCGTGTGTTAAAGAGATGGCACAGTGTGTGTGTGTGTGTGTGTGTGTTTGAGACTCAAAGTGTGAGAGAAAGTGAGACTCAACTTATAAAGGATTTAGAGAATAGAGATAGAAAGAGTGAGAATGAGCCCTATCCGGATAGGATTAGTACCTCAGGGGGTCCTGGGGTAATTTTCTCTTTTATGGGGGTCCTCTGTGATTTTATTCCCGTCCGTAAAGATCCGTAAAGATGTGTTTTTCTCAGACGTCCTCTGAGAAAATTACAGGCTGAATTACCTACGGTTTTTACTGAACTCCATTGGTCCTCCAGTAATTTTAGTCCTGTCTGGACTCACATCACTGAGTTTTGTCACCTTAAGTTTAATAAAATAGCTATTTGTCCACTGCCAAGCACCGTAATTACACTTTGGGCGCGTGTTTCCACGAAGATCCAAGTAAACAACACAACAGCGAGTGGAAATGGAGGAGCTACTGAACGTGATGTCATGTGACCAAGAAAAAATTCACTGGTCTTCCTGTTTTTTTTTACAGAATGAAAGACTGATGCACTGATAGAAATAAGATAGAAATAGACAGTAAGAAAAAGAGCAGTAGTTAGACAGAAGGAGAGAAAGAGAGAGACAATAAAAGAAAAGGGGGAAAAAAGTGAATTATTAAGAGAAAAAGAGTGGGAAAGTGAGAAATCAAGAAAAGAAAGGGCTTTGGGGAGAAAGAAAGAGTGAAACAGTAAGAAAGAGAGAGAGAGCAAGACTAAGTGACTGAGAAATAGAAAGACAGAAAGAGAGAGTAAAGGACTGAGAGAGAAAATAAAGAGATTTAGAGATAGAAAATGTGTGACAGTGAGAAAGAGAGAAAGAGTAAGACAGTGTGAAAGAGGAGTGAGAAAGAGAAATACTGAGACAGTGAGAGAGAGAGACAGAGTAAAGGACTGAGAAAAAACAAGAGGTTTAGAGATAAACAGTGGGATGGTGTGAAAGAGGAGTGAGAAAGAGAAAATGAGGGACATGAGGACTGAGAGAGAAACGAAAGAGATTTAGAGATAGAAAAAGTGTGAGAGTAAGAGAAAAAGAGTAAGACAGTGTGAAAGGGGATTGAGAAAGAGAAAGATTAAGACCGTAAGAGAAAAAGAGAGACTAAAGGACTGAGAGAGAAAAGAAAGAGATTTGGAGATAGAGTGGGATGGTGTGAAAGAGGAATGAGAAAGAGAAAATGAGAGACTTAAGGACTGAGAGAGAAAAAAAAAGAGATTTAGAAAGTGTGACTGTGAGAAAGAGAAAACGAGTAGAATGGTGAGAAAGAGAAAGAGTGAGACAGTGAGAAAGAGAGTAAAGGACTGAGAGAGAAATGAAAATGAAAGTGAGAGTGAGTGATAGTGAGCGAGTGTATTGATGGAGTGTAGCAGGTAGCTGTAACCTCTCCGTGTCCTCTCGTGCCGCTGTAGCCGGTGGGCTGTGATATAACAGTGTAGAAGATCACGCTGGGCAGCCATCTGCTCACTATCTGACACTCTGACACTCCTCTGTCCAGCAGCCTGAGACTGGCCCTGCCCCGCCCACCTACACCCGCTCACACTGCACCACCCGCAGAACACACCACCACTACACCACCCCACACAACACCAGTTTACACACTGCAGAGTAACATCACTGAAACATCACTGAAACAACTACACACACACACACACACTGCAGATCCATCTTTACTGTAAACCTGAATTACTACATACACACTTCAGATTCATACTGAATATAAATCTCAAAACGTTTATTACTGTCAAACTGCAAAAACAACACATTGCAGATTCATACTGGATTAAAATAACTCTAATTAATATTATTAGACTTCAAAAATGGCACAGTGCTGATTTATACTGGGTTAAAATGACTTTATATTTAATACTGTGAGACTTAAAGATATACACAGGGCTGATTCATACTGGATCAAAATGACTCATTACTTATAATAATCGCTGTCAGACTGTAAATGCTACACAGGTTTATACTGAAAGCACTTTAAATTACTTTAAATCACTGTAGAAATAGCAAATGTCTGACAATTCATACTGGACTTCTAATATTACCAGACTGTGTCATCTACTCACATTGACATTCTAAAAATACTAAATTAAAATTTAAAAAGTTAATTAATAGTTGTTTCCGTCATACTATAAATAACTGCATACATTGCAGATTCATACTGGATAAAACAGTTTATGTTTTTTTACAGTATACATAGAACAACGGCTCTAATAGCTCTTTAGTTTTGTTGCATTTGAGGTATAGAGAGCTGATCTGAAAGTGACGCTCCTGTGTAGCTTCACCTGTTGTTCAGCATTAGCGGTAAGCTCTCTTCCGTTCAGCTGCACTTATTTAATCCTGTCTCTCTAATGGCTCTCGGAAAATGGCGTGTGTCTCCAAGAACACTCGATCGATTAGGTTTCATTGATTAAGTGACACAGTATGTGCGTGTGTGTGTGCGTGTGTGTGCGCGTGTGTGTGTGTGGGTGTGAATTTAAGGCTATTTGTCAGTAGCCTGGAGCCTGGACATCAGCTGTGCTTCACCAGTCATCCTGTTTGCCTCTCGTCTGTCTCCACGCTGGCACACGTCCATCTAATAATAACGGGAGCAGAACCAGAACTTGCTGTTCAGTAACTTTAATGTTTGATCTTCTTCTGTTCACCCGTTTCTCACATCTCACACTGTCGTCCCCCCCATATAGGCCAGGAGAGAAACAGAGCGATTTAGAGATACTCACAGCAACTTAGATTGATGCAACAGACGGTGTAGTAATTGGTGTTGCTTGTATGGTAACAGAACTGTCTGAATTAGGTGTGTTGAGAGTAGGAAAGATGTAGTAATATGCAGAGCAGGGTGCCTCCTAGATCATGGTTAAAAAACATTAGCTCAAATTACTTTAAACCACCTCCTGCCTGTTCAGGGGATCAAACTACTGCCCTTGTTTGTAACGCCACGCCGTTTCGCTAATTATGACACCAAATGAAACAGTCTGGACCAGGACCAGAACCAACGCTGCTGTTTTTGCTACACTGTGTAATATAACAACAGTATAACCACCAATATCACCAACGTAATATGCAGAAATCAAGACTAAAAAGGTAAAAACTGTGTAAAATAAGAAAAAAAATTGATTTCCAGTTAAAAAATGGAACCAGGGGGCTACATAAACAGGATTTGAAACAATCTCGGCAATCTTCAGATCATAGTGGCAGCTCTTAGCCCGGTGGACCACTCAAAGCCCCCTAGTTCCATTTTTTTAACTGTACCATTGCAATCATTTAGGAATACCACACTAGAAGCAAGCTATTGGCAACTGCCTGGTCTGAAATAGCATGCTCCAAGAAAACCCCTAACAACCACCTAGGAACACCATAGCAAAACACATGCCATAGCAACACCATGCCACCCATCTGGTAACACCTGAGCAACTGTACAGTAACCATCTAGTTCCATTATTTTATATATAATTTTATTTCAGATTTTTCCCATTTTTTCCCCAATTTACATTACATTACATTACATTACATTTGGCAGACGCTTTTGTCCAAAGCGACTTACAATATTGAAGTGCAAATAATAGAAGAGGTTAAGTACAAAAATAATAGAAGTTAAAAATAAAGCATCTATAGATAGGGCCTTAAGGAGGTCAGAGGGAAATAATGGGATAGAGGAGTAGAGAAGAGGAAGAAGGAGATGAGGTTAGAATTAGTTAGTTTGTTAGAGGTGTTAGGAGAGTAAGTGCTCTTTGAAGAGCTCTGTCTTCAGGAGTTTATTAAAGATAGTGAGAGATTCTCCTGATCTGGTAGTGGAAGGTAGTTTGTTCCACCATTGGGGAACTCTGTATGAGAACAGTCTGGATTGCTTTGTGTGAGTGTTTGGCAAAGCGAGGCGACGTTCATTGGAGGAGCGCAGCGGCCGGGAGGTAGCGTAAGCCTTCAGGAGCGAGTGCAGGTAGGAAGGAGCCTGTACTGTCATCACCTTGTAGGCGATTGTAAGCACTTTGAATTTGATGCGAGCAGCAACCGGTAGCCAGTGGAGCTCAATGAGCAGCGGAGTGACATGTGCCCGTTTTGGTTGGTTGAAGACCAGACGTGCTGCTGCATTCTGAATCATCTGTAGTGGTTTTACTACACAGGCCGGGAGGCCAGTTAGTACGGCATTGCAGTAGTCGAGGCGTGAGATTACCACAGCTTGTACCAGGAGTTGGGTGGCCTGTTGCGTCAGAAACGGTCGAATTTTTCCGATGTTGTAAAGCGCAAAGCGGCAGGATCGAGCAACTGAGGCCACATGGTGTGTGAAGAGAAGCTGGTCATCAACCATGACACCCAGGTTCCTAGCAACCTTTGTCGGTGAGAGAGAGAGAGAGTCGATGGTTATGGCAAAGTTGTGTTGAATATACATTACATTACAATATACATTACATTACAATATACATTACATTACAATGTAATTTACAATGTAATTTACACGGCCAATTACCCAACCCACTCTTTAGGACTCCCCCCCATCACTAGTAATGCCCCAACACACCAGGAAGGTGAAGACTAACACATGCTTCCTCCAAAACATGTGAAGCCAGCCACCGCTTGAAGGAAAGCGCAGCAGCTCGGTTCCGATACATCAGCTCACAGACGCCCTGTGCTGCGAACATCACCCTAGGAGTGATGTGGGGAGAGAGCGCCATCTACCCACCCGGAGGAAGCAGGGCCAATTTTGCTCCCTCTGAGCACCGGAAGCATGATGGCAAAGCTGCATGAGCTGGGGTTCAAACCTGCAACCTCCTGCTCATAGTGGCAGCGCTTTAGACCGCTGAATTCTGTTAATTATCTCTCTCTCTCTCTCTCTCTTATTCACTAATCATCCCCCTCTCTCTCTTATCACTTTAATTACATTAACGCTGTTCATGAGCTGGCTGTAATAGGCCTGTGTCATGTTGTACTTTGCTATCGGAGAGGAGAATCCACTCTGGATGATGTGATACTTATTATTCATGAGTAGCTGTTTGATTGCAGATTACTCCTCCTCTGAGCAGCGTGCCGATGCCGTGCCGAGCAGGACTCTGATGAATGGAGATGGCATTTACAGTATCAATGTTTACATGCTGTGGTTTCTAAGGGCTAATGCTGCTGTAATACAATGGCATTCAGAGAGTGGAGCTCGGTAATCATGCTGAATGTCAGAGCAATTCTTTAAGCACTGCTAAGATTTGACAAGTTGTCATTTATTATGACGGTTAGGATGGAGGTTCCTCCATTAGTGCAGTAGATGCTAATGGCATGGATGATGATGTATTGATGGTTAGTTCTGCTTACATGTATCTACTAGGGGTTTAACGACTAAACAACTTATTCAACCAAAATTACTAAAAGTTATGAGTTAGAATTAACTTAATTTTGGGGAATGACCATGCCCTCTCTTCAGGTCATCAAGCCCATTATATACACCCAACCCTCAGCCTATCACATGTTAAACAAACTTATGAAGTATGGAAAAGCCTGAAAATCTGGAAATCTGGACTCTGGACCAGTAGCCCTACCTTTTCTGTGCGTTATACCAACAGGACAATGCTCGTCCACATACTGCTGCCATCTCTAGTGCTTGTGCTTAAGATGTGGATGCTATGCAATGTCATTATTTTTCTACCTCTATTTAGTTTATATACCTCCTCTATATAGTTTTATACACTGTATTATCTACAACTGGAAAAAATGTTTTTTTCTTGATTTTACCAAATTGAAAACCTCTGGAATATAATCAAAAGAAGATAGATGATCACAAGCCGTCAAACCAAACTGAACTGTCTGAATTTTTGCACCAGGACTGGCAAAAAGTTATCCAAAAGCAGTGTGTAAGACTGGTGGAGGAGAACATGCCAAGATGCAAAAAAATAATCCTACAAATTTATAATTATACTAAAATAGTTTAAAAATAGCTGGGTTACTCTTTCATGAGATGATTAAAGATGATATCAGAGTATTCTGCATGTATTGTATTACATGTACACCATGAATATTAGAACTCCAACAGAAGCTCTGGATCTGGATTCATGATTTGTTTGAGAGCTTATTACACATTGCAGACTTCTGTGACAGCAGTACTTGGAAACCTAATATAGCGATGCTTTATCTTTAATTGTCTTTGATCTGTAGCCCCAGTCAGGTGTTCTCTTGTTCTGTGTGTGTATACATGTTATTGTGTTAGTATGTCTAGGTTGTAGAGCCAGCAGCTCACATATCAAAGTCCAGCTCCTCTCCGGACGGCCAGACGGCTTATTTAGCAGCGGTCTCCGTCTTTCACGCATTGATCTGCTGTCCTGCTGATCTGATTAGCCCTCCTGCCTCCTGTCTGCTGAAGCTCAGACACGTTCAGACCTATGCTGGAAATAGGGCAGGTGTCTGCACTCTCAGAACAGATGTTTAACCATTTAAACTTTTAGGATTTGGACAGTTTTGGACCCTTATAGCTACACAATATTCAATACTAAAAAGAACAATTTGGTGGAATTATTAACTAAACTTGCTGATCATTGAAAAATCACAGGACCTGGCAGCCATTGTAGTAATCTACTTTTTTATTTTGCTAGTTTTTACAGTATCTCAATCAAATTCACATTTTCGTAAAATGTGTAAAACTAGCACACCTCATCAGGGAGACAGAGTAATTATATTTAGCCAGTAACAGGATACCCCTCTTAAAAGAGCCAATCATCAGTCCAGTACAGCGAGTATCAGACACAGCACATCTAGTGCTGAATATATTGTAGATTACAAAAAATGAAGTACATTTAATCTTGAGATATGGAGATGCAGAACATTGAAGAACCCTTGCAAGATGAATTATTACCAAGTAATGTCTGGAAATGTTAATGTGTCCTCCAGCCCCACTCTTGATTGGTGCTGCCAATTTACCACTGATGATTGACCATGATTGATCAGTTTAGGGCATAAAAATGTCAATTGGGCCTTCTCTAGTGATTAATTATGATTTCACCTTTTTGAACATTTTTTTAAGGGATATGTATTAAATATATTATTTAGCAATTTATTGAAATAACATTTTACCATGTTTTACCATATGTACCATTTTTTTACCATGTTTACCATTCTTACCATGGATATATTAAAGTAAACATCAAAGCACTGTTGTGCACTGTTATCTAGTTGCTCTAGATAAAGGCGTCTGCTAAAGATCTATACACTGGGTACAAATATAGATATGCCCTATAAAAGTTTATCACAATTTTATTAAATTGTTTTTTGAGTGTATATTGAGTTTGCTAACTTATTTCAGTTCAGTTTTTTCTAAGAAAGTTTTGTAATAAAGTGAAAATGTGAGCCACATGTGATAGCACTGTATGTTGTTGTCATAATTAATACATCATTTCTAAATGTTTGTGTGTGTGTGTGTGTGTGTGTGTTTATTGTCATTACAGTTTCGCTGTCATCCAGACAAGCTGCGTCCAACAACACCTGGACACCCCAGTCCCATCTGGATCCAATTAGCCGGTGTCAAGCCAGGCGTTGTGGGCCGAGTCCCCGGCCGCTGTGATTGCTGTTTTTATCCGTCCTGGCAGCTTGTTATGTCATGTCGGCTTTCCTCGTGCCACAGTCGCCGCTGACCGGATCGGATGTGACAGGGCTGAAATAAGCAGAGCTGTCGTTTTCCCTCCTCAAGGACGAGCGCAGAGCCCAGACTGCTCTACTTGTGTCAGTGTGTGTGCAGGTGCGTGTCTGTCACGCTGTCAGGAAGAAAGAGTCTCTCTCAGTCTCACTTTGACCACCCACTTTCTGTCCACCGGGGTCACGGCTACCAAAACCACTGACCGCCCCACATTCACTTTTGTCCCATTGGCCTTTGTGCCAAAACTAAGCTGTTTTGATCAATATTAAACAAAACTCTCCCAAAAAGAAAGTTTTAGAGTATTTAAACCACAGTTAATCTCCAATCCAGCAGCATGTAATCACTCCTATATCTCACCTGCACTTTTTAGATAGTTTAAATGGTTTTAAACACACATTTAAGTGGATGTACGTTCAACTAAATAAACCAAAACCTTAAGCTTAAACCAAATCGTTAGTTTGTAATAGAAATATTATTTTATTGATAAACTATATAATACTACTGCTTTTACTACTTTTGTGCAGTGCAGCCATCTTGGATACTGAACATAAATTTGGGGAGGCTCTTTTACTCGACTTTCTGAGTAAAAAAAAACATTTTTTTTGGGGCACTTAAGTTTTCATACTTTTTTTATATATATCATTTTATTTCAAATTTTTATCCCCATTTTCTCCCCAATTTTACTCAGCCAATTACCCAACCCACTCATTAGGACTCCCCCTATCACTAGTAATGCCCCAACACACCAGGGGTGTGAGGACTAGCACATGCCTCCTCCGATACATGTGAAGTCAGCCACCACCTCTTTTTGAGCTGCTGATGATGCAGCATTGATGAGTAGCATCACAGCGCACTCGGTGGAAAGCGCAGTGACTCGGTTCTGATACATCAGCTCACAGACGCCTTGTGCTGAGCGACATCACCCTTGTGGCGAGAGAGCGCCATCTACCCACCCAGAGAGAACAAGTCCAATTTTGCTCCCTCTGGACGCTGGCAGCTGATGGCAAGCTGCATTAATGGGTCCGCTTATAGTGGCAGCACTTTAGACCGCTGGACCACTCGGCGCCCAAGTTTTTATACATTTAAAAACATTTCCAAAAAAAAACATCCAAGTTCAAATGGTGCACAGCACACACAGGTAGCAAGCAGCAGCTGAAGTATTTGACATCTGGCTAAAAGGTGGAGCAGTTCACAACTTAAATTGTAATGCTAATGCCTACTAACAAAAAAAAATACACACTACAGTGCAGCCCTTTAAAACATAAAAGTCATTTAGACTGTTTAGATATTTTTTAGAATTGTCTCATATTGAAGAATAACTAAAACTTTAAGTATTTAAAATACTGACTTCTAATAGTATAGCACTTGAGGCACCATTCACATTTATAGAATGGCAGAGCAGATATGTGAGAGGGAAAGTTAAATCAAATTTTGAATATTGATTAATATAAAATTTTTGATACAAAAACTGCAGTGCTGCTAGAAAAACGTTTTCTTTTGTTTTTCTTCATTAATTTCCAAAATCTAGAGAAAGAGGGTCCAGTTAAACACATCACATAAAGATTACAGTTTTTATATTTATTATTGTTTTTTTTTATTAATTATGCAGTATTATCTTTTATCTATAGTTATTCAATATTTGTTGAAAAGAAAAGTGTGTAATTCTGTTATTTTCCTCTCTGTGTTCCAGAATCCTTCTGGCCCACCTCCTCTCATCCAGCGGTCTGGGACTCCAATCTGGCTGACTTCTCCTTCCACCCGACCATCCAGACAGTGTGTAAGTTCTGCCGCCGCGGCCTGTGGAGGATGAGCGATGTCTCCACGCTGGATTACGAGCTGCTCTCTCCGGGGCCCCTGCTGGCCGGGCCCCCCAGCAGCCCCCCGCTGGCCGGGGACGCGGAGCAGCGGACGGCCTTCGCCTTCGTGGGGCTGTTGATGCTGTTCCTGCTGTTCCTGCTGGTGCGCTGCTTTCGAATCCTCCTGGATCCCTACAGCCGCATGCCCGCCTCCTCCTGGACCGACCACAAAGAGGGCCTAGAGAGGGGCCAGTTTGACTACGCGCTGGTGTGAAGCATCGCACGGCGATGGTGGAAGGCCCCGGAGCCTCCACACACCCTGCCTCTGCCTTAGCTCTCTCTGTGGCCGGCCCTGGCTGGAGTTTCCCTCCGCCTCGCCTCCTTCGTTTGGTCACTTATACTGTAGTTACTCCTCAGGGCTACAGGGTTCCCCTTACAGCAGGGCTGCCCAAACCATCAACCACAAACACAACACATACTTTTGGCCAAACAGAGAAACAAGAGAAGGTAAACTAGAGAAGACTTTTTGGGTACAGTTTAAAGGTCCACTAGAAAAGCTTAAGGCAGTGTCTCTAAATATTGTTAGTTTATTAATATAAAAACCTAAAATTAACAGATTTTGCTGGTAGATTGGACTAGAAGCTGTTTTTTAATGGTTAAGATTGTTGAAAAACTGGTCATCCAAGTGAGAACATACTCTGTGCTGGACAGATAGCTGGATTAACTGGTTAACCAACATAGCTTTTGACCAGCATAGTGTATGTTTTTACTTCAATTTCCTTACTAGTTGACTATTTTTTTGACTTCTTTAGTCACAAAATTGTTATAATAGGTGTTTGCTTAGCTCAAGCTGGTTAAACTAGTTTACCAGCACAGGGTATGGTTTTCTTTTTTGTTTGAGTGTGATGGTTTAGCTGGTTTAGTTAAAAAAATTCTGCTCAAAACCAGATGTTGATGTTGGCTGGTTTTAGGTGGTCAAGCTAGTCTTTGTAGGTTAAGGTGGTTTAAAACATTTCATCATATATTCTTACCAGTTTAGGGTAGGTTTTTCAACCACCTTGACAATAAAAGAATAGCTTTAGACCATGTAAAAGGTAAAAGCTACCACCCAGCTAACAGAGAACGTTTAGCAACATTAAAAAAAAAAAAAAGCTTCCAGGAAGGTTAGTAGTAACGTTACAGAAATAATGCTCCAGTAACGTAATATATTGGTTTGCATCACAAGTTATTAGAATGTTTCTCACATAACAATCCCAGTTAGACAAATACTAACAATATTGAAATATTAAAAAAGGAATAGTGGTCGAATGGTATAGGCATGATGGTCATCAATCCTGATCATACTGGGTAAGGAGAGCAGGAGGGCACAGGTGACTAGATTGATCAGGGTGCTCATGCTGGTAGACCAGCTAAACCATCCAAAAACACTCAAAACCCTGAGCTAGTCAACCAGTTTAACCAGCTTAAGCCATCAAACGCTGGTAGATAAGCTCTATAGGATCATTAAAGTAAGTAAGTGTGAGTGGAATTTTTAACAGATTGGAACAGATGGAATATCTTTGGTCTTTTATGTCATCATTTAAACCAAATTTCCGCTAATTTTCCACCAATACATTTGGGCATCCCTGTTTTGAGTGTAAAAACTACCTTTAACTGCTCAAAGATGCTGTAAATTACTCTATATGACACTAAATGTCACACATTCACGCTCAGAGTGATCACAGTGATGTTCTACTGTCCTGAGACACGTCCTCTTAAAGGTCAATTAGAAGTGCCCTCTTCGTTTAGGTCCTTTTTTATTTTAACATAATTCTGCACTGCTAGCTGCTTCGCTACCCATTGCTAGCATTGACCACCCTCAATTAGCTCTGTATCTTCTTTATTTTCCTTTTTGCCCAGTGAGGGTATGCCTGTGCTAGTTTCTCAGTGTTTTACATGAGCAGAATCCCCTTTAAGATGTCACAAGCATCTTCCTTCTTCCCTCATGCTATTTTTTTTCGTTTTAGCAGGCTTCTGCCTCGTCCCGTATGTGGTGTACCTGTATAATTAACAAGCCATATGTATCTATTTATGTCTTGGACGTTGTTGCCGTGTCGTCTGGTCGTTAGCTGTAGCTTTTCTGCCAAGCCGTGTCGTGAATTCTTCCTGTGTGAGTTTTAGAACCACTGAAAGTGCTTTATTTTTGTATTCCGACTCAGATTTGGAGTCTCCTTTTGCTAATATTCTACAATACTCTACTACTGTAAGACTGTAAGTGTCCGATTCTCAGCTCATAGTCTTCTCACAGGGCCCGGTTTGTGAAGAACAACAAATGAAATCTGCCCTAGAGGGAGGTCTTGGGGGGCTAATGTTGCTTTGTGTGTGTTTTTGAGATTTGTACTGTAAGTAGATTGGATATTTTCCTAACTTTTTTTGTTTTGTTTTTGCTAAGCTGAGGTAAATTCTGTGAAATAAAACAGGGGTTTATGCACTTGATGTTTTCTATCTGCTCAGTGGACGACTGGAACGAATGTGGGGGAATGGAAGCGGACGCTTTCTCCTCCTACACGATCAATAAACCATTTCACCTCCACACGCACCACGCTACGCCACTTTAATGGTGCCAGGAAAACGAAAATCTGCAGGCTTCCAGGGTTAAAGAAGAACTGAATCGCAGACAAAACCATTTAAAAACATTACCCACGTTGATTTATTGCCATTTTGGTGTTTCTTACAGACGTAGTTAAGAAAACGTAACAAAAAAGGTTGTGTGATACAATAGGAGGTTGTTTGAACATTTTCCAAGAATTCCTCATTCCAATCATTCCAAGTGAAGTGGAAGTGTGGCGGATGTTCATATATGGCTCAAATGTCCATGAGATCATGAAGTCCTCTTTTCCCACAACTTAGATGATGACAGAGCTGTTTCAAGTTTGCTGATGTTGAAATACAGTACACACACACACATTCGTTCTTTTACATGTAGTGGCAAATAAAATTATGATTAAAAACATGTAAAAAAAAAAAAAAAAAAAGATACAAAAAAAGTATACAAAGTTCCCATGTTAGACAAATGGTTATGCATAAATATAGCTCAGGCTGTTTGTACAGTGCAGTAACCTTGATGTTCAGGAAGCTTTAGTGTTGTTTTTTAGCACCAGAGATGAAAGAGCAGACACTGCAGGATGATGGGATCAGAACACAAACGAAAAACTCTGGCAGAAACAAACGTCCTCCAGGTTCTCCATCCGCCCGCGCATCAATGACAGTAACACCACATCAGCATCATTATTTCAAGAGGACAGTGTCATCATAACAGTAAACAGTGATGGCATCGCTCAGTGTCTGGCGGGCCAATGGACTAGAAAACGAAGTCAACAGCACCTCTTAACTCTTTCTATCCTGCGTTGGATTTGGTTAGACAGCCTAGATGCTCTTATAACAAAAAACTAAAAACATAAAATAAAATTTAAAAAAAAATGAAAAAGAAATCTACATTTCACTTTAAAATATACAATTAAATTTTTAACAAAAAAAAGCACTGTTTGGTATTATTGGTTGGTTTTCAGCATTGAGACAGTACACAAGACAGACAGACACAAAACAAAAGCAAAACAAAATAATAAAAAAAATAAAACGTCACGATTGCAATCCGTGAATCAAGACTGCATCTATTTTTAGTACAGCGTTTGTTTTTTGGAGTCCTTTAGCACCTATTTTTTCCTTGAGAGAAAAAAGAGAGAGAGAAAGATGAAAGGGAGCTGAACTGACCGGCTTCTTCGTGGAGGTTTGGTTGGATGTTTGCTGATGTGTGAAAGTGTGTGGAGTGTTTGAGCACGGCTCACCTGAGGAATCGGTCAGGTACAGCTGAGCTTACTCTCCTGTTCACAGCCTGGAGTTCCCCTCCGGCTCAGGGTTGACCGGTACACTGCCTTCTCAAACGTTTGGGGACAACTTGAGTGTATATTGGCTTTATTTTGGTCATCATTTTTGCCATTTTGGTCAAAAAGTTTTCATTATTAAATAAGAGGACAGATCATATTCACTGAGCTATCCTATATTGTATTATTCTTAGATAAGTTACTGTGTTCCCAAACATTTAATGGGCAGCATTGGTTTGGTCCACCTTGTGACAGGGAATAAAAGCTAGCCGTGCCACACCCATGAATTATAGAAGTGTGTGTGTGTTTGTGTGTGTGTGTGGATCTCCCTGAAGTGTACCACAGTTCCATAGCACCACTATTTTAACCATGCTATTGTCTTACCAGCTGAGGTTTGGGGATGCAACAGCACATGCAAACACTCCCCTGAAAGTTCTCCTGATGTAAGAGGATGTGTAATCAGTGCTTTTCTGTATCAGTCCTGTTCATTTGCTCGATTTTATGATTCAGCTCATTTGGTGTTGTTTCCAGAATGTGCTGAGTCAGATGTTTTGGAGCTGGGAGAACACAGGAATGCTTGGAGCTCAGCTGACGAGACTGGGAAGCACTGGTTTAAAGAACAAGTTTGGCAAAAAAAAAAATCTATTCTCCCAATTCTAATGTAGTCACTCAGCCAACACATGTTAATGTCTTCATTAAACATTCCAAAATGTCACATAATGTCAATTTACAGAAGAGCAAACCTTCAGTAGATGTCCATCCATCAATTAAATTCATTTGACTCTATATACACCATTGAGCCAAAACAGTAAAAAAAAATGACTTGCTAATATGCTAATAGTCATCTGCAGCCACCACAACAACTCACTCTAAATACCTCTTTAATAACACCAACATGTTCCAGCAGATAATTACACTCTTGGCAGGTGAATCCACCAGAGATCTACTGCAGGTCCATCGCATTCCACAGGTAAACAGCACACTCATACTTATATCCATCCAAGTGATGTAAAATAATAATGGACTTTTTAAACCAGGCCACCTTATTCCTTCTTCATTGGCTCCCATGACTTCAAGGTCCAGTCCAGACTTGTGAGCCCACTGAAGGCACTACTAACATTTGTGGACAGAGAATAGAATAAGCAATTTTACTGGTCTGCAGCTCAATAGCAGCTGTAACATTTTTCTCTGTGACCTGTGCCATAGTAGTCTTTCTGTTGGTTCAATCCAAATGGGATTGAAAGCTTTTTTTGCTCTTACAGATTGAAAGATTTGGGATGTGCCATTATACAGACAACTGACACAGCTAAATGTCTGTTTAATTGCTGTCTATGATACATCCCAGAGCTTGACTGTCAATGTTATGTTTGTCTTCATCTGTAAGTGGTCTTAATGTTTTGGCTCATTGGTGTATCTGTTGATCTGTCTACCTCATGTCAAACATCTCTTGGCTGATCAACTACGTTTGAGGGAACAGTATAAAGAAGGCACTGTAGAAGTGAGATTTCCTACCAGACTGTTCCTCTATGAGGTAAAAGCCAAATGTAATGATGTTTGTGAGGCAGGAGTACCTAAGCCTGCTTCTGGAGCACCACCTGACTACAGAGTTTTAAAAGTTCTGGCAGGTAAGGTGTGCCTCCAGCAGCAGGGTGGGTCTCCCCACCGTAAAGCCTGTTCAACTCCCCTTTTTACCTGAAAAGTTGTGATTGTTGTTGCAGTCCTTCGTGTGACTTTTTTTTTCTTTCTCTTTTTTTTTTTTTTAAACAGTACAATCCATTACAAGTGACTCAATACTGAACGGAACACCCTTTGACCCCAGTGGTCACTGAGATTAGGCTACAGAAAGGTCAGTGGTTGTTTGGGTTATCTCTGAAAAGATACAAAATAAAAAAAAATAAAAAAATCAATATAATTCTTAATATTACACAAGACACGTACGTCATTGGTTTCATGTGCACGAAAAGGCTGATATAGGCACTAGGTTAGATTCTGAAAGAAATACTGGATTGTCCTAAATTATAGAGACGAAGCATCAAAAATTTGGCACCAGGTTTCAGGGTCCTTTTTGGGTCGTGCTGAGAATTTTACAGCCAATGCCATCGCCGCTAACGTGTCAGATGGTCGCTCTGACAGCAGTTGTTGCTAATGAGCCTCTGTCTCTCCATGCCGGCCTAATTAGGAAGGTGAACAGAAGCCTCCTTGTTTGACTGTAATGCTTTGGCATAAAGGTGGGATATGGGTTTAATAATATTCCAGGACTGGAGCCAGGAAACTCTGAGGAAGGGGGAAACAGTGTGTGGTAGTGAATAAGGCAGTTCCTCAGCATAAAGCGCTATAGAGATGGTCACCAACCTATTTTCCTGCAGATTTCACTTCCAACCCAGGTCTTACACACCTGATCCGGCTAATTTGTGACTTCTGAGGACACTTGCTAGCAGTACACAGTCTGTAGTGACTGGAAATGTATCTATTAAAATGCCTTTCCAACATCTATGATATAAGGTTTTTCTGTAACTGCTATCTGTTGTACTTCTGACTTCAGAACAATGTGAAAATATCTTAAATTAGCCCAACAAACTACAGAAGCTGGAACACGCACTTAATAGTCCCCCAATAAGTTCTTCACATATTCGCTGGATCAGGTGCGTAGGAAAGGGCAGGAGCTGAACTCTGCAGGATGCTAAACCTCCGGCAGCACAGTTGGTGGTTGGTGACCCCTGCGCTATAGGGTTGGGACTGGGGTTATTAATCTGGGGTCGAAGGTCAGGCAGTCTCTGCGGCTGGCGCTCAGTGCAGGTGAATGTGCAGTTTGATGCGCAGGGCGTCTCCGATCTCCCCCAGCAGGTAGTCGCTGTCGTGTTGGTCCTCCAGCTCCCTGAGCTTGCGCGGGCCGAACAGCGGGAGAGAGGCGATCTCCAGCCTGTACGAGCCCGGAGGAGGAAGCTTCCGGCCCAGACGCAGGACGCTCTTACCGTCCCGGCGCTCCAGCAGCCGGAAGTGCTCGCCCTGGTTGCCGTGGGTGATGACGTAGCGCACGTGGTGCTCCAGTGGCTCGAGGGCCGGGAGCAGCTCCAGCAGAGGCTCCTTATTCTGCAGCGATGCCAGGGACAGGTTCATGGGGATGGAGGTTTGAGTGTCCACACTGGCCAGACTCACAGAATCCTGTAGGACAGGAAATACATGAGATGAAGGGTTAAAACATGATCCATGCTAATCACTACTTCAGGTATGCAGTGTATTAAATATCAGTAACAGTTCTTTATTTGTAAAAAGAAAAACAAATCTAAGCTCTAGCTAACTCACCTTGAGCTCGTTATCCGCAGCATTGCGTCTGTGGCGGCCGCCCTTGCCCACATCTCCGTTGATCTTACACTCGTAGCAGGTTTCTGGGGAGAGTGCGCTCTCCTCGTCTCCCTCAGAGCTGAATTGGCCCTGGAAGCCTGCTCCTGTGATACAGTGCCTGAAGCACAGCAAACAGAAACATGTTACACACAATAGTCCAAGTCCACAAAATAGAGAACTATGTATATGTATGTATATGTACACGTTTGTTAGGCAGTAGTGCCTTATTTCACAAAATATATGACAAACAAATTATGTAGACATGTATGTACTCTTCCAACATTTCCTGTGTGCTTACCCCTGTCCTGCTCTGTAGAATCCTCCTGGGCAGCCGCACAGGTATCCTCCGTCTGTGTTGGAGCAGCCGAAGCTGCACGGGTTGCTGCCCATGGAGCACTCGTTAATGTCCTGACACCCACCGGCACCGGCCTGGAAGTCAAATCCGGACGGACACACACACTTGTAGCTGCCCAGGGTGTTATAGCATGAGGCAGATCCACACACCTGGTTGCCTGAACACTCGTTCTCATCTAGCAAAGTCAATAAGTGCATGTAAAAGAAAAAGCAAAAAGAGAAAGAAATGTCAGTCACAAATATAGGCAATAAATAATACTGAACTTAAAGGTGTCTGTTTTCTTTTAATATTAAACTTTTCTGCTGATTTGATATTTGTAGTATTATTGCTTTTTGAACTGCACAACATTATAAATGGAGATTTTCTACTAAAAGTAACATAATATTGGACTAGTCGGACAGACCACTTCAGTTTCTGATTCAGTTTCTCTGATTTTGCTATTTATAGGTATATGTCTGAGTGAAATGAACATTGTTGTTTTATTCTATAAACTACAGACAATAATTTTCCCAAATTCCAAATAAAAACATTGTTATTTAGAGCATTTATTTGCAGAAAATGAGAAATTGCTGAAATAACAAGAGAGAATAGAATAACCCTGGTTTTTAATCACAGTTTTCATGCATCTTGGCATGTTCTCCTCCACCAGTCTTACACACTGCTTTTGGATAACTTTATGCCACTCCTGGTGCAAAAATTCAAGCAGCTCAGTTTGGTTTGATGGCTTGTGATTACTCATGTTCCGCTTGATTATATTCCAGAGGTTGATAAAATTAAAGAAACTTGTCATTTTTAAGTGGTCTTTTATTTTTTTTCTCCAAAACTGTGTGTTTGTGCTCATATTAACATCATATGTGATCTTGGTTTTATGGTGGATTTAAACTGCCTGCAGCTTCACTTCTATAAAATAGCTGTAGTTTTGTAAGCGAGGCGTTTTTGGCTGTAGGAGATGTATGTGAGAGAAACTCACCCACACACTGGTTCCACTGGTAGTGCTGAACGTAACCCTGTGGGCAGCCGCAGCGGAACCCACCCAGCATGTTCTGACAGCCGTGCTGGCATCTGTGGTTACCGGTGCACTCGTCAACATCTGCAGGAGAAAAACATAGATCAGTTAAGTGCCATTAACTGAAATAAAGTTAATTTAATTTTATCACAGGTTAATTTTTATTATTTTCCACTAAATAACATTTTTTCTGACTCAATATAAACAGAAACAGCCTAATGCTGTTCATGAAATATCTATATTCCTATAATGAGTTTATTTTTATTATGTCTATATTATTTAATGGGTGTTTAATGCTACGGTAGCTCATAGTCCTTTTTCTTGGCAGGAGCAGCTTGTTGGATATGGTCAAGGAGTTTTGCTTATGGGTAAAGATGTCCTTTATTAGAATTATAGTATTTTTATATTATTTGGTGTATTGGTGTATTTTAAATTAAACTTTTTTTCTATTTTCTGTTTTGCACAAACCTTTAGTATTCAATGCTAAGCTTATTCAGTGAGAGCACAGCCTCACATGGATTCGATTATGAGTTTTTTTTTAGCTTTAACATTCTGTGAAGCTGAATTTTAAATATTAGGAGAATAAAATAGCTGATGACTCAAGTACTGGTGAATAATCAGTTGTCTTGTGACCTTTTCCTGGCCCACAAGTAAAATATACATACAAATGTTCCATGCAGAGTCTAAAATATATTACATTTGTATTAAATATTGGAATAAAAATCTCTGATTTTCATATATATATTTAAATGTTTGAGTAAAATGAACATTGTTGTTTTATTTTATAAACTACGGACAACATTTCTCCCAAATTCCAAATAAAAATATTGTCATTTAGAGCATTTATTTGCAGAAAATGAGAAAATGCTGAAATAACAAAAAAGATTTCAGAAAAGAGTTCAGAAATCAATATTTGGTGGAATAACCCTGGTTTTTAAACACAGTTTTTATGCATCATGGCATGTTCCCCTCCAGTCTTACACACACTGCTTTTGGATAACTTTATGCCACTCCTGGTGATAAAATTCAAGCAGTTCAGCTTGGTTTGACGGCTTGTGAAACTCATCATTTTAAGCGGTCTCTTAATTTTTCCAGAGCTGTGTATGTAAAATCAAACCATTTGTTAATGACCTGACTACATTCAGTTAAATATTAAAGCTAATATGAAAATTTAATCAAGTTTAAACATGTTCTGGTGAATAAGTCTTTCTTTTTGTTGTTTTTGTGTTTGTTTGCTAAACTTTTCCTGACCCTAGCCGTCAGCTTTACCTTCACACTCCACTCCGGTGCCGTCCAGAGAAAAGCCCTTCTGACACTCGCAGTTGAAGCTGCCGGGGGTGTTGAGGCAGGACGCCCGCGACCCACACACACTCGGCTGGTTCGTACACTCGTTGTTATCTAACAGGTGGAGAAAAAAAGAAACAGGCTTTAAATACACATATTTACCCAGATTAGTGACAAACTCACATTTATCACGGTAAAAAAGTTGTGAAGAAATGAAAAGGAGCTGATCAAGGACCAGTTAAGTCGATATCTCAGTGAAAGTAGTAAGAGTATGATACCACTTTTACATGTCTGGTACTATACCAATATTGCAACATTTAGTGTCTGCAGATACCATAATCAATCATATACCATCCTTTTCCTCGTTTTCTAAGCTGGATAATAATATAAATATAAATAGTACATTTGTTTGATTGCACTTTACATCCTCAAACTGTGAATCAAATATTCTGAAGCTTAGAATACTGGCATGTGCACCTGAACACATGCAGACTTTTAGGATATGAGCATTTGTGTGATAGTCAAATTGGCCATATTGGAATATATATTTTCCTGTTGATATTTCATCCAGTATCAGACTGACACCAATACTATAGCATCAGGATCGGCCTAACCCTTAGTTACTATGATTTAGTTGTATTTTGTATCATGGCTCCCACTTTTCTTAGGCCTTTTCAAGGACATTTTCCAGGACTTCCATTTATGAAGACATACATAGAATGTGCACAATAAGAGCTTAGGAAGTATAAAGTGGCTTTGGTTACTACAATTATTATGCAACACCTAATACTAATTAATATATGCAATCTTAGTGGCTTAATCTTAACTGCTCAACTTTTCCCGAACTCACTATTATGTTCAGACATTTTTTAGACATTTTAAGAACTTTTCTCATTTTCCAGGACTTTCCATGACTGGAAAATTAGTCTTTATATTTACGCAGTGTTGAAGGATACATGGGAACCCTGTATATACTGTATATGTTTGTGTGCACACTCACCAATGCAGGCAGTCTGGTGCTGAGTGAATCCAGAAGGACATTTACAGGTGAAGCCTCCGATGGTGTTCACACACAGGAACTGACAGTTATGTTGCTTGGTGGAGCATTCGTCCAAGTCTAGGTTTAAAAAAATATATACATTTACACAATTTTAAACCATCAAGAACAGACAAAAGGACCAACACATCACTTTATCTGAAAGCTCCACCTTACTGCACAAAATGCTTATGTATTATGTTATTATTTCTGATCACAGATCTGATCTTAAATGGTTATATTTGTAGCAGATTTTTTTTATATATTAACAACCTAGCATTGATCTTAATGTGTGTAAAATTTGTGCCGCAGACAACCAAACTCATGACAACAAGGTTGAAGGTGGTTCAGGGTGATTGAGACTTACCTTTGCAGGTCTTTCCATCTGGCTGCAGGATGTATCCACGGGGGCAAGAGCACAGGTAACTGCCCTCTGTGTTCTTACACAAGAAGTTACATGGCTTAGGAGACTGGGAACACTCATCCAGGTCTGAGAGAGAAAAGAAAAAAACAATGAAACCAAATATCAAAAAACATAACAATCATCAATTACGTGCAAAACAAGCTTAAGGCATACAAATAAAAAAATTTATGAATAAGTTTTGGTTCTAATCACTTACAATTAAATCTTGGGGCTCTATTTTACCAATCTATATGCGAGTCGTCAACTGTGCACTATGTATCTTGATTTAGGGCGTGTCAGTCTGTCTTTGGTATCATAAGGGTGCAAAAAATATGCCTTGCACATTTCAAAATGGGCAAAAGGCATTCACTAATTCTCTTAAATAATTATGGGTGTGTTTTGAGTGTAACATGAAATATACCAATCGGCATGACACTTGCTATTTCCTTTAAGAGCCAGGTCTGCTCTAACTTTGGTGCATTGCTATTTTAATGCTTCTGCACAGGTAATTTACAGGAACAGCAGTGATATTTTATTTTGTATTCTGTTTATTGTTGATGTTAAGGTTGGGTTTGCACACTGTGGCGACTCCTTGCCAAGATATCAATGAACGTCTGACTGGTGAATGTTGTCAGGGTTCAAATCAGACAGTGGCGCACCTGTGTTTTCCTTTGCCAAGCTAGCAATACGCCACAAATTTAGCTGAATTTATAGACATATGGTGAGTGTCAATATATAGATATATTCATGATCGTCTTTGCTATTTTAACAGCACAGACACAAAGTGTGAAAATTGACATGCCTTGTTTAGGGTGTATAATAGGGTCCTTGGTATTTTTGTCAATATGATGTTGATGTAATGTATGGAAAATAATTCTGGTTTCAATTTCTTATTATAGTTTTATGAAACTAAATCATGTGAACAACTACCCGACATGACATGATTGATGTTTGAGATTTAATGATGACTATAAATGAAAGGTGAACCCATACCAATGCAGGACGTCCCGCTGAAGTCGTTTGTGTATCCCACGTTGCAGTGGCAGCGGAAGGAGCCCACGCTGTTGATGCACTGGCCGTTCTTACACAGGTTGGGCAACACCTCACACTCATTAATATCTGGAGAACAAAGAGATCAATTTAACACCATTTTCTTCCTTTACCACAAACATTATCAACTGGTTAAAATCTGATTGATCCTTTTAAATGTAATATAATGCACTTGATATGTTCAAAAGTATGCAGATATCCATACTAATTATTCATTTTAACTTGAAATTTAAGGAGCAGCATTGCTGATACAGCCTGTATAACCTCCTTTAAATAGTACTGCTAATAGAACTGGACACTCTGGAGCTTCTGCACATGACATTAGGTCACCATGCCTAATGCCAAGAGTTGTTTAAAGGGAAATAAAGCCCCCCAGCACAGCACTGGTCTGTGGATCAGTAAAACTCTAGATTCTCCTCACATTGAGAGGTAAATTCTCCAACATTTATTATAAAGCCTTCTAATTAAACCTTATAAATCAGAAGCCATACCACTGCCTACACTTCCTATGGTGTATTAGAATCAGTCAGAAAGACAGTGTGGATCATAACGTATTGATAAAACTAATTAAACTAACAATTATGGAATTTCAAAACTGATGCCATCAAATCCCATCACTATACAGTCCTTTAGAGCAGACTGACTTTTTCCTAAATTAATGTCATTGTTAATTTGTCGTCTTGATTAACGGTTTAAATCCTTATATATAAGAACTCAATTCTAAGCACTCTACTCCACTCACCCCTGCCGTCAGTGGTGTACCCTGGACCCAGAGGACACATCTTCTTGTACTGTACGGTACCAGGCAGCGGACACAGCTCACACTGCGGACCCCAGCCTCGGCCTCCGTTACAGCAGCACTCAGACTTGGTGACGCTGTTGCGGTTAGTGGAGCCCTGCTGGCACATGGTCTGCAGAACCTCAGTGAAACAGAATCCCTGACGATTATCTGAGAGTGGAGAGAAGATGAGAGAGTCAGAGTCAAACAAAGTCTAAGGGTGGAATTTAGGGTGAACTACAAATATCAGACTCACACTGTACAGATATAGTTCAAATAGTTAAAAAAATGTATTGTCAATTATCAACACTTAGAGGTACAGTTAGGGTTAGGTTTATTTTGGTTGTAATAAAATATCAATATATTGTGTTATTATGTTTTGTAATACTCTGTATAAATTCTTAAAAAACACATTATTGATTTTTTTAATTAAAAGTTTACATGCAAAGACTGCTACACTGTAAGTCTTGATGATGAATTGATGTTAGTTACTAAAAGACTTAAAACTTTTAGTTACTATGGCTAAATTGTAAGCTAATTTAATTGATGTATTTTGTTTTATCTGGGGGTACACACGGATGGTGTTAGAAACTGGGGGACATACCCAGTATGCAAATACATGGCGGCAAAAGCCAAAAGAAGAGAGGTCAATGGCAACAGTTGAGTCAATGTGACGACAAATGTTCACATAACTTAAAATAATCCAATTTTATGGATAAAAATGTAAAGGTTTTATTTATTTGGGTTTAGCCTAATTGTGGGTTTACAGTGTAGCAGAGTGTATTTCAGTTTGGGTTGTATTTAAACCAGGACTGCTAGAAAGCAGTGTTACAATCTGTCTTCAGACCCCACTGTTCTAATTGCAAAAAAAAAAAAAAAAAAAAAAGTATATATATATATATATATATATATATATATATATATATATATATATATATACCGGTATATATATATATATATATAGCTTTGTTTTTTTAAATAGGTATTTTTTGCTCTCTCTCTGCACTTGGTATCTTGGTCTCTGTGAGTGTGTTCAGCCCAGATCACATTATTTGTAAACCTATTTAATAAAGATCAGACTAAAATGTATTTTTGGCTCAAATGCATGATCTATTAATATTCATCTCCCTCAAGATTTGATCTCCACTATTAAAATAGATTATATTCTTGATCTTCTACTGCGTTGCTATCCTTTGCTTGTTGTTTTAGAATCATCTACAGCTCTGATCATCATTCCACACACCTAATATTTCATGTGTATTTTAACACTCTTAATTTTCTGACAAATGAAGTCTTTAGAGGGGCATCTTAGAATCATTTTGTACAGTTTACAAATAAAAGGGATTTATTTAACTCTGTGTTGTATGTTGTCTTATTAAGGGTCCAAATTACTACCCACTATGTTCGAAATGTATACACACAGGAAAACTGCCTGTGCTAGAAACACTAGGTGATGGTTGCTGTGTTATCTTGGGTGGTTGGTATGGTGTTATTAGATGGATGCTATAGTGTTGCAAGGTGAATTGTGTGATGTTTTAAAATATTACTGTGGAGGTGCCTAGTATCTAATGTAAATGCTTCAACTATAGGCTGTCAGGTGGTTGCTCAGGTCTTGTTAAGTGGTTCCTATGGTGTTACTAAGTGCTTGTTACACAAGTGTAAATACAGATAGGGATGTCCTCTGTTCTGTTCTGTTCTGTTAGGTAATGATGTTCTGGGTGGGCTGTGGTTGGCTTAATTTGTGAGTGGTGTCTTTAAGAGGTCACACAATTAAGAATCGCCATATGCTGCCATGTGCTCAGGCTCGTGTGTGAGTGCACGGCGTTTGTGTGTGTGTGTGTTTTATAGTGAAACATATGTGCAGCTCTGCATGAGTGAACGTGCTCCAAGTCCTTCAGCTGCGTCCTGCAGGCTGCTGTCTCTTACCGATGCACTCGGTGCCGGTGGCGCTCGGCTCGAACCCTTCACTGCACTCGCAGCGGTAACTGCCCACGGTGTTCACACAGCGGCCGTTCTTACACAGACCCGGCTTAGTGCGGCACTCGTTCAGGTCTGCCAAAGGAGACGTGCAGAGGAGGAGTGTGAAGGAGGGAGGGAGAGAGAAAGAGAGAGAGAGAGAGAGAGAGAAAATAAGAGAAAATATGAGTGGGAGAGCAAATGTGGAATAAAGAAAGAGAAGTGAGAGAAGTAGAAAGATTCAGTGCATAAGTGAGGTACAGAAAGAAAAAACGTGATACAGAACAGGAGATTATAAAGCAAAAAACAGTGTGAAATGAGAGATAGAAAAAAAAAACAAAAGAAAGTGTAAGAGAGGATGTAAAAATGCACAAAAGATAGTGAAGCGGAGTGAAAGAAAGAAAAAAGAAAGAAAGAAAGAAAGAAAAAGCAAAAAAGTATGTGAAGAGTGGGTGGCAAAGGTGAAGAACAAACAGCGAAAAAAACAAATAGATAGAGAGAATAAAGAATAGAGTGTTTGGGTGGATGGGCAAGAGAGAGAATGAAGAAAGACGAGAAGATCCAGTGATTGAGTGACAGAAGACAGAGAGAGAGAGAGACAGACAGAGAAAGAGAGTTAGAGTAAGTGAGAGTCAGAGAGAGTGAGTGGGCGAAAGATTGGAAAAAAAAAGCAAAAAGAGAGGGATCAAGTGATAAAGGGAGGAAGCGAAAGAAAGAAAGAAAAAAACAGAGAAAGAGACAGCATTAAATATCAGTGGAATAAGTTTTATATTACATAACAACAGAGAGGCTATTATTAGACCTGACTTTAACTATTTACACAAAAGCTGCTTTAAACATAACTGTAGAGAATTTCATAAGTGTTGCCTTCTTAATACACAAATACACACACACACACACGCATAAACACTCACCCATGCAGCCTTCTCCATCAGGACGGCGGGTCATGCCAGGGGGACAGATACACATGAAGGTGCCGATTAGGTTTTTACAGGCCATTCCTCGACTGGCACAGTCATCTAATCCCTCTGTACACTCGTCCTGATCTACAGGGGGAAGAGAGAAAGAGTGAGAAAGAGAGAGAGAGAGAGAGAGAGAGAGAGAGAGAAACAGAGAGAGAGAATATACTTTTACATTCTGTTTATATATATATTATGAATATTATCTCTTCATAACAGTCGTTTTGTACTTTGTATGTACAGGGGTTGGACAATGAAACTGAAACACCTGGTTTTAGACCACAATAATTTATTGTGGTGACGGACAGTTCTGGTGGAAACAGGAGAGGTGAGTTGCACACTGAATTCTGCCACAATACAATCCAGGTTAGCACCCGAACATCCCTTTCAGACAGCTTCCTCTTACAGCGTCCACAGTTAATCCTGTTGGATGTGGTTCGTCCTTCTTGGTGGTATGCTGACATTACCCTGGATACCGTGGCTCTTGATACATCACAAAGACTTGCTGTCTTGGTCACAGATGCTCCAGCAATTTGTCCTCTTTTGAACTCTCATATGTCACCCATAATGTTGTGTGCATTGCAATATTTTGAGCAAAACTGTGCTCTTACCCTGCTAATTGAACCTTCCACCAGGCTGCTCCAATTTAGCCACGAAACCACACTAAAATGACAGATGTTTCAGTTTCATTGTCCAACGTAGTCCAATACTTATATATTTATATATATATTAATATTCATATTTCCCCTTGTTTGCCAGTTTCATGGTTCATGCTTTCTAAAAGTTAAATATACAACTGAGCATTTTCCAATTAAAATATTCAAAAACACATTTTTCCACAGAATTTGATAAATATTGGACTAAGTGTATAAAGTTGAGGAAAGTGTGTGGGATGGTCTCATTATCAGCTGCACTGGTTATTGTTTCTCACCTCGGCACATCCTCTGATCATCCCTCAGCACGTAGCCAGCAGGACACATACACTCGTAGGAGCCGAATGTGTTCACACAGCGGAATGCACACAGCAGAGGGTTCAGCGAACACTCATTAATATCTGTGAGAGTAAGGGGTACATACACACCATCAGACAAGAAAAAACACCCACCAATTAATTAACAGGAATCATGTGTGCAACTCTATTTATTACAGTTTGTTGAGCTATTTTTCTGTGGTCTGCTTCAGAATCTCAATTAATTTACACTCCCTTTTGAATGCTGAAATCATCTGAATTTAAAACAGATAAAATTACTGAGAAATCATTATAGTCTGGGGCAGTATTCAGGTATTAAGGTATTAAGTTTACACTACACACAAAGCAAAAACGTCTTAGAAGTCTAAATTCTGTATAATTTAGCTTGTCAACAACTGAATGTGCAAAGCTGTCCAAAAGGGGCAGTCTAATTGTGTATTTACTGCATTGAATTACACTTCCCAACTGTAAAAATACCAATTTTCACGTAACTCTGCTTTAAGGTTGGGATTTAACTGCATGGTTTTATTATCATGTCAGGATCTTTCATGAACAATATGCTCATGTTTTGTATGAAATGATTTTCACAGGCTATTTTAAAACATAATCCAAAACAGCTTGCATATTGCCTGTGTTAACTATGTTCATATTTCACTACAGTGTAAAGCGTTTAAATTAATCCAGTTAAATCAGATCACAGAGAAATCTGTGACTGAATGAATGAATAAATGAATGAATGAATGGTAATCTAGAGTTACTCACCTTCACAGGTCATCATGGGCCCAGGCTCGAATCCTTCCTGACAGGAACACTCGAATCCTCCCACCACATTAGTGCAGGTTCCATTACCACACGGGTTTCCAATCGAACACTCATCCGTATCTGAGGGTAAGAAAATGTAAGTAAGAGGCATTATAGCAACCCTTAATACAGGGGTGGGCAATTAACTGTTTTGAACAATGGAGTGTAATAGGATGAAGTGCTACGGACAAGTAGCTCTCCAGCCCAGATGGTTGTTGAACCCAATTGCAGAACAGTTAATTCAAAGCAGGTAAAGCCAAGAAGAAAGGAATATATATATACACATATAAACACACTGGTTGCGGTCCAATACACTACTGCTGCCCCAGCTAGTGAACTGGGACGCAGCTAAGGAAAAATGCCCTTATAAAGAGATAGGAAGCCCTAGAATGAGCTTAAAGTCACGCTGACCGCGACAGAGAGACAGGAGAGGAATGTAAATAAAAGCTCACCAGAGAAGCATTTCTATTTTTTTTTTCATTATTGTGCATTATAGTTCAAACAGATGTTTCATGCTGGCGGGCTGCCTATTGTTGGCCCCTGCCTTAATATGTATGTATGGATAAAGTTTTATGCTATTAATATGGGTATGTCTATGTGTGTGTGTCAACATACCAACACAGTTGACCCCTGTGTAGTCCAGGTTGTAGCCGAATGGACATTCACAGCGGAAGGAGCCGTCTGTGTTTATACACATTCCGTTTACACAGATGCCAGGGTTATCCAGACACTCGTTCATATCTGTACAGTACAGATAGAGAGAAAGAGAAAGAGAGAGTCATCAAACTGAACAAAAAGGAGTTTTCCAAAAAGTCTCCAGTGTTTAATACCTCAAAGAGAATTGTTTCCTATATTATGATTAAAATCACTTCATTACTGTTACAAGCTGGAACGTTTTACATTTAAGACTAAAACTCTAAAGCTGATTTGTGTGTTTCTGTGTGTGTGTCTGTGTGTACAGTCTCTGCAGCATATTTGAATAGCAGGTTGTGTACTGTAAAGTAGTCTCACCCTCTCGACCGTCTCCTGGTCCAGGCAGCGTTCCATGACCGTAGGGACACAGTGCATTAAAGCCAGCTGCAGAAGGACAGAAGGACACAGGATGAGAAGACACAAACATCACACTTTCGAGAGACTGTTTTAAACAAGTCTGTACTGTTTACAGCTTACCCTTCAAATTATTTATAGCAGATACTGAATAATTCAGATTTACAGATATAGAAAAACTAAATAACTATATATAGTAGATAGTGAACAGTTCAATTCAAAACAAATACAATATCTTTTAGTGGATACTTACTATTTCAAATCAGATGCTAAATAACAGAACATGCTGCATAATTTACATTAGATACTCAATAACTCCAAGCAGATAACCAATATAGTATAGTAAATACTGAATACTAATTAAAAGGATACACCATATTTTTGGTTAATACTGAATAAGTCAAAACTGATACTCAATATCTCATAGTAGATACTCAAAACTTCATGGCAGTAACTCTAAATATTTCACAGTAGATACTGAAAATATATACTATACACACTTCTAATAACTTACAGTAGAGACTCAACAATACATAGTAGATTCTAAGTAATTAAAAAAGGTTAATAACTGTAATATAAATGCAGTAAAACAACAGCACAGCATTTATTTTATCATTTCAATAATGTGTCTGTGTATGTCTCACCCTCATTCTCGCGGGGGCAGAGTTCACAGGGGTCACCCCAGCCTTCTCCAGGCATCTTGCTGCAGCAGCACTTTGCCTTGGTGGTGTTCAGAGCTTTGGGTACGGAGCATTTTCCAGCCTCGAATCGTGTGAAGCAGAAACTCTCCCGCGTATCTGAGAGAAGAGACACAAGATAAAACAACAGCTCGACTTACACTCACTGATCTCCCAAGCTCAAATCCTACATATCAACAGCTGTCAATGCCAATTATATACGTCATAATGACATAATTGTGTGTGTGTGTCTTTTGAAAGCAGTCTATGCTGGGAACAGTCTGCTGAACTTACCGAAGCAGCGGCGACCGTTATCAGACAGAACGAAACCGGGCTGACAGATACACTGGAAGCTCCCTGGGGTGTTAATGCAGGTGCCAAACTGACAGATGTTGGGTTCAACCTCACAGTCATTAATGTCTGAAAAAAGGAGAGAGAGAAATAGAGAGAGAGAGAGAGAGAGAGAGAGAGGTTCATGTGTTATAGGCTGTGTGTAGTGTGAAGATAAAGGTTAAAAAACATGACCCAGAGGAGACCGCTAAACAGATGGAACAGGTCACTGTGGGACGAGTATAGAGGAGATGGTCAGTGGTCGTGTGTATGTACAGTATGTGTGTGTGTGTAATCTAAATAATCCTGCAGATTTTTCAATGGTGAGGTGGCTTTAAGGCAAGCCCTTGGGATGTTAAACTGTCAAAATGCCTGAAATGAAGCCCACGATTAAAAATTGTACACACACGACACACGACAATCTGTTCATCTTGGTGCTGATCAAGTGCCTCCACATGTGGATTCATTGGTTGTCTCCACCAAGACAATAATGGGACTCATCACTGAAGATGACCCGCTGCCTTTCTGCTTTTGTACTGGTAAAGACAACAATCTAAACTAAAGCAGAAGAATTTCTGAGTGGAGAAGAAATATTGTGTTTAATGGTACCAGTGTGCTGGAACGACCATCTTCCGGCCACGTCACACGTCTTTACGTAGTTACGTCACACGTACAGAGGACCCTTAAAGAGGATCCGGCTCAGTTTTACTGAATGCGAGCGGCTGGTGGAGCAATGGAGACTTCAGAAGGGGAAACTCAGAGCTTATTCACTCATAGTGAAAACAAAATGTGTTGTTAAAGTGAAGTTTCTGAATGAGCGTGCTCTCTCTCTCTATTTGTGACTGAACATAACCTGGAATCGGATTCATCCTCTCTAAAAGGAGACCGCATCACACCCGCCCAGTTTAAAAAGATTTTTCCGCATCCTCTGTGCAATTACTCATTTTCACCAGACAGGGCCCTAAATCCCACAACTTACAGACATCAGTTTTAATGCTGCATCAAATGCTAAACACAGCTACTACATCTCTGTGTAACGTAACTCACCAATACACTGGTCATTCTGCACAGCGTAGCCTGGGGGACAGATGCAGCGGAAGGAGCCTACCAGATTCTGACAGGTACCAGGAGAGCAGGTGCCAGGGAACGTCACACACTCATTTACATCTGGAGAAAAAGCAGTTTATTAGTAATTATGAACTCAATGGATCCCTGTATGGGGGAATTTAAAGACATTAAAAAGTCACAAGTCTTACCTGCACAGTTCTTATTATCAGGGGTGAGCTCATAGCCTTCCTGACACAGGCACTGGAAGGAGCCCAGGCTGTTGATGCACTGACCATGTCTGCAGACCTGACCGGACAGTGTAGTGCACTCATCCACATCTACACACACAGAGAAAACACAGTGATAAGCAACAAACAAGGGCACAGAGTGTCACTGATGTGAAGCACCACTCTTCTAAAGGGCTTAAAGCTACTCAAGTAATAATAAAGTCTACTAAATGGAATATTACAGTATAAAAATGTGATAAATTCTTGTTTCAATTATATCCTTTTTGTTACAGGTAATTGTTTCATAACAATGCCTAGTTAAGTGTGGTTGAAAACGTCACTGTATATTGTGTTACGGATGTATAGTGTTAAGCAGTGTTAGTCTGAGTCTGGAGAGGACATTAATTAAGACTTACCCATGCAGTCGTTGTTGTGTGTGAGCTCAAAGCCAGGGAAGCACAGGCAGTTATAAGAGCCCACAGTGTTCTTACATGTTCCGTTACCACACGGCTGCCTCTCACACTCATCAATATCTGTCAAAACGAGTGAGAGATACAAAGAAAGAAAGAAACAAAGGGAGTGATTAACTCTCCTAGGTGCATGATGCACTCTTTAAGTTCAAGTCCAAATGCAAAACGCATGTAAATAAATACAATAATCAGTGTAGCAATTTTTGTATGATTTGATAATCACTCAACATAAGAGAGAATGTAAAATGAAGCACTACAAATACTACTATATTGGCATACCTACCGAAATATTACATACCTACCATCAGACCAATTAATAAACTACAAAAATATTATGCTGTATTTTTACAAACAATTATCACAACAAAATTATGTCATATTAAGAATACTGATATGTTGTAAATCTTTTGCTTATTTTATCAATATAGTGAATCCCTAATTCACACCATATAAGTGTTTAAAAGCAAAACAAATGTTTTATGTTGATTAAAATTTGATAACATGATTTGAATTATTGTGCAGATAGTTGCAGGTAAAAATATATAAAATCTAAATATAGTTCTAATAAAACTCAGAAAGTATATTAAAGGCATGTGTGCGTTATTTGACGTCAAAGACACACACTTACCCATGCACATGGTCTGGTCGGCTGTGGCCTTGAAGCCGTTGTGGCACAGACAGCGGTAGCTGCCCTGCATGTCGATACAGTCTCCATGGCTGCACACATTGGGCTTTTCCTTACATTCATTACGATCTGTAATAAACACAACATACTTCACAACATCAATATTCAGCACAACAAGGGGTCATCTTTAATAAAAAACAAAGGGGCTGTACGAGGGTCTATATTTCAGATCTGTACACAATGAGAAATTAAATAAATAAATATATATATATATTTTTAATCCCATTTTCTTCCTTAATTTACACATCTAATTACCCAACCCACTCATTGGGACTACCCCTATCACTAGTGATGCCCCAACACCAGGAGGGTAAAGACTAGCACATGCCTCCTCCGATACATGTGAAGTCAGCCACCGCAGCAACTCGGTTCCGATACATCAGCTTACAGACGTCTTGTGCTGAGCGACATCACCCTTTAGAGTGATGTGGGGAGAGAGTGCCATCTACCCACCCAGAGAGAGCAAAGCCAATTGTGCTCTCTCAGGGCTCCGGTAGCTGATGGCAAGCTACATAAACAGGATTCGAACCAGCACTCTCCTGATCATAGCGGCAGCGCCTTGTGGTCCGCTGCTATTATTATTATTATTATTATTAATATTTTTATACTAATTATATAATTTGGCAGATTAGGAGTAATAAGAGGCTGGTTTGGATGTGCAGTTAAACTGTATTTGCAGTCGTTCTGCCTTCCCCCCCGTCTGTGTGTTAGATGGTACGTCCTGAGCGGCTGTGGAAGGCAGGACTCACCCACGCAGGCTCCGCTGGGGGACAGCTTGAAGCCGGGTGAACACTCGCAGCGGTAGCTCCCGGGAATGTTGATGCAGTTGGCATTCCGCTGACACAGGTTATCCCCGCTGTTACACTCATCGATATCTGGAAGAAGAAAAAAAGACAGTGAAAAAAAGAAAGAAAGAAAGAAAGAGAGAGAGAGAGGAAGGAGGGGGAGGGGGGGTGTAATCTGTCAGTACAGCTGTAAATGTCCTGCAGAAAAGCACTGAGAGGTAATAGATCAGCAGAGCAGCCCAGGGCACTGTGAGCTTAAACAACAAATTAAAAAGCTCTAGCTGTCACTGCACACTCCGATAAGACCTGTGCGTGTGTGCGTGAGTGTGTGTGCGTGTGTGTGTGTGTGTGTGTTCATTTAGGTGTAAGTTTTTTTTGTGAGTTTTTGTGGGAATGTGTTTATGTGACAGTAAATGAGTTTTGATTTCTCATATTTTGTATGTTTTTCTTTAAACTCCATATTTGTGTTTGCTTGTTGTTTATTTCATAAGAAGCTTTTCTTTTCTTTCACTCTTTCTTTATCTCTTTATCAGTTTCTTTTCTTTCTTCATTAGGATTAGTGTTTGTTTGCCTCTTTGTATCTTTCACTAAGAGCCTATTTTTGTTACTTCCTTCCTTCCCGTCTTAATTCCTGAATTCCTTCCTTCCTTCACCCTGTTTTTCATGTTTTTTCTTAATTCTTGTGCCACATGTTTACTTGTGTCTTTCTTTCTTTCATTAGGAGTTAATATTTCCTTTTTTTAATTAGGTTTTCTTTTGTTAGGAGCTCTGTTTTCATATTTTTTTTCTTTCTTTCCTTTATTGGTATCTCTGTTTTTGTTTGTAGATCTGTTTTTGTTTGTTTGTTTCTCTTTTTTGTTTTGTACAAGCTCTGTTTGTGTTATTTTTCTATTTCTTTTGTTAGTAGTTCTTTCTCTTTTTCATGGTTTCTGATCCACACTGGCTTTAATATTAACAGCTTTTAATATATTCTCAGCAGTTACGAATAAAGCTGTCGCTGCCCAGCTGAGTGATACATGTGGGGAGATTAACAATATAACAGCTTTTCAATCAACTAGACAATCAGACTAAGTGGTGTGCACATGTTATTAATGTGTGTGTTGTACCTTCACAGATGAGCAAAATGTTGTTGTAACTGAAGCCCATAGGACACTCGCAGCGGAAGCTCCCGATCTGATTGATGCACACTCCGTTGGCGCAGATCCCTGGGATCTCCCGGCACTCATCGATATCTGAATCATCATACACACACACACACACACACACACACACACACACACACACACACACACACACACACAGACCATTAAAAGAGTGTCTGAAGGAAAGTGGTATCTGTATAGATCCTGGTTGGAGGTGAAGTGATGAATGTCTTACCGATGGGTTTTCCAGTGTGAATATCAATGATGAAGCCTGGAGCCTGATTACCACACAGGAGCTGATACTCAGCTACACAAAACACACACACACACACACAACCATTAGTGTAACTGACAAAATATTCACTGTTCAAAAGTTTGGAATCACCTGTCATTTTAATATACAGCTCTGGAACAAATTAAAAGACCACTTTAGTTTCTGAATCAGTTTCTCTGATTTTGCTATTTATAGGTAGATGTTTGAGTAAAATGAACATTGTTGTTTTATTCTATAAACTACAGACAACATTTCTCCCAAATTCCAAGTAACAATATGCCATTTCGAGCATTAATTTATAGAACATGAGAAATGGCTGAAATTGCAAAAAAGATGCAGAACTTTCAGACCTCAAATAATGCAAAGAAAACAGGTTCATATTCATCAAGTTCTAGGAGTTTAGAAATCAATATTTGGTGGAATAACCCTGGGTTTTAATCATAATTTTCATGCATCTGGTGCTTAAATTCAAGCAGTTCAGTTTGGTTTGATGGCTTGTGATCGTCCATCTTCCACTTGATTATATTCCAGAGGTTTTCAATTTAGTAAAATCAAAGAAACTCATCATTTTTCAAGTTGTCTCTTATTTTTTCCAGAGCTGTATACATTTCACAGATGTCCAAAATGGCAACTTTAGAAAACAAAGAAAAAACAATATATAAAAAATCCAAGTAATTCTAAATTAAATTCTGATACACTATAAAGAACAACTGCCAAATTTAAATAATGTCAAAATGTAAAAAAATGACAAAAATATAGACACAAGGTTTTTGCAGGACAGCAACAAAATATTAATTTCAGATACATGTAATACAATGTATTATATAAAGCAATAACTACACTGTATATACAGAGGTATTGGGACACAAGTTCATTGATTGTCTTTTTTTAAATCAAGATTATTAAAATAGTTTCCCCTGCATTTGTTGGAGTATCATTAGGCATGGTGCCAATATGTGCCAATGTTTTATGTATATCTGCTCTAGAAAGTTTTTTTTCTGTTGCCAGTTCTTCTCTACAGGTAGTAGAAAAGTAGTGTGTGTATATGTATTTGTTATCAATGGAGGCAATGTAAAATGACTAAATGTGTTCATTACAAACACTACACCAAACAGTCATAGTTTCTAATGATAGTTATAGTTTTGCTTTCTGATTTAGAACTACTGTGTAGGTATTATTATTTTAATTATTAGTTTTAGCATTAGTTTTAACATTTAAGATAACATTTCTCTATTAATACTACACATTAACGCAGTGTGGCCTTATATCACATAAAGTGTTTTAAAACATATATATTTAGAACATATATATTGTTTAAACACACTCACAGGTAGCTGGAGTTGGACAGGCTTCACAGGGTTTGTTCCAGGCCTTCCCCACATTATAAGCACAGCAGCACATTTTCTTGGTCATGTTGAAGGATAGCTCGTTCTCACAGGTGTCGTTAAAGTTCCGGTAGCACACACTCTTCCTCATGTCTGCAATTAAAAAACATGATTACAGTTTTTGCATTGCTTTAAAATGTGTCTGTAAACGTTAGAGACAAACTTTATAGCCAATCTCTAAGACGTATTCTGTTGTAACTGGTGTTTCTGTGGTTGTGTAAACGTTTTCCAGCTCTTCAGAATGCCGTAGATATGCTTTACCCATGCAGTTGTTTCCTCCGTTGACCTGCATGTACTCTGGGGGGCAGACGCAGGTGTAGTTGCCCAGGGTGTTGTAGCAGGTTCCTGGACCACAGATGCCAATGTGGGCTGTGCACTCGTCAATATCTGGAGGGGCAGAATCACATTCAGTTCAGCCAGTGGCATTAAAAAATCATAACAAAGATAGTTTACAGCGTACACACTGCATAACACTGAAATTATTTGGGTTAAACAATTGCTAAAACCTGACACTTGTACATATAAATGTTGACTCACGTTGCCTAGTATTGAACTACACAGCATTTTAAATGGAGATTCTTTTTCATTAAAAGAAAAATATAGTCTATGACTAGGTTTAATGCCCCTGTACAAGAAACTGTCCCATAGTATTTTAACTTTAAGGCTAAAGATTTATACTTTTACATAAGTAGTAGACTATAATGGTAAAAAGGTGTATGCTTATTTATAATGGTCACCCAACATATTTCAAAACACTTATAGTCCCCTCTATGAGTTCTACTTTTATGAAGCTAGCCTCACTTAAAATGACCCAAAAACAAAGGCGTTCTCTTCCCAGGCCTCATTCTGTGCACTGTGTAAATTAATGGAACACTGTGGCAGAGGTCAGTGGGCCGGTTTGGCTGGACTTGTCTCACCTTCACAGATGCGCGTCTCCTCATTCAGGTAATAACCTGCTGGACACTCGCACTGAAAACTGCCAAAGGTGTTCACACAGTTACCGCCCTGGCACAGACCCGGCAACTCCTGACATTCATCAATATCTGAGAGAGGGAGAGAGGAGGAGAGAGATAGAGATAGAGAGAAAGAGAGGGGGGGAGAGAAAGAGAGAGATAGAAGGAGAGAGGGAGGTCGTTAATGCACACATTGGAGCATAAACTGCAAATCCATTAGCTATCAACAACAATTCCAACCATGACAAGGGCACAGCACACTCTCTCTCTCTCTCACACACACACACACACACACACACAAAATGATACACACAAGCTAATATGGCAAGGACAGTACGGCTGCACAAATAAACAAACACACACAGAAATGGCAAGGGCAACAAGACCATGCACTCACATACACACACACACAGTTACACACACACAGTTACACACACAAACACACACACACAGACAGACACTGCCAGCAGCAGGGTTCTTACCCTCCAGGATGACTGTGATGGGGTTGGGTCTGAAGCCCTCTCCTCCAGGACACAGAGTTTTATACTCGGCTGAAAAAAAGAAAACATTCATGATATAATAAATGTTCCAATATTTATAAATGCATAAATATTAGATTCTGCAAAACAATTAAATGACAACAGTTCTGTATAAAGCAGTGCACTACATCCATTCAAACAGGTATCCGTTGTTTCTAATACAGAAACTATTCTAATGATGAATAAATTTAAAAAACAAAAATCTGAAAGGGTTAAAAAAAAAGCTTTAGGGTTAATTATATTAATGCTAAGTGTGGCAGTAGTTTGGTTAAAAGACACTTGTGGACCTACGTGCAGGTTTATGGGGTAAATA
Organism: Astyanax mexicanus; assembly: GCF_023375975.1. NCBI lineage: Eukaryota > Metazoa > Chordata > Actinopteri > Characiformes > Acestrorhamphidae > Astyanax > Astyanax mexicanus. Next base: position 27,557,084 of record NC_064423.1, on the reverse strand, counting down.
CTGACTATGTAAGCAGTTTAAAAGTAGTCATGTTCAGTTCTCAACCTCACTCCAGTTACTACTCATTATTAAAAGTTTTGAGACACTATATGTGTAAGTATGTGGATGTGTGTACAGGACATACTGGAGTTCACAGGGGGGCAAAGTTCACAAGGGTTTCCCCAGGCTCCTCCCAGAGAGCAGCAGCAGGACGCTCGGGTCACGCCCACTCCGATTTCAGCGCTACAGGAGATTCCTCCGTCACCACGATCCAGTGTGTCCAAGAAACAGTTGCCCACCCGGGTGTCTGCAGAGGGAGAAAGACAAGAGAGACAAAAAGAGAGAGAGAGTTCAGTCTAGATTAGTCTCTTTCTTTAAAATAAAAAAGCCTAATCCTGTCTATGCACTTCTATTTTATGTTGTTGTTGTTGTTAATTTCAGTCTCATCTTTGGCCCCGCCCAGTCTTATCCCAGCCACCTGTGTCAACTCTGTAGCCCCGCCCACTCATTAATATCCCCATGTGTTCCATGTCCATGTTCTGTGTTCTTGTACCCCAGTGAAACTTTTAATTAAAAGTCTTCTCTAAGTGTATTTTTAAATTTTTCCCTTTTTTAGTTCATACTCACCCACACAGCCCACTCCCGTGGGATTCAGCTCAAAGTCTGCAGGACAGTTACACAGGTAGCTGCCAGGCATGTTCACACACAGCCCATTAATGCAGTTCACTGGGTCAGCACACTCATTGACATCTGATAGAAAAAGAGAAAGAAAAATAAATGAAATTCTGACATTAAAATAAGAAAGGTTTCTTGAAGGTTTCAAGAGCTTTCAATAAGAACAACTAGATACCATATATTAGAAATGTGCATTATGTTTATAAGTCTGTGGATAAAAAAAGTGATTACAAAAAAAGTATGTCTGTGCTGGACAAATCTGAGGTGTATGTTTGTATGCGATTAAAGCAAAAATGGTGGTGTAAACATCAGACCTCAATTCTTGAAAAAATATGAAGGATTTTGTCATGAAATGCAATTGTCATTTGTCATTGTCATTTAAATGACTTTTTACATTATTACATTATCTTTTTTGAGGGTAAGCACATATAACAAAAATCAATGCTATACAGTATTATGATTAATACTACTTACATTGTTATAGCAAAAACACTAAAAAACACTAAACAATAATACACAAAAAATGTAGAGGACCTACTTATATAGTACAGAAATATAAACAATAACACCATTTACTACATTATTAATTATCAACCACACTGATTTTGGATCCTTTAATGCAGTAAATGTGAATTACACAGTATGCACAGATCAGTGCTCTCCAAACTCCATCACTCTCCTCACCTGTACAGTTTCCTCCACTGCGGTCCAACTCATATCCATCGTCACACACACACCGGAACATCCCCGGCAAATTCTGGCACGATCCAAACACACAGATGTTCTGGAAGTTGCACTCGTCAATGTCTGTGTGTGAAGAAAGATAAAGAGTGAGTCAGTGATTCTAAAAAGACTAAGACAAATCTATAGAAAGAATGAAGAGCAGTGAAAGTACTGTATGTGTGGGTACCTTGACAGGCCTTGGTGTCCTCAGTGGGAGTGAAACCCATCTCACACTCGCAGCGATAGCCTCCAGGTGTGTTCAGACACTGACCGTTCTCACACAGGTTCACATTCTCTGCACACTCATCCATATCTTACAGAATAAAAAGTACACAAATATATATATAAGCATTATATATAACAAAGTGCTGATGTTGTGCAAAACCTTGCATTTTCAATTCTGCATTTGTCACTTCATATAGTGTGAGTTTTTTTCATTGTGTTACAATTGCATTAAGAAACTGACCAATAGAAAATTGCTCCAAAATGACTTTTTACATTGACTTTTATTTAAAGTTCAGAATGTTTTTCCTTTTGCTTTAAAGTGAACCATTTAAAATTCAAGTATTTTGCATGCAATTTTAAATGTTTCAGCTATTAAAATAAATAACAAATACATTAATTTTTGCTTTCAAACATGCATGTATGCCAATGTCTGAACAACTCAGTACTGCAGTAGCTGCATAAATACACATATAATATATATACTACTATTGATAATGACCAATTCAGTACTACAGTACTACCAAACGTCCAAGTGGAATCATGCAACATAGCTTTATTAATAATCACAAACATGTAAATCAACAAATAAAACAACTAAAAATTTAAAAAGTGTATTTGTATACCAGAGCAGGAAAAGCCGTCTCCATTGAAGCCCTCTTTGCAGGCACAGCGGTAGGATCCCGGAGTGTTCACACAGTTAGCATTAGGGTTACAGCTGTGCTCCTCTGTGGAACACTCATCCAGATCTGAACAAACAGAGCAAACAAAGGTCAGACTAAAGAATACAGATTAATATATTATAATATGTCTACACTGATGACCAGTAAACGCAGCAAATTAAACTTATAAACTAATAATTAATTCATTAAGATTAATTCATCAGGGTCCCAGGAGGTTTTACTCACCCACACACTTGATGCCATCTCCCACCCAGCCGTCTCTGCAGCGGCATTTGAAGCTTCCAGGAACGTTAACGCAGGCAGCATGCATGTCACAGTTATGAGCTCCAATCTCACATTCATCAACATCTAAACAACAAGATAAGAGAAACAACCATCATTCAACAACCCTGCTTAACATTTTAAAGCCAATAGAATCTTAATGCAAATCTTATGAACTACTTTCAGATTTAAAATCAATTTCATAGGCCCTAAAATAGAACCCTGTGGGACTACACAAAATACAATAAATAGGGTTTAAGCTGTTAAAAAAAAGAGGCTTAAAGTCAGGGGTGCACAACCTAGTTTTGGAAACTGGTCTTTGCCTAGTAATAAGCTGATTTGCTGTGTCTGAGTTGAGCAATTGCCAAACTTTAAAGAGCCACTAAATCCATATTTAGCCATTAAATCATATTTTTTTATATTATAATATGTTCATTTCAAGTAATTAAACATACTAGTCCTGCTTAAAATGTTTAACCTTTAAAAAACAACCTTTACTTGCGCCCTATATGTGTAAATGATGTGTCCGCATACTTTTAGACAATATGCAGGTCAGTCAATCAATAATACTACCCACCCTCCTGCTGACATCCAACCATCTGAATCTCACTGCTATAAAAGGCACACTGCTGCTGCTGCAGCTCAGCCAATCAGCTCTCCCTCCTGCCCTGCCTCTAAACCCATACATCACCCAGTGCCCCTCCAAATGTTTTAGTGGAGTCAGCTAAAATCAGATGGTTTAGTGCCCCTTTAAGCTCTGAAGCAGTAAACATCTGTGCCAAGACCCCACAAAAAGCACCAGGCAGATCTTCTCAGAGAGTCTCATCAGGAGATTCATAGATGCACTTATTACAGTAACTTATTTACTAATTGATATTAAAGGCCAGTCCTATTAAGGAGGATGCACTTCTTTCTTTTATGCCTGTAAAAATGTGATGCCACTTAAAATTGACCTTTATTTTCTTTTAAATCTTTAAATATGCTAAAGACAATATGCTGTAGGAAACCACTGCTCAAGAATACAGCCATATGGATAGGCAGCCCCCCCCTCTACACACACACACACACACACACAATCACAACACACACCTGTACAGCCGGTGGAGCCCTTCTTCACAAAGTAGCCCAGCTGGCAGTGACAGATGAAGGAGCCCTTGGTGTTCTCACAGTCGCCATGAAGACAGATGTTGGGGTTCAGGTCACACTCATTGACATCTGGAGAAACACACACAAACAGACACACAGGTGAGTTTTTAACAGCATGAGAGAGGCGGAGCATATGTATTGTATTGTTTGTGTTTGTGTGAGTCTGAAGAACAGGAGTGTTTTCTGACCTTCGCAGGTTCGCATGTCCATGGTGGACATAAAGCCATCAAAGCAGAGACAGCGATACTCTCCCGGGATGTTCGTGCACTGACCACCGTCACAGATGTCAGGGGTGTCCTCACACTCATCGATATCTGTAGAGACAAAACACAACAAGTGTGTTACGTATACGTATATTTACATGTGTTTTAAACATATAAGACATATAGGGCATTATGAGGGGAATATTATATATACAATATAGGTTTTGACAACTATATGAGACATTTTATTAAATGTAGGTGCATAATACTGTATGAGGCATTCTATATATACAGCTCTGTAAAAAATAAGAGAACACTTAAAAGGTTTTTTTTTATTTTACCAAATTGAAAACCTCTGGAATATAATTAAGAGGACAATGGATGATCACAAGCCATCAAACCAAGCTGAACTGCTTAAATGTTCTGCAAATAAATGCTCTAAATGACTATTTTTACTTGGAATTTGGGAGAAACTTTCTCAGCAGTTTATAGAATAAAACAGCAATGTTCATTTTACTCAAACATCTACCTATAAATAGCAAAATCAGAGAAACTGATTCAGAAACTGAAGTGTTCTCTTAATATTTTCCAGAGCTGTTGTTATGGTTATGTATTGCATATAGCAACGTATATATACAGTATACAGAACTTATGGAACGCATACAGGACTTATCAAACAATAATTTAAATTTTACATATATAGAAAATGTATATGCATGTGCATGTGTGTACCAGCACAAGTTCGGAGGTCAGGCATCAGAGCATATCCTTCACTGCAGCTGCACTCATAGCTGCCCTCAGAGTTGGTGCAGTGTGTGTCACAGCCTCCATTCATAATGGTGCACTCATCAATATCTGAAAAAACACATCAAAAACAATATTATTAATATACACACACATACAGAAACTGCATTATATATGTTCTAAATCTGTGTAGTTTTTAAGCAATTTCATTTACTAGTATAAACTACACTTTGAAGGAGTGTATGTATGTTACAGGTGTGTGTGTAGAAGTGTGTTTTTAGGGCAGCAGTTACTCACCCACACAGCCCTGTCTGTCCGGAGTGACCTGATAGCCAGTGTCGCACGAGCACTGATATGAGCCCACCATGTTCACACACTGCCCATTCCTACACAGGTTATCACTCAGTTCACACTCGTTCACATCTGCAAAATAGATGATAAGAGATTAAGATACACACAATACAGTTAAATATATACTGCATAATACAGGTTTGATTTTCTAACCACACTTGTTTTCACTATTGAAATTAAAACTTCAAAACTGCAATACATATTAAATTGTGCAATATATTCTACAGTATATAAGCCCTGGGAGGTCCCTCCCAGTCTACTTCCCTATGTATCTGCCTTTCTTTAAGCCCATTTGTGTTCTGTTTGATCAATAAAATCCATCAAAGCATCAATCACGCAAAAGGACGCTGTCCAAAATGCATAAAGTGTGTGAGGTGTGTGTTGCTGCTGTGTGTACCTTCACAGGATGATCCCCCAGGGCTGAGCTGGTGACCTCTCGGGCATTCACACTCATAACTGCCCTCAGTGTTGAGACAGGTTCCTCCACGACACAGCAGGGGGTCTCTCTCACATTCATCAATGTCTGAGAGAGAGGGGGGGTGACGAGGGAGAGATAGAGAGAGATAAGATGAGGGATGACAGGTGTCATAAATTTCACACGGAACAAACTTTCAGAAAGTTGGAGAAGTCATGGATAGGTGGAATATTGTATGTACAGTGTGTCGCGTACAGAACAGTATTTTCACCAGGTGATTTATCATTGGAGAATGTGTGACTGAGTGACTGTGTGAGTGTGTGTGTGTGTGTGTGAATACACTGTGTATCAAAAGTTTTGAAACACTGAAAGTTTCTTTCTCTGAAATGTAAGTTATGTTTAGTTAGGAAAGTTAAAATCTTTGCAAACATTTCGCAATACCTTTCGTATTACTTTTCACTACTTTAATGGCTGTAAAGGCTTTCTTTTGCTTGTTTTTGTTTAAGTTATGTAAGCCTATAAAAGATTATAAAAACTCTTCCTTTGAGGAAAGTGACTGTAATGTATCTTCAGGCTACACAATTAAGTTGAAGATTTTTAGGAGGTAAATCACCCTCTTAACACATAAAAAAACGTACTTTAGGTTGTTGATAATAAGTGAGTGAAGGTGAGATGTGGAAAAGGTAAAGAGCAGGCAATCAAAGGTTGCTTCAGCAGATGCTTTATAGATCAGAGGTCTCTGGATTAGGAAAAATCCTTTGTTTCCCAGTTTTTTAACACAAAATATGGTAAGTCTGGACTCTCAAGGAAAGGAGGACACTGTACAGTCATTCTGCATTGGAACAGTAGCCTGGTGTGAAATATATTCTGTGGTACATATATCTGGTCATTCAGACTGGTTTAGGCTTGATGTAGGCTTTTCTACGGATCAGCATTTTTGCTGCGAAGAATGACATTTCATAAGTATAGAAGAACATAAGTACAGACAAAACTTGGACTGAGAAAAAGCTTATTTTATCATCAACAGAGTTAAAGACACAGCAGAACTGAACTTTTAACCACTAGGGATGCACAAGTCATGCTTGGAACATCACAAGTGTAGTAAGTGTGAAAATGTCCCGCAGATAAAAAAAATATATATATAATTTATTATTATACTAATAAAGATGGGGCGGCACGGTGGCGCAGTGGGTTCGATTCCCGGCTGGGGCGACCCGGGTGTTTCTGTGTGGAGTTTGCACGTTCTCCCTGTGTCTGCGTGGGTTTCCTCCGGGTTCTCCGGTTTCCTCCCACAGTCCAAAGACGGCACGTTAGGCTGATTGGATGTCAGATACAAATTGCCCCCTAGGTGTGAGTGTGTGAGTGCATGTGTCTGTTTGTCTGTCTGTGTCTGTCTGCCCTGCGATGGATTGGCGGCCTGTCCAGGGTGTATCCTGCCTTCTGCCCGATGCCTGCTGGGATAGGCTCCAGCAACCCCAACACCACCACCCCCCCCCCGCGACCCTTAATGGATAAAGCGGTTGATAATGACTTGACTTGACTAATAAAGATTAGTGAGCTAATTTTTAAGGTACATTTACACTGATTGACGCGTTGATACAGAAACACACCTGTATTCTTAGTTAAAGCAAACTGACGAAGAAAGGTGTGTTTCTGTGTGTGTGTGTGTGTGTTTGTGTGCGTGTAGATGTGTAGGCCTTACCCATGCAGTTCTTCATCATCATAAAGCCGCTCTCATAGCCTTCAAAGCACTCACACTCGAAGCTGCCCGGTGTGTTCACACAGGTGCCTTGACCGCACAGGTCAGGAGAGATAGCGCACTCATCGATGTCTAAGGAGAAATGGAGGAAGAGAGAGAGAGAGAGAGAGATTTTTAAATAGTGCCAAAATAAATTTAATATGGGCTTAACTGAATATGGTAAACTGTATATTGTATTTTTGAGACTTGTGCTTTATAGCTATTAGGCTGTCTATTAGTTCAATTCAATTCAGATGATATGTATCAATCCATTGAACCATAAAAAATAGAAAACAACATATATGATATACATTAAGCTATATGTATGTAGAAAACAACATATATATGTATATGTATATGTATATGGATATATATATATATATATATATATATATATATATATATATATATATATATATAGTATGTCAGATAAAGGTGTCAGTGTGTGCTATGCTACCCACCTGTGCAGTTTCTCTCCTCCATGGTCAGAGCAAAGCCGTTGTTGCAGCGACACTTGAAGCTGCCGATAGTGTTCCGGCATGTTCCATGTGTGCAGAGGCCCTTAAACACCTTACACTCGTTCACATCTACACACGAGAGAGGGAGTAAGAGTGTTAACACCACACACACAACATATACTATAAACAAGGTAGTAAATTTTATATTTATACAGTATATCATATCCAATATAAATACCAGGGTTCATACACTTTTTGACCAATACATTTTCATGATTTTTTCATGACTTTTCCATGCCTTTAAGGCAGATTTCTTTTAAGATCATACAATTTTTAAACATGAGTACAGACATGGACAATAAAACCAAAAATTAACTCAAACTATAATCAAAATTGATTATAGTAGGCCTAAAATGAATCTGATAAAAATGTTGACACACAATCTTTAATAATAAAATGCGTGTCAGATCCTGAGAGTTCCATTGCTTAGGGCTAAATACTGAATTAACTCCGAGTTGACGTATTTGTGAGCTCAAAATAGATTTTCTTTGTCAACAAACAGAAACACAAACTTTTGTAGACCAAATTTCCATGACTTTTCAAATTCTTTCTAGGTATTTTTATTTTCCCAAAACTTATCAAGGCCTATATAGTATTGTTTGTTGTGTACCTTTATAGAAGGGTCTTCCAGTGAGAATATCCCCCCGGTTGGCGAATCCAGGCCCTCTGGGGCAGATGGTCCGGTATTCCGGTGTTCCAGGTTTGGGACAAGACTCGCACTCCAGCCCCCAAGCAGCCCCCACAGAGCAACAGCACATATCCACTCTGTATCGGCCCGGCAGCGGCTCTCCACACTCATCCTCATCCCACTTCATATAGCAGTGCTCACTGCGGACATCTGAGAGGAAACGTAGATAAAATAATAAATGCTACAGAACATCCACATCTAGTGACCGTGCTCATTATATACGTTTATATTATTTACCATTGTTTACCTCTAGACCACACCTTTTTAATCTCCTCCTACATTGTTAAAATTTTCTCTGTGTTAAATATACAGGCTGCCATTCTCACCTACGCAGGTGCGTCCACCCTCGTCCAGCGTGAGCCCCTCGGCACATTCACAGCGGAAGGAGCCGTGTGTGTTCACACAGACACCGTTGCTACACACACCCGGGAACACCTCACACTCGTTAATATCTGAAGAGGTCAAACATTACACAATCAGACACCAAAAAATTCACACACATTACCATCTGCTTTATCACGTTTACTACAGGTCCAGCTTAAATCTGTCAGAAATACAGCCAAACGTTACGATTATGAGTTCTGAGATTTTCTTATGACAGCAGAAATATGATTATAAAGTGTGTGAGTGAGTGAGTGGGTCGTACCTTCACAGATAAGCCCCTTCATCCGCGCGAGGCCGCGAGGGCAGGCAGTGTCTGGAAAGAGCATGATAACAGTTACACACTGTGTGTCAAACAAGTATGTGTGTGTGTGCGCGCATGTGTGTGATCTGTATGTGTGTGTGTAGTTTATTTAATTCTTTCTGTGCAGACCAAAACATTCAGGTGAAGCCCAAAAATACCTACATTTCTGAATACGTTTTTTTTTTTTCTGATTTTGCTATTTATAGGTAAATGTTTGAGAAAAATAAACATTTTTGTTTTATTCTATAAACTACAGACACCATTTCTCCATCTGCATCTTGGCATGTTCTCCTCCATCAGTCTTACACACTGCTTTTGAATAACTTTATGCCATCAGAAAATTAATAATTTTTAAGTGGTCTCTTATTTTTTTCCAGAGCAGTATATACAGTATATAACAATGTTTATATGTATCATTATGTTTTTCACTGTAATTTTATTTCACTTTTATATATTTTTTAATGTATCAAAGTTTACGATGAATAAAATGATAAATATAAAGAATACTAGGAATACTAGCACTAGGAATACACTATTTTTACATTGACTTCCTCTAAAAGTTAAGAAGGATTCTCCTTGATTCTCCTGAAAAGTTGTCTTATATGAAATACTAGGTTTTTGCTTGACTGCAATGATTTATGTGTGTGTGTGTGTGTGTGTGTGTGTACTCACCAACTTCACAGCGTTCACATGGACTTCCCCATGCAGCACCCAGAGTGGAGCAGCACTCTGATTTAAGTGTGGCTCCGTTAATGTTCACCTCACAGCGGTTGTCCTGAATATTCAGCCAGCAGGTTCCTTTCATACTGTCTGTAAGAGAATAAGAGAGAATGAGAGACACAGTGTGTGTGTAAGTGTGTGTGTGTGTGCACTGATGGTTTTATTATAAAACAGATACAGTTATATCAGTTTTACAGTGATAGCTTTGCTCGGCCTGCAGCTGCTTACCCACGCAGACGGTGTTGGTTGAGTCCAGCTTGCTGCCATGAGAACACTCGCAGGTAAAGGAACCAGCCAGGTTCCGGCAGATTCCGTTCACACAGGGACTGGACTCACACTCGTTAATGTCTGAAAGACAAGAAGATGTTCAATATGATGTATGTGTGTGTTCAGTATGAATACAGATCGCTCTAGTAGTGTCAGTCTGTAAACACTATGCATGTATTGCAGATTCATACTGGATTAAAATCTTGCCACAATTACTACTGTCAGACTGTGAAAACTACAGACACGGTAGATTCATACCTAATTTAAATTAGTCCATACTGAAATAAAAGCATTCCACAATTATTACTATCAAACGGTGAAAACTGCAGATTTATATTGGATTAAAATGAATTTACAACTATTACTATCAGACTGTGAAAACTACACACATTGCAGATTTATACCAGAATAAAATCACTCCACAATTATTACTGTCAGACTGTGTAAACTGCAGATTTATACTGGATTAAAATGAATTTACAATTGTTACTATCGGACCGTGAAGATTCATACTGGATTATACAAAATCATGTCAATATCAGTATTGTCAATCCATGAGAAGCTACACACTTTATAGAGTCATATTTATTAAAATCACTCTATAACTACAACTGTCCATAAAATATACATTATTTATATATATATATATATATATATATATATATATATATATATATATATATATATACGCTATATACATTCCAGATTCATACTGGATTAAAAGGACAACTACTACTATCAGACTGTAAAAGCTACACACATATTGCATATTCATATCGGACTAAAATCATAATTATTACTCTCAGAATGTAAAACTGCACGTAGTGAACATACTGGTTCATACAAAAATCATGTCACTATTACTACTGTCAATCCATGAAAGTGAAACACTTTCCAGATTCATACTGGATTAAAACCACTCAAGTTGGTTCACTCCAGGTAAAACAAATCCAATTATTTAAGTGCTATAATAAATTAAAAGGTAAAGTTCTAAACATATTAAAGTTATGTTAAATGCTGGACAGGCAGTGAAGTCACCTTCGCATGTCTCTGAGTCGGCCTTGAAGACGAAGCCTTTGGGACAGGAGCAGGTGAAGCTCCCCGGTGTGTTCCTGCACAGCCCGTTATCACACAGCAGCCGGTTCACTAAACACTCGTTAATGTCTGAAATACATAGAAATAAAAAAAACTACTGAACACACACAATAGGAAGAAAATAATTGTTCTTACCAATGAGTTAGGAAATTTAGTTATTTACATCATAAAGTCTTATCATAGGCATGTGAACCCAAAATCTTGTTATTTTATAACAACACTAAAACGCTAAAGCAGATGAGTTTGTGTTGAGTAATATGTGTCCTGTCGGGTGTGTAAACGCACCCACGCAGTTCTTGCCACTGGAGTCCGACTCATAGCCAATGTTGCAGATGCAGCGGTAACTTCCCAGCAGGTTCTCACACATCCCGTTCTGGCAGATCTCCGGGTCCAGAGCACACTCGTTAATATCTGAGAATAAAAACAAAAAATTTTAGCATCAGAACCAGATAAAGTGTGCTGTATGGGATCTGCTAGCAAGAAAGCTGTGTGCTTAAAGTGTGTGTTTTGACAATATACAGCTCTGGAAGAAAAATAAGAGACCACTTTGGTTTCTGAATCAGTTTCTCTGATTTTGTTATTTTTAAGAGTATATGTTTGAGTAAAATGAATATTGTTGTTTTATTCTATAAACTACAGACAACCAAACTCCCCAAAGAAATACTGACATGTAGAGCATTTATTTGCAGAAAATGAGAAATGGCTGAAATAACAAAAAAAATGCAAGGCTTTCAGACCTCAAATAATGCAAAGTTCATATTCATAAAGTTTTAAGAGTTCAGAAATCAATATTTGGTGGAATAACCCTGGTTTTTAATCACAGTGTTCATGCATCTTGGAATGTTCTCCTCCACCAGTCTTACACACTGCTTTTGGATAACTTTATGCCACTCCTGGTGCAAAAATCCAAACAGTTCAGCTTGGTTTGATGGCTTGTGATCATCCAGCTTCCTCTTGATTATATTCCAAATCAAAGTAAAATCAAAGAAACTCATCATTTTTAAGTGGTCTCTTATTTTTTTTTAGAGCTGTATGTGCTTGTGTGTGTGTGTGTGTGTGTGTGTGTGTGTTTCCTAATGACAAGCTCACCTCTTCCATCTGTTGTGATGCCAATTCCACTGCTACACACTGCCTGGAACTCCGCTGGAGAGAAAAAGATGTTTTAAAATATTAAAAATTGCAAAAAAAAAGATTTGCATAATATTTAATTATCCTAACAATAATATCTTATAGAGGAAGTTTTACCGGAGTTGCGGGCAGGACACGGTTGGCACGGCTGGCCAAAGCCATGTTCAGGGTTGGCGCAGCAGCACTCAGACTTGGTCACAGCTCCTGGGAAGGGGCGCGAGCAGGTGCCCATCTTAATGGCCCCGTAGCAGGTGGTCCGCATGTGTGTGTCCACACAAACTCGCCCGTCCACATCGATGGCCAGGCCAGGTGGACACTCGCAGTGGAAAGAGCCCTCAGAGTTAATGCAGCGTCCGTTCATGCAGATGCCCGGCGTCTGGCACTCATCGATATCTGAGAATGAAAATGACAGAATTCAATAATCACTCTACTAGACCTTCTGTAGGTCAGTGGAACCCTGTGTCCAACAACAGGGTGAGCATACACGTTCCTGATGCTCTGCTGGAACCGAGCCCAATGTTATAATACAGTACATGTCTGCTTACCTGTGCAATAGCGTCCATTTGGTGCCAGAGCAAAGCCCTGTTTACAGATGCACTTAAAGCTGCCGTCTTCATTGATGCACATGCCATTGAGACACATGTTGGTGGTGGCACATTCATCATGATCTGTAAAATATTAACACAGAATAAAATAAGATGTCTTTTAAAGCATTTTCTAAGTGTGTACTTGTAATTTATCTCACAACAGAGATAGAAAAAAACACACACAGTATTAAGCATATAATTAAGTCTTGCAGTAGTCCTCTGAATTTAATTTCATCTTTCTACACGCACCAGATTAAAGCCATTTACTCTCATTTATATTAAACTCAGCCTTTTAAAATAGCTAAACTAACATCAGTGCAGAAATCTCCATAAATCAGCTGCACAGCAGAACATGTGTGTGATGAATGGAGCTTTCATTCTCCACAACACAGCATATAAATGAACCCTGAGATGAATTCATTTTAAGCATTAACTCATGACGGCATACTTTAATGTGTGGACAAAAATGATTACCCATTAAAAAAGGAACAAGAATGGGCTACTTTATTTACAGCTCGTAAATACACTGCATTCATTATGTATATATGAATAGTGTACATATGAATAATATGCTAATGTATTCGACTTAATGGGAATTTGTGGCATAATGACTAACTTTGAAAAGAAAATCAAGTCCCATAGGAAATAAAGATAAATTAAATAAATGATATAAACGATTAAGAATGTGTGGCATTTATTAGTGTACTTTTCAACAGAAGAGTGTAATGATGTTTCACATGTGTTCTCAGAAATCTGGATTCTTACCTATACAGTTTTTGCCATCAGGGCTAAGGTCAAAGCCAGCGTTGCAGATGCACTGGAAGCTTCCGTCCGTGTTCACACAGCGGCCGTTACGACACATGACTCCATTTACAATACACTCATCAATATCTGAAACAGAGGGGGTGGGTTAGTTATAGCTACCGATGAGTATTATTTCTCATATATATGTTTGTAAGTATGTACAAGAAGATATACAGCACCAGAGAAAAGTTTAGACACACCTTCTCATTTAATGTTTAATTAATTAATTTTTTACATTATAGATTAAATTTAAATATGTGAAAACTATTAAGGGACATACGGAATTTTGTAGTTAACAAAAAAAAAAGTCATCCACAATCCCCCGACCTAAACCTGATCAACTAAGATGGTGATTTGAGGAGATTTGGGATGAGCTGGAGCTTCACAGTGTGAAGGATAAGCAGCAATTATTGCTCAGCACCTCCAGGAACTTCTTTAAGATGCTGAGAAAACTATTCCAGGTGACTCTACCTCACTGAGGTTAAAATACCAAGAGTGTGCAGATCTGTCCTCAAAGATAAATGTGGCTACTATGTATTAAACATATTCTAGTTTGTTTAACACTTTTTGTTTAAAAATAATTCTGCATGTGTTCCTGTATAGCTTTACTATCTTTAATATTAAATTTACAATGTACAAAACCAAAAGAGAGAAAACACACTGAATCAGAAGAGTCTGTTTAATGTATTAATCAGTGGATTTAAGCTTCATACCGATACAGGCCTGTTTGGTGGCAGTGCCCTGGTAACCCTCGTGACATTTGCAGTGGTACGATCCCTGAGTGTTAACACAGTCCCCATTCACACAGGGATTACTGATACATTCATCCACATCTGAAACAGAAAAAGGAGAAAAAAGCACTGTTATTCTGGATTAAATGCACTGCTGATTCACACTGGACTACAAACAAAAATCAACAACTCACTCAAACCTCAGATTTATACTGGATTAAAACTCACTTTCAAACTGTATAAAACTACACCAGCTAAAAATTATACTGGACTAAAATCAAGTAAAACAGTACTACACAAGACCTACAGATGGCAGCAGAGGAGAAGCTGTTTTCAGTTACATTCAGCCCTGCAAAGCTGATTTCCAGGAAACTTCAACCAGGACAACAATATTTATATCATCTGATTTTGTAGTGCTGTTATTCTAAACAATCCATGTTTTGGAAATTTTAATCCTGGAGGATAAAGTTATCTCTTCTGAGAAATTCTCTGCCAGTCAATCATACCAGTCTAACATGGCAGTCTGCCACTCCCCAAGTCAGATTTTGGGAGGATTTTCACTCACAGAAACATTGCAGAATTCTATGTAAACATTCATTAGTGAAAATAGGAAACAGATGGTAAACATATGACAGCATTAATTATACTGCATCTGAGCCTATCACTGCCTGTCATAAGTTTGGTAACACTTTTTCTATTGTTTTTTTTTTTATCATTCTTAGAAACAGGTGCTATTTGAGCAGTCAGGGAAAAAGTTTTGACATTCTTTTCCTTTTTTTGTAAAATGTTTTATTTCTGCTATTTGTTGCATTTTTATCTTAGTCAAAGTTTGTCAAGTTTAGCTAAGTTCCCAGTCACATAAAATACATGTCTTTATTAAAATGTACAGATGTGATAGGAAATATGAACCTGTTTCCTAGAATGATCCCTTGCTCTGTTGTCAGAATACATTTTATGTGTTTTATAGTTAAAATCTGTTTTATCTGTTTATTTAGCAAAGGAAGAACACATGGTTATCAAAATACTGTTAATAATAAGTATTGTATACATTATATAGATTAAAAACCCAGTGAAAATCAATCCTTATACTGAAAATTGTAAAAGCATTCCAGATGACAGGCAGTGTATATACCAGCAGCCATCACATATAACTGTTCAAGCACTCCTAGACTGAGTAATGGAGTAGATGGATCAGATGGGATTGACTGATTGGTTGGAGCTAAAGTCTAAGGTCTGCAGGAAGGTAGCTCTCCAGGAGCAGGGTTAAAGACTATGGCAAATAATGAAGTCTGGTGTGTGCATAAGTAAATGAATGTTTTACCGATACACTCCCCACGCATGTCCTGCCTGTAGCCCATGTTACATTCGCAGCGGTAGCTGGCGGTGGTGGGGATACAGCGGCCGTTCAGACACAGGTTGGTGAAGTGCTTGCACACATCGATGGTGGAGCTGTCATTCCGAGACAGAGGACCTAAGAACACAAACATACTACATCGTTACTGTTCTTAAGCATTTAATACAGTACAACCTGCTACCTACTGATTATTTTTAACCCTATATGTCTGCTACTATTCTTTTTAATTGTTCATTTTAAAGATCAAACTGGTTTGTTCTCTTTCTGACGGTAGATGCAGATGCGCTTCAGAGCTACCTGTATGTCCTGTGACAATATTTCAGGATTGTTGGAGACAGATCGTACTCACTGCTCTTGGGCTGAACTTGCTAGGATATACTAATTTAATGTTAGCAGTTGTTTTAATTGTTCACCACTATTACAAACAGTGGAATTGTTTAGAGATCTTTTTTAAATCCCCATCTTTTTAAATCTGCATATAAAAACTTCTGTTTGAAGGCCTCAAAGAGGTAATCAGATCTGGGATGGTGGCGATCATGGTCATGATCATGAATTTTTAATTGGTAGTCAAATGTGACTAAGGTTAGTAAGGCTGAACTCTTATGAGTGTGTTGGACAAAATATGCACATTTACTCACAATGCACAACAATTACTACTGGGGTTTTGGCTGCACTGGGATGAGTAAGAAATCTTGGAGAGACAGATGTGTAACATGTGTCTCAGACCACCTCATAAAGCAGTTTGGGTGATCAGATTTGAGTGATTGGATCTGTATCTGGTTTAAATGTGTCTTTGGGGTGTTTACACTTGTATTTCAATGTGGCTTGAAAATTTTCAGATATAATAATTGGGAATTTTCTACCATACTGTATTTATCTAAAGATATTGTTTAAAACATTGTCATTTATTGCATTCAGATAGTAAGACACAGTTTTTTGTACTATTCTCTGTTGTATACTATACATGGTGACAAAATGTTTACTCACAATGTTCTATGTAATTTTTAGAATTCAAACTCACCAATAATAGGAGGGCCACCACCATTCCCATTTTCAATCCTGCCTCCTCCAATGTTGGTGATGTAAGCACCACCGTTTCCATTCTGTCCCGGCCATTTCACTCCATATTCTCCTCCATTACCTCCATTACCACCAAAACCGCCATTTCCACCAGTTCTGAAAGGAATTCCCTCGATACACAGTCTCCGATACTCATCTAAACACAAAGAAAGAGGAAAATATTACATTATTACATTATCACTGTACATTCTGTGTTCACGTTTCAACAATGCCGAACAGGTCAATGTGTGCTGGAACTGTAAGGAACAAATAGCTGAAAGGAAACACCAACATTAACCGGGTCAAATTTCTGCTGCCATAAGTGCTCCTCAAAGTCATGAGAACAGACCCTGAGAGCAGATTGTCTTTGGCACTTCAGGCTGGCTTCATTTATTTAATTAATTATGTATTTATTCCTATTTATTTTAAATATTGTTTATTTGTTAACAATATATTAAAAATGATTCAGAAAGTCAAGCTACAGCAAATCATCAAAACATTTATAATATAAGCCCTCTATCTGAAACTGTCTTGTTCTGCTTAAATGAGATTATATATGGACATCCATAAAGCCCATAATATTTATTTATACCTTTATTTAGGAGGCTCAGTGGACAGTAAATTATCTTACATCTGCTGAATTTACTGTACCCAAGGCCAGGAAATGCAGGCTAGCCTGTCATACATAATTCATTCCAAGGCTTAGAATAGCATAACCATTTAATACCAAGGCCAAAAAGCCTCTCTGCAATCTTTATTTTTATATTTACTCTTCCTTTTTAACAATGTAATTTCTGCTGTTTTTTTTTGTTATCTGCATTTTAAACAAAACAAAAAATTCACAGATATTTTCTACAATTTTAATAGCTCATAATTCATATGTGTGCAAAAACCATACAGACATTTGACGAGGAACAGTCAGAGCTGAGCTCATCTATTTTTCATCTTTTTAAAGGCACAGTAAGAGATTATCATAAAATATAAAGTCATATAAGGTGAAATACGGTTTTAAGATTTTTGGAACAAAACAAAGCATAAATGAGAATACTTCCTCAAAACATGGCACTAAATTTCAGCATTTGGTATTAATTAATGTGCAGAATTAATCCATGTGCAGAATATACAGTTTATTATAATATTGTATCAGTGTTTCTCAATCACAAAAATAGCCTTATAATACAGATATTTGCTATTTAATGATACGCTTACTATTTTTATGAGTCTTTACCATTGCAAAAGGCCTGTTATTTGGGACAATGCTTGCTTTCCCTTACTTAAACAGCATAATTGCCTTTTAATTTCAAAACATTTATTGAACAATTAGTAGTGGGTGTTGAATAATTAGTTATAAGTAGATAAGCTGAATTATGGAGTAATTACTAGTAGTTACTGAATGATTAAAAAAATGTAGATTAAGTAACAGTAGCTTCTGAATAACTGGGAGCTTTTAACTTATTATTAGATACTAAATCATGTATAGTAGTTACCTAGTATTAATAATGAAAGGTAGGAATGAATCCATAATGGTTACTGAATATTTTATAGCAGTCACTGCACAAATACCAGATAACAGTAATAGTAAAATAACTAAGTTAAAAATAAGTTACTGCATTAAAATGTTTAGAAAATGCTGAATAATATAATATATATATAACAATACTTAACAAAACTCAAAAATAAGTCTAACATTTAATTAAGGTGTGTATAGACAACGTTTCAGACAGTATCACCAGAGAGACACACTGGGTAACACAGGGTTAAAAGCATTTGAGCAGAGACATCACACACTTAAACAGAGTGTATATCTGTGTATATAAGCAGAGGCCCTTTAGTATTCTACACAGCTGCAGCAGCTGCAGCAGCAGAAGCTCTGGTGGATATGGAGATGGAGATGGAGATGACGCATAAGACTGAGGGCTATCACAGGCTTTGGCAAACACTCAGACCCTGCATTTCTGTGGATCTCTCTCTCACACACTCTCACACACACACACACTCCCAGTCAGAGAGATGGCTAGTACGTGGGTGTGGAGAGGAGCTGGAGAGTGGACTGCAGTCTGATTAAGGAGAAAGTCTGTAAACCTCTGGTTTTATAAGTCTGAACGTCTCTACCAGCAATTAACCCTGCCAAACCCTGCTGAGTGTGTGCGTTATCCTAATTAAGATGATTAAAATGTGCCCCCCACGTAGTGTGTCCAAGTTGGTCCCAGTAAAATAGAAAGGCACATGAAATTAGAGATTTCTGTGAGCTACTTTATGGAAGAAGCTTTGTGCTACCTTTATTGTTGGATGTGGTACTTTGTAGAACACAGTTTATATTGCTATGAAAATAATAATAATAAAAAAAAGAAATAAAACATGCATGCAAAAAAAACACAGTCCAGTCAGAATATTATGACCACCTTCTTGTTTTACTCAAGCGCTTTGTAGTTCTATAAACTATATAAACTGTAGTCCTGTATCTGTTTCTCTATACATTTTAATATTATGCTCCTTTCATCCTGTTTTTAAGTGGTCAGGATCCCACAGGAACACCACAGAACAGGTATTAATTGGGTGGTGGGTCATTATTCTCAGCACTGCAGTGACACTGACATGGTGGTGATGTGTTAGTGTGTTATGTTCTTGTATGAGTGGATCAGACACAGCAGTGCTGCTGGAGTTTTTAAACACCTCAGTGTCACTGAGGTGTTGCACATTATAGGGCAGTTTTCCAGACAGGTATTAAACCTAACTTAACCTAACTTAACTTAACTTAAACCTAACTTAACCTAACTTAACCTAAACCTAACTTAACCTAACCTAACTAATGGAGATTTTCCATTGAACGGAATCCTACATGCCCAGAAGTTTGTGAACTGGGCTTATGTGCTCCTGATTCTATTCTATGGTCTCTCCTGTTCTCCTGTTCTATTGGTCAGTGCTTTCCTATAAAGATTATGATGTGTGTGCAACTGGAAATCTGTGACTGCAATGGCTGCACCCCAGCTTAGTAACAAGGTAACTCAACTCACTTATTAGTGAGGGTGTCTAGATACTTTTGAACAATAGTTTGATAGTGTATCTATTTGCAAATAAAGTGTTCATATATTTCATGTGATGTTGTAAGTGATGCGTATTTGTTAAACACACTCACCGGATCCCCGTACTGGACACATCTCTGGAATGTGGCCGAGAGCCCAGCAGCGTCCCAAATCACAGCAGCACTGCATCTTACTGAACTGACCAGTCAGCTCCGCAGCACAGCGGCCATTAGCCAGAGCAGAGAAACACGTGCCAATCCGCTGGTCTGAAGCAGGGGAGACAGAGAGAAAGAGAGAGAGAGTGAGAGAGAGAGAGAGAGACAGAGAGAGACAGAGAGAGAGGAAGGAGGAATAGATGTCATCAATTATACAAACAGCAACTTTTCACAATGTCAAGACTTTATGGAAGAGTATTCTCCCATAAGAGATAGACACACACACACTGCAGTAAGTTAAACACACTTCCAGGGTTGATTTATTGTGGTCATATATCTGAATATGTGGGCTCCATATACATATATAGACTCTTATGCAGAAGTTTGGGTACCTCTGGTACAAGTGTATTGCATTTATGTTTCAAATAAAGTAAAACCAAGCACATAGAATGGTTTGCTCTCAGGAGCTCAGTGAATTCCAACATGGTACTCTGATAGGCAGAACCTGTGCAACAAGTCCAGTTGTGAAATTTCCTCACTACTAAATATTCCACAGTCAACTGTCAGTGATAGTATAACAACGTGAAAGTGACTTGGATTGACAGCAGCTCAGTCTGTCAGTGGAAAATGACAAAGCGGGGTCAGTAGATGCTGAGATGAATAGTGCACAGAGATTGGCAACTTTTTGCATTCAATCCCTACAGACCTCCGAACTTCATGTGACATTCAGATTAGCTCCAAAAAAATACCAAGTAGGGACAAAAACATGATGAGAAAATTTTGAGAATTGTCACTCTATGTGACACAAAAGCCAAAAATGTGTAATACAATCTCTTCTAACAAAAAAAAGTACAGTCTAGTAGTGTAGGTACCATGCGATGGGGAAGCATCAAAAGTGTTGTATGAAAACTACTGAATGAGAAATATTACTGGCCCTTCTCAAAGAAATGTCTGGAAATGGAAACTAGACTACATACAAATTCATTTGTATAAAAAAAAACTGATTATTTATACTGAAAGGTAAATGAACAGAACTTGACAGGGTGTAATTAAATCTGAATCAAACATAATTTAACTGACTCAAATTAAACTGAGAGAAAAATACAGAAATACAGAGACACCTGGATTCAGAAAAACACAGAAAAATCAAACAGAAACAAAAAGTGAAAGGAAACTACAAACAGAGAGTCACTTAGAATCATTTAGTGAGTCAGTCACAGAGTAACATGACTCAGCGATTACCAAACTGAATCATTTTCACATTTCCCCTAAATATGGTGAGTCATGATCAGTTAACAGGACCTGAGCTCATGTTTAACAGGTAATAGATTTCCAAGAACAGTTTTTCTCCTGAAGGCACAGAGGCCAGACGCTTGAAGGAATGTTCATCGACTTTTTAGAGGTTCCAAAAAGCTTAGTCTGTAATGTTACTAATAAAAACCTTACAGAAATGTTCTGAAAAAAATCTTATACAACCTTCCCAATTAGAATAAAAACATTATGGAAACTTTTGAAGTACTATTCCCTAAACTAATCATTACAATAAAAAATGTAACTCGCAGAAAACATTTTTCTAGCCAAAACTTTGTAGCTGGGTTCTGGTGGATTTTGAGGTTTGGAGGTTTTGGAAGTCAGAACTGACTCAAGGTCTGTGTTTGTGTGTGTGTGAGTGTGTTTGTGTGTGTGTGTGTGTGTGTACCATGCATGTTGTACCAGTGATCGAAGTAAAGACATTTTCCTACTGTATAGGCAACAATAAAGTAACTACTAATTTAACTGAAATAAAATTTCTTTTAAAGTTTCTTTTGGTCAAGGTCAGTACAGGATGGGTAAAAGGATGTATATGGAGCAGTTAAATTAAAAAGGAGGGGTCTGTGTGTGTATGAGAGAGAAAGAGAGTGAGAATGAGAGAGGAAGAGAAAGAAAGAGAAAGAGAGTGAGAATGAGAGAAAAAGGGAGAGGAGGAGAGTGAGAATGAGAGAGAAGGAGAAAGAGAGTGAGAATGAGAGAGAAAGGGCTCTGTGAAAGCAGAAGGGTGGTGCATGTCGATTAGCCTGGCTAATGAGGCAGCGTTCTGGAATTAATCAGTTCCATGTGGAGCAATCCCGGCCAATTACGTTCGACATAAGCAGTCGTCCGTCTGGAGGCTCAAACTGCACGTTTTAAACCCCGCTGGCTGGTCCACAGGGGGACACGCTGGGGGAGAGAGGGAGAGAGAAGGGGAAAATGGAGCAGAGGAGGCAGGAGAAGTGGGGCATTTTTTCTGAGGGAGATGATGGCTATAATTGGAACCAGATCCTTTCTTTTCTTTGCACACAAATGCTTGCTTTCTTTTTTCCAGACTGGGTTTTCACTGTGTGACGGCGCATTAGGCGTGATTAGTATCAACCTCAACAGCTACGGTGTGTTTCCCTGTGCTGACCGAAGCACCAACCTGCACACTTTCCAGTCCTGGAACTTTCTACAGCCTCACCAGAAATCTCTACACCAACAGAACTTACTACAGACACACCAGAACATTTTACACCCCCACCAATACTCTCTACAGCCCACCAGAACTCTTTAGAGACCACCAGAACTCACTAGAGACACACTAGAACATTATACAGGCCCATCAATACTATCTACAGTCCACCAGAACTCTTTACTGCCCACCAGAACTCACTAGAGACACACTAGAACATTATACAGCCCCATCAATACTATCTACTGCCCACCAGAAATCTTTACAGCCAACCAGAACTCACTAGAGACACAGTAGAATATTATACAGCCCCATTAACACTATCTACAGCCCACCAGAACTCTTTACAGCCCCACCAAAACTCTCTACAGCCAACCAGAACTCACTACAGACACACCAGAACTCACTACAGACACATTAGAACATTATACAGCCCCACCAAAACTCTCTACAGCCCACCAGAACTCCTTACAGCGAACCAAAACTCTCTACAGCCCACCAGAACTCCTTACAGCCAACCAAATCTCTCTACAGCCCACCAGAACTCCTTACAGCCACACCAATACTCTCTACAGTCCACCAGAACTCACTACAGACACACAAGAACATTATACAGCCCCACCAAAACTCTCTACAGCCCACCAGAACTCACTACAGACACACCAGAACTCACTACAGACACACTAGAACAGTATACACCAGAACTTTTAACAGCACAACCAAAACTCTCAACCTGAATGCTCTACAGCCCTAGCAGAATTCTCTACAGCCCTACCAAAACTCCCTTAGCCCCACCAGAACTCTCTGCAGCCTGACCAGATACTCAACAAGCCACTAGAACATTTTGCAGACCCGCCAAAACCCTCTACAACCCACTAAAACTATCTACAGCCCACCACAACCCTCCACAGTCCAACACAACTCTCTACAGCCCACCAAAACAATATACAGCCCCACCAGAACTCTCTACACGTCCATCAGAACTCTCTAAAGCCTGACCAGAACTCTCTACAGCCCACTATAACACTACTTAGCCCCACCAGAACCTCTACAATCCACCAGAAATCTCTACAGCCCACCACAAATCTGTACAAGCCACCAGAACTCTCTACAGCCTGACCCGTAATCTCTACAACCCACTAGAACACTACACAGCCCCACCAGAACCAAATCTCTACAACCCACCAGAACTCTCTACAGAGAGAGTTCAATGACTTCTAACTCAATGACTCCACTAGAATGTTTTGTTAATCCACCAGATTGCTCTACAGTCCACCTAAAATGTTCTACAGTCTCACAAAAACTCTCTGTAGACACACTAGGTTACTACACTCTCTGATTATAATGCAGGCCCACTGGAAAGTTCTATATCCCTCATCTATTCAGCTCATCTGTATCTAATCAATATCAGAGGATTGCATTTAGGTCTGTACTGTACTGCTTCTCCATTGTCTAAAAAATCTATAGAACTCACACATTAATGTAATGGCAAGTACCAAATTGATTTAGTAATTATATTGGCAGCATAATTTAAAGTAGTCTCGGTTTAAGGCTAAAAGTAAAAAGTGGGTCAGGGCCTTCAGACTGGGGGTTAAGAGGGGCTCAGAGTGACTGTGCCAAGAGATACGTCACTTTACAGTAAGCACTGAGTGTATAGCAGCAGTGCCAGGGCTGAGGTTTTAGCATCTGCTCCTAAAAAAGAGAGAAAGACAGACGGAGAGAGAGAGTGGATGCAGAGGAAGGAAAAAAGTAAAAGAAACAAAGAGAGCGATAGGGGCCACAGAAAAGAAAGACACAAAGAAAGAGATTCAATACCAGGATCAACATTCAGCTTGTGAGTCTCTGGCTCCTGGAATGTTATTGAGGAGAAAACACCAGATATATTCCACTGTAACCACTAGAGGACCTGTTTTCAGATCCGCTTGTAGCAGCAGATCCCAATGCAAGCTCAGCTGTTAGCCATCCACACACTGCCTACACAAAAATTCCAGAATTACCGCATCATCTTCATAATGATATTTAGTGAACAATAATTCCCGTTCCCAGTGCTGTAATCTCTTGTTCCGGGTTTGGAAGTAGAAGAAAATCTCTTTCATTTCTGCTGCCAGAAGCAGGATTCCACAAGGCCCTGTTCCACTGGACATACAATTTTCTTAGGTCCAGTTTACTTTCACCAGTTACACACTGACTGCTGTCATTACCCTTGATCTGCATATATATCCACCCACACTGTATTGCTTAATGATGTAAGGCTTGGATGGAGCTGCTCAGGCATGGAAACCCATTCCATGAAGCTCTACACACTGTTCTTGAGCTATCCTGAAGGCCACATGAAGTTTGGGGGTCTGTAGTGACTGACTCTGTAGACAATTGGCGACCTCTATGTGCTTGGTTTTAAACGCCAGAGCCATGGAAGTGATTGGAACCTGAGTGTAATGATTTGGATGGGTGAACGAATACTTTTGAAAATGTAGAAAATAACCATAATGTGGTTAATCATAACAAAATATAAAACAATTATTCCTGTATTTTAATTGTTCTAATTGTTCTAATTACTTACACACTCAGGAAGCTGAAAGCTAATATAGATAGACAGTCCCATTATCTCAATGTGTTATATATTTATATACAGTATCAGTATTGGCAGATGGTAAAAACAGTGTATGTTGGTACCGACCCTCAAATTTCAGTGCATTTCTACCTTCTCCAATAAAAGGCAAATGGAAAAGGAACAATAAAACATACTCAAACAACCCATATCTACCAGCTTACATATAGACAATAAGCCAAGAAATATTAAAGAAGCGTATATAGCTTGTTTTTTGATGAACTCAGTATCAATATTATTATTCATATAGTTAAGTATTCACGTATTTATGTCATAAGATTTTAGTATCCATCAATTAATTAGCTCTCCCAATCAATATCCATAAATGAGGTACATTAAATAATCTGTTGCTTTAACTTCTTCTGCTTTGAAACTTTAATTACATTTTAGTAACTACAGGCCATTCAATGCAAACTGTCTGAGCTGTTATTAAGTTATTAAAAAAACAGGAACCACTGGTGGTTCCACAGAGTTTAAGAGGTTAAGTAACTCATCCGGGACCATGAGTTCAGTCAGGAATGAAAGAGTGTTTTGGAGCTTTTAGGAGATGATTGTGTTCTTTAACACCTGTTAGTGTTTCCCAGCAGATGTGAAGCTGAGTCACACACACACACACACACACACGCCTGAACTTGTAGAGGGTGACCACAAGTTGAAAGGCCAAATGATTCATACAAATCAGAGGAAGAACAATGACCAGATATTACACAGGTATGTGTGTCTGTGTGTGTAGAGATGTTTAGATTATATATTCAGACTCATCTGTGCTGGTGAGGTAGGTGACGGTCAGGTGCATCGGGTCATGAGGAGACAGTGTTAAGTCAGTTAGCGTGTGTGTGTGTGTGTGTGTGTGTGTGTGTGTGTGCACACATGTGCTTATTTGCTTGTGACCTTACTAACACAATCTGCAGTGCTAATGTGCCCTAAGAACAGGTGTGTCTGGTCACAGGAAGTGTGTGTGTATGTAAACGTGTGTGTGTGTGTGTGTGTGTGTGTGTGTGTATGTGTGCGTAGTCTTACCTATGCATCTGGACCCATCTGCACTGCTGACGTAGCCGCGTGGGCAGGTGCAAACATAGCTGCCTGCAGTGTTTGTGCATTCTCCACCATCACACAGGCCGGGCAATGCGCACTCATCAATATCTGAAAAACACACACAAAACAACCAGTGTTTAAAGAGATAGTCTGATAAATTCACATTTATCTAATTCCTAATTCAACCATAATATCTGGCATTTTAAGCTTTAGCTAATAGGCTAAAAAAGGGCCATAATAGAAGCTGCAACTAATTAGCCTGGTGCTAACTTCTGCTATTTAGCAAAGCACAAACTACAAACTACAAACAATCACATTTTTGTCATCACTTTTTTCACTTTTCTTCACTATTCCGATCAAACTCTCACTGTAATGTATTATTTTACTAAAGCTACGGGTCTCTTTTAGGGTCTCAAGGTTGATGTACACCTCTGTACTCTGTAGTTTTGTTTGGTCGTTTAAGCGAGTGTGTACTCTTCTCCTTCCTGCCTGTTTTTCATTGCATTATTATCTCAAGTGAAGGTTTTTAGATTAGCCTTCTTTAGCTGAAGGATTGAGTGACCTTAAATTTGCACTTGCCAAGAAATCACTGCCAAGCTGGCACATTTCTCTTTCCAGAAAACGCCAAAACTGTTTAGAAGCCTTAGCAGTAAACTATAGCTCATATTTCAAAACGCAGTTTGCAGTATTGTTAGCTTAAACTTACTAGTTAGGACTTAAGTTAAAGACTGTAGCTAAATATAGCAATAACAAAGGCTTTCTCTATGATTCTGACGTGCAGATGCATGAAGAAACATCTTACACTGAATTAGAAGCTTTAGCAGTAAAGTACGCTCCTTATTTCAAGACATTAGCCAGCATATGTCATTTGCTTGCTAGCCTGCAAATTACATCAGGTTTACAGGACCAGAAGAAAAGCATGATTGCAATTAAGTTCCACATAAACTTCACATAATGACACATCCCAGCAAAGGCTGAATGCTTTAAATATTAATATACCACAGTTAGTTCTGACCCTGCAATGTGATTGGCTGAGAGATGTTCTACGGTACTCGGCCTGCAGCCTCGTGCCTACAATCACAGCACAGCAGTGCCAATATTACACATTATAGCGCTTCCTTAAATATTAGCACGAAGAAGACGTATAGTTTTAAACCGCTAGACCATGGTGGCTTTACATTTCTGAGGTGTTGTTCTGACCATGTTTTATAGCCATTGTCTGAAATAAGTTTTAACAGGTAGCTTATTAGCTAATACTGGCTAAGCTAGCCAAGAAAAAAAATCTACCCCGCTTGTTGTTGCAAGCATCTACACTTTTTTGCAGAGTGAGTTGTAATGAACAAAATAAAATGGTATATAAATATTTACCTTTGATTTTCATATCAATAGAAAATACCTTACTTGTGTAAAGCAGAAACACATTTTTTATACTTCAGTTGCTTGTTTAGCTAAGTGCCAAACGTGTGTGTGCTCATTTACTTGCTCTGTTTAGGCTTAACAGAATTCTGAAGTCTTAAATTGTCTATGGTGACGTGGTACCACTGGTGTGGGAGATTCTTTTCTGTTCTGATGTTTTGAAGTTATCAAAAGTACAGGTCTTTGCACTATTCTGCGACCACACCAGCGCTCTTTCACATAGCTGTTGTGCTGGTGGATCTGTTCTTGGGGCTGTTTCTCCTCTTAAGTATTCATTTCCTTACAATTTATAACCCCAGGCGAGTGTGTGTGTGTGTGTGTGTGCATTTTAGCTGGAGTAAACTGTGTGACTCTTTGAGAGGTTTCCTCTCTGCTTCTTCAGCAGCTAGCCTCGCTCAGACTTCAGCATCAGCAGGAAAAAAAGTGCACCTTGGCAGAAGGTTTTATGCATGTGAGTGTGCAGTGTGTTTAGATATAGTGCAGACATATAGAGGAGCAGGCATGATGCCATGTCTGAAGCTGTGTATAGTATAATACCAGATGGAAAAACAGATGGATTTTCATAAAGTTCCATTTATTTTACCTATTAGCATTATATTAGACTGTGTTGAGGAGGAGTGTTGAGATGTTGGGGGAAGAGGAAGCCAACATGCATTTTATGAAGCTTTTGAACTGTCAGCCACTCACATAATCAATCAATAACTTTGGATACTATTTTATTTACTATTTTACCTATTTTAGTTTTTTTAGAGACCAGTTAAAAAATGATTAGTTTCTTTGATTTTACCAAATTGAAAAGAAGATGGATGATCACAAGCCATCAAACCAAACTGAACTGCTTGATTTTTGCACCAGGAGTGGCATAAAGTTAGCCAAAAGCAGTGTGTAAGACTGGTGGAGGAAAACATGCCAAGATGCATGAAAATCCAGAATCCAAGGCTATTCCACCAAATATTAATTTCTGAACTCTTAAAACATTATGATTATGAACTTGTTTTCTTTGCATTATTTGAGGTCTAAAATCAAACAACAAAACAACATGTTCATTTAACTCAAACATATACCTATAAATAGCAAAATCAGAGAAAGTGATTCAGAAATTTAAGTGGTCTCTTAATTTTTTATTTTCAATCTTAAAGAGCTGTATATTAGATTTGTATTGACATAAAACTAACCCATTTGCCCATATCTGACTATTCAGGCATTGTAGTACCATCCATTCAAAATGAAGTTATAAGAAGTGTTTCAGCTTGACAAATGTTGGTACATAAATTCACACCAATATAACTGACCCCAGGAAAAGCCAAAACAGTGTAGGATATGGGCTTTTTGAAAAAATTCAAAAGCGTGTGTGAGACTAAGTGAGCTAGGCAATCACAGAGTTTGTCAACCTCACCCTGACTATCGTCAAACAACGATGGTATAAGAGGCTGCTCTGGAGTGATAAAAGTCCAGCTAAGTAAACGCAGTAGAAACATGTTCCTGTGAACTAGCCCAGACTTTAAACTAGCCAGAAAAGACACTGTATGCTAAAGGAAATGACCGCCACCTGGACAAACAGCCTGTGCTACCTCACAGGAGAGTACGCAGTCAGCGCGTCTGCGCTGTCCTTTTAGTCTAAACGACATCCCACATATGGAAATATGCTTCTGTCAGGATTAAGTTCCTTCACAACCCCAAATAGTGACATAAGTGTTGTTAATACAATGAACTGAATGGCCAAATGTTACATTTAGTTTTTAGTTTTATTGTCAGCCTTTTCAAATCCCCTGGGTTGATCTGTTTATCGTTTATCAGCTTTGGAAATTGGGCAAATACTGATTTGTTTCTCTGGCTTGTTGTACAGCTCTACTGACATTCATTAGTCCAGAGATTTTAGGATTTTTCCTCACTCTGGGCCTAATTATGCTCCAGACAGTTTTTTTGCCTGTTACCCCAAATGTAGTCATTTAATCAAGCTTCTTTATTTTAAAATTATTTTAACAGGATAGAGTTGCTAGAAAGTTAGGGAAATTTATGCTTCAATTAGCATCATGCTAAATGCTAAATCATTACAGATTTGTCATAGGTTTCCTGTGTCTCATCTGATGTAGAGGTTTTCCTATGTGAAGTGTAATGCATCATTTTGTATCACCTTCATTTTTAAGAATGATCTTTATAAGTGGCATTGAAATACAGTCAGAAACTAAACCATAAAAGGTAATTAGTTGACGCCAATTCCTCATAACCTTTTTTATAACTTATCATTTGGTAAAAACTGTGGAAATGGGACTAATAATATATTTCCTATGTGAGTGATGATGCATTACACTTCTTCAGCGAACAAGGGTTCGGAAAGCATATATAGATAAAATGAGTATAGGGCCATATAGGGCCAAAATGTGTATAGACAAAAAAGTAAGCAAACAGTCAATAAGTATACAGCAGAAAACAAACATGCTCTAACAAGAGTATAGTAATATAAACCGTATATACTCAAAAAGTAAATAAAATGAATATATAAGGGAATATATAGTCAAAGTAAAAGTGCATATATAAACAGCAGATGCAGTCAATAAGTATATTTAAATAGCAGACACAGTCAAAATCATATACTGACAATAAACCTACAACCAACAAGTCTATACAGCCTGTGCATGTGAGCACCAAAGCCATGGGGAGGTCCTTGTACACTCCCAGAGCACCATTTGTGGTCTTTCCATTCCAGATGTAAACGCTTCTTTGTTCAGATGTTAGCAGCTGGCCTGTTTCCAGCAGCCTGTATTTATGTGAGGAGAATGAAAGAGCAAAAGCGGGGGAAAAAATGAAGTCTAATGCTAACGTGAACAAGACCAACCGCTGTGCCGCTTTTTGCACCGTCACCATTTTAGTGAAATACGGTCAGTTATAAAGGAACTCCACCTACGGTGTATAAATTATTTTCTACATTCACTTTAGTGGTCCTCACATTAATCTTTCAGCACCCCATGTTATACATGTTGTTATGTATTTGTGTGTTTTTGATGGCTGTTTGAAACATTGCACACATTAATGGCTGTAAAATAGAGTTTTAATATCTGCTGCTGGCAGTCAAGTGCCAGAAGGGGAATGGGAAGTATAATGTGCACCTACAAGCAGTTCACCATTGTCTTGTAATTAGCTTAGCTGTTTCACGTAAGCACAGCCCCCATTCCTGCATTTAACCACCTGGGTTTTTTAACCCTTAAGAGGATCTGGCAACCCAAAAAGCCTTGTGGTTTCTTTGAAATGCAGCCCAACATTTTGTAAAGGCTTTAAGGGCATCTTTTAAACAGAGCTGCATTAATCAAAACTCTTTTACAAAGAGGTGCTTCAATATGGATCTTCAATGACATCATTTAAATAACCTTTTTGTATTACCTTCAGAATGATCTTTATTAGTGGCATTGAAATACAGTCTGAAACTAAACCATAATAGGTAATTAGTTGACGCCAATTCCTCATAACCTTTTTATAACTTATAATTTGGTAACAGCTGTGGGAATGAGACTAATATATAAGCCTGGAGTGTATGGGGTTAAAGTAAGAAAGCAAGTCTGACTGTATTTCTCTCTCTGTCTCCACCCTCAGACTCCAACCTCCTCCTGACCTTGATAAAACAGTTGACTCCACAAAGTCAGACAAAGACTTGGATTCTTCTGCAGCCTCTGTTCATTCAGGAGTAATCATATGGAACCAGGAGCATGATTATGGCTGTTAAGGGTTAACTTAATGATATCGATGCTGGGAGACGAGAGTCCCAGAGTTTGCCTGACTGTGATAGTTGAGGTCTAGCTATGCATGTTATCACATAAAGAAGCCAAGTACTTACATTTACTCAATTTTATAACATGATTTACTACAAGCCAAGTCATATCTGCACACTTGCTCACCCACTCGCTTACTCATGTATAGCAGACCGAAGATTTTCCAAAAGTGACCTCTACTATAACTCAAACACTGTGTGCCCTTGCTACCTATGAATTATATACATCACAGTTTTGTTCTGAGACTGATGATGTAAGTATGAAGTTTGGAGCATAATTAGGTCCAGAGTGAGGAAAAATCTAAAATCTCTGGACTAATGAATGTCTGTGGAGCTGCACAACAAGCCAAAGAAACAAATCAGTGTTTGCTCGATTTCCAAATCTGATAAATGTGTGCTCATCAACAGATCAACATAGGGGATTTGGGGAAGGCTGACGATCAGCACATGACTGAATTGTTTCCTACTACGTAGCTGAGACAAACAGTGTCCTATTGTTTTTCATGTTCCGACAGTTCCAAACAATGAAGTTAACCTTGGAAGAAAATCTGTGGCAAGCCCAGACAACCCAAACACCTCAGAAGAACTGTTTGTGTCTTTTTTCCCTAATGTAAACCAGCCTGATCTGTTTCTCTGGAAAAGTGCTAAATACATGTGATTTTTTTTATGTTTTAGATTTTAATGTGAATCATCAAGGTCTAGGGTTACTGGAACTTGAACGTAACCTGTTATAAATAGGAAAAAAAAACAAGTAACATGAGCACCATAGGTTTTACATAGCTCATGTCCTACATTTTGTTGTCCTTTTTTTAAGGTCCACTTCTGAGAGGTTCCAAAGAATGAAAATAAAAACATATTAATTTTTACACAGCCATTGTTCTGTATTGCATCTCACTTGAAAAGAACACTCAAAACTAAAACACTTAGTAAGGTGCACAAAAAAGAGAGCTTTAGGGTGAATGGCAAGGCTAATTATTGTCAGCCTAAACGATTAAAAAAAGCATAACTAAAATGTGATTTGAGTGTCTTCTAGGGTGCCCCTTCTTGCAATGAATTATGACGATGTGCCCCATAGAAAAGGAAATCTCTTAGGCAGGGACCATCTCTTTATGTAGAAAAGCTGCCATTATAAAAATCAGCAGCGGAATGATATATCGTCTTGGTTACAGTGTGTGTGTGTGTGTGTGTGTGTGTGTGTAAGTGTGTGTAAGTTGCTCACCTTCACATTTCTGGTTGGTCTCGCTCTGTCGATGGCCTGCTGGACACTTACACTCATACGAGCCTACGGTGTTAATACAGTTGCCCCCAGCGCACAGCCCAGGGATAGCCTGGCACTCGTCCACATCTACAAGAGAGCGAGAATGGGCTTAATTACCATACAGACATAACACATACACACCCCCTCATATGCAAAACGTATGGACGCCCCATTCAAATGACATGATTTGTTATTTTAACCAGCTCCACCTGTCCTATCATCACAGCACTGTTCAACAGATAATGGGTGCTGATAGATGCTGTTGCATTCCTCTGTACTCCTCAGATACTAAGCCCCGCCCCCATACACTTCGGTCAGGCACTCCCCAAACAATTATTTCTTACATGTGCTGGAAAACCAGCATATTTTGAATCTGTATACTCTTTAATAGAAAACTGCACATATGCAGTATAAGGAGGCATGCAAAAGTTTGCCACCCCTGATCAGGTGTTAGGACCTGTAAATAGATAATAGATGTGCGTACACATAAACTGATCTCTAAAAGGTTTAAAGATGAACAATTTATGCAAGATTAGTTGTTTTTTTGTTTGTTTTTTTTTGAAAAAGGAAAGGAAAGAAGAAATATGCAAATGCTTTGGCACCCCAACAGATTTGAGCATATATGAAGGTTGGTGGTATTTTTGAGTGATGTTATGTTTATTGCTGATGTTACGTTGATGCTGCTTTATACCCTGAACACTATCCAGGCAGATTTTTTTTACATGTCTTTAGTAAAGAATCTTCACTGAGAGCTCTGTGTGTTAAGTGTCATTAAGATATCTTCTGCATTAAGGAACACCTCTGATTCTGACTAAACCATCAGCGCTGCAGTGAATTCACTCTCAGCTTTCATTCAGAAACCCGTTTATCTGCACTCAGTCTGAGAAAACAGCCGCAGCCAAAATAAGATTTCCCCGTTTCAAATTAGACGCTGAAGTGTAATTCCTGGGATTTCTTTTTTTTAAATCGGAGAACTCGACCGTGGAAAAAAGCCTGGAAATCCTGGCAGAGGCTCAAGCTCACAAGAGTAGAACGCTTGTTCAGAGAGGAAATGCTCTCACTGCTGCTGCAGCGTCCATTTCCCCTCCAACACAACTGGCCAGCGCAGCGGTGCGGGCCCTGACCCCATCTGGGTGGAGCCCATTTCTTTCTCTCTCTTATACTTATACTCTCACTCTCTCTCCTATTTTCTCTCTTCTTTGTCCTTTCCCAATCACACCTTTCTTTCTGTCTTTCTTTCTTCATTTTTTTCTTATTGTCTCTTTCTTTCTCTGATTTTCTCTCTCAAACATTCTCTTTTACTTACAAACTCGCTCTCTCTCATTTTCACCATTTTGCTCCCTTTTTTCTTCTCTCAGTTTTTGTTTTTCTGACTCTCAATTTTTTTTCCACTGTCTGATTTCCCTCCCTCCCCTTTGTCTCTCATTTGCTTTCTCTATTATTTATTCTCTCTCATCTTCTTTTCTTCTTTCTCATTCCTCTGTCCTTTCTCTCTCAATCTCTTACTTTTCGACTTTCTCTCGCTTACATTTTCCGATTTTTTCACTCTCTCATTTTCTTATTTCTCTCTTTTTAGCTCACTCTCACTGTTTTTGCTTATATTTCCACTTCCTCACTCTTTGCTATCTCTCCCTTTCGTTTTATTTCTAACTCACTTAACCCCTAACCTATTTTCTCTCTCTCTCTCTCTTTCTCCTTCCACAACGGTCTCTCTCTCTAATCTACCTTTTGTACTCTCTCTTTCTCCTCTAATTACCACAATCTCTTTCTCTCCTTCTCTCTCATCTGTCCCTCGTACTCTCTTTTTCTTTCTCTCTCTAATTATCAAACATTCTTCCTCCTATTTTCTCTTTACTTTTTCTAACTTTCTGGTTGTCTCTCACACTATTTCCATATCGCCATCTCTGAGGACCTGCAGTCTTTTTGAAGGATCTTGAGCTTCAGCTCCTGGGTTGAGCTCTCGGAAGCTTAGGCTTTTTGTTTAGCAGCGTTTTGTTTATTCTGGGCTGTAAGAAGAATTTTGTTGAACTTCTTAATGGGAGAATTGGTTTAGTCTGGTATCTGAAGGGCAGGACACTGATGTTATTAAACTGTTTTAGGCTTTAGTGAAAATGTGCGTCAGAGTTTAGTTTCTCGGGAAGGTTTGGGAGGAATTGGTGTGGAGATGGATGATTTACAGCTAGTATTAACATCTTCTGTGATCTGATCACAAATGATTAGTTTTAAGCACATGGATTAAAAGAGTCATGTCTGTTTAGAAGTTTGGTTGCATTTCAAATGGCTGTGAACTCCCTGTGTAATATACCTGAATTATTAAAGTGACTAGCATTAGCGATGCACCAAACATTTGATAACTACATTGTAATTATTTGGCCAAAATAATGTCAAAAAGCTGTGTCTGAACAAATAATGTGTACAGTACATATGTTATTCTGAATTTTACTTTCAGACAAATGTTTCAGTTTCAGCAAAAAAACTTAATTCAACTGAACACCGATAGAGTATACAGTATATGTGACTATATTGACTATATGTGCCTCGTTGACTACTTGTGATCTAGTCACATCATATGTTAACACCAGGTGCAAACAAGGCCTATAAGATGGGTGACCAAATGTTTCACTTGTGAATCTATTTGACGGCTAGATTTTTAAATCTTTTCCATTTTCTAATAAGCTTTCTTAAATGTAGGGTGTTGCCAACCAGCCAAAGCTAATCAGTATAATAAGACTAGTATTAAAACTTGTTCAGATTAAAATGTGTATATAATACAAATGACAACTATATCATGATAATTTTTTGCACATTTGCAAGGAAAACACTCTCTTAACTTTCAATGGATGCAATGTAAAATTCATTTTGGAGCATGTCTATTGGCCCATTCATCTTGATATTTCTATAATATAGTATAGATGTATATTATGAAAAATACACTGCATGTTCAAAAAAAAGTCTCCACCTGGATTTATCCAAGTAAATTATGTGGTGTTGCTTCAGTTGGGTCAGGTCTAGGTTCAGCAACAGTACGTGCTGAAAGAATGAGGTCAGCTGACTACCTGAATATACTGAATATAGACCAGGTTATTCCATCAATGGATTTTTTTATTCCCTGATGACACGGGCATATTCCAAGATGACAATGGCCGGATTTATGGGGATGTAATAGTGAAAGAGTGGATCAGGGAGCATGAGATCATCATTTTCACACGTAGATTGTTCACCACAGAGTCCAGATCTTAACCTCATTGAGAATCTTTGGGATGTGTTGGGTGGAGAGGGCCTTGCACAGCGTTCAGGCTCTACCATCATCAATGCTGCAAGATCTTGGTAAAAAATTAATGCAACACTGGATTGAAATACGTTACAATCTTGTGACACTGCAGTAGCTTATCGAAACAATGCCACAGAGAATGCGTGCCGCAATCAAGGCTAAAGGCAGTCCAATGGAATATTAGTGTGTGTGACCTTTTTTTTTTATCAGACAGTGTAGATGACACATTCACCTTATATAAAAAAATTAGGGCTTCCCAAAAGGCTAAGAGGATTCCCCGCTGCTTAATAAAGAGTCGTGTTGCTGTAAACTCCAGGACTGTAGTCCCTGTCTCACTCTCCTAACACAGACCTGAAAGAGCTGGCATTATCAAGCAGAGCTTGGAGAGAGTGGGCAAAGCCTGGCGCTCAGAGAGCAATCCTCCGGCTCTGAGCGCAGATGTGTGTATATGCTTTGTACTCGGGCCAGGCAGACTCCTCCTGGGTTTTGGGGCCAGACTTTAAGCACTGTCTCTAAAGGCTGATACTCAGCAGTCCGTCAGGGGGTTTGAGTTAAGAAGAATCCTCTGGAATTTAACTGACTTTAGGGGAACACTTCACTGGTTTTAAATTAACCTCTATCTACTACATCAGTAACCTGCTGTCAGTCACTACAGTGTGCGAGCTAGAAGCTACCCGGGACTTTAGGAAAAACAGAAAACCTATTGATTTAAAAAGTACACATTTATACAAGAATGAAATGAGGCAAATTCTAAGTGACAGGTGTTTGGAATGGGCAGAAATTAAAGTATCTTGCCTACACTGTTCTTGTAGAGTTTTGACCACTTTTAAGCACTGTATAAATGCAGTACTGGTTATTTCTGGTAACTTTATAGTCAGCAGGTTTTCAATTTTACACAGGAAAAGAAATCTACACTGTTTTTAGTGCTAATCAACTGCTCCCGTCATATTTAGCAGATAAATGTTAAATTAAAAAGCGCACTAGTGTTCCTAGATTACATTTACTTTTAGGATTTAATGATTTTCTGGTACCCTATAAAAAATTTACACCATCTCTCAAAGAAAAATCACAGATTGACTGCTTAATTTCCAAGTAGATGTGAGTTAGAGATGCATGAAGGAATTCATGCATGCAACTGCCCATTGGCTTCTATTATGTATTATGTATGTCTAATAAATAAGTACATATAGAATGCTTACATATATGGACATATACATTTATATGTACCTAAAGAAACAACAGTAATGTTATGTTGTATGTATATATATATATATATATATATATATATATATATATATAATTCAAAAAGAGAACCCTTCAACTAGTGGCAATATACATACAACTCCGGCTACTATGTACCTGAAGAAGAATTGAGAAAGCAGTGTTGCTACAGCTACATTCATGCTGATTTTCTCCATTAGAGAACTCATTCAGAATTCATTCAAAAAATTCACATCATATCATGATTATGTTCAGGGTTAAGGTAACGGTTAGGTTAAGTTTAGCTTTAGGTTAAGTTTAGTTTAACTATAGGGCCAGATAATACGTTTCTTTGTAACATTCTCTGTTTAAATCTGTGTTGTATCAGTAATCTGTGCATATTTCTATATATAATTGTATTACTACCTTTAGTACACATGGTAAAAATTGGGAAATGGTCCTTTAGTCACATCTGTACCAATTCCTCCCGAGATCAGGCTGTGCAGAGGATGTCGATTAGGTTAAAAAGTGTCCTAGCAGTCCTTTAAGAGCAGTCTAAAAGTGGTCAGGTTTGAGTTTGGAAAAAAGCCACAGGAATCTGACTGACTTTAAAGGCTTTTTCTTCGTCACTGAGCAGTGGGATCTAATGGAGTCTCACAGTGCTTTTTATGAGCTCTGAGATGCAGTCTGGAAATCAGCCAAACCTGGCCAAAGCGGTGACGTGGAAACAAAAGCTCTGAGGGCAAGGCGATGCTGTCTCTCAGAGCTGAAGCTAAAGGAGCGTGCAGGTTATCTCCTTATTTGATCATTTCACTGCACGTAAATCCCTCAAATTAGCCCAAAGTAATGGAGGGTTTTGTCACTTGTGCTGTGTCATTAATGCGACAGCACTGACCCTCAGGGCACGAGTCCAACATGTCCATACAAACACTTCACTATCAGCCGGCATCTACGCATTCCAAAGCTTAACATCTCCTAGCCTTGGGGTATATACCTCTATATAGACCCTCAGGAGGTCGTCTGAGAATTAGGAATAGCATTTCAGCCATTTTGCTATTTAGGTACATTTAAATACCAACAAATGTCTCTGAATCTGAGAGCGTGTGCTATGTTTTTTATGAATAATAATGGAAAAGAAGCTTGAGCATGTGCTTAGTATCAAATTAGCTATTAGTTTTAGATTTTTTTGCTACTTTCTGAGAGCATGTTTAATTGTTCTAAAAAACGGAAAAACAGCATTTGCTAAGTTTTGCATTAGCTAGTATATAGGCCTGTCACAATAACATTTTTTTGTGAACAATATGTTGTCCAAGAAATTATTGAGATAAATGATATTGTTTGCATTTTAAGATTTAAGACTATTCAAGACTAATAAATGGCACTAATATAATGATAATATCATAACAAAGGAATTACACCCTTTTAAAGACAATAAACTTTCCATTCCTGTTCAAACACCTAATTTTGGAACCCGCAAAAAGTTCCCAGCTTGAATCAAAGTAGCTTATAGTAGGTTCTTCAACATATATACATATATACACGTTGTAAAGTGCGGAGGCATGGGACCAATGGGTCCGCCTCATACCATGGCATGCGGCCCGGTCTGTCCCAGCTGGCCCACATTGGACTGGCATAAAGACCCTGCCTCAGCCTTCACTCGAGAGATACGCTGACAGTGAGAGGAAGACTGAAGCAACACAAACCTAAGAGACACTACAGTTAAGCAACTAGAGCCACACTGGGCCGTTACTATGTTTCTTTAAGTTTGTTTTGGGTGTTGATGGAGGGCATTTTCCCTAATAAAGGGTTGTTTTGAGTTCATTCACTCCCTGTGTCTGTATCTCTCTGTGCTTCTGCACTGCCAGGTCACGGTGGCCATGCCCACAGTTACAATATATGTGCATCTTGTAAGTGCAAACACAGTGAACAATATCACGATTATTAAAATGATTGAGTTCATATCCATTTATTGAATGATAAGTCGATAATGTAATTACTGTGACAGGTCTTCCAGTATAGCATATTGAAATGTATTGTATTGTAGTGTATTGTATTATAGTATATGTATTATATTTTAATTGCTGTAAAATAATCTATACTCCATGCTAATGCCTTGGGAATTTCCTGCTATTTCAGAAGCTTAGACTTTTGTTTATCCCCTCCCATTTAATAACTGCTGCTCGTCCTGGTAATAGTGCATCTGTGAAAGAGGCTAAACCCTGAGTCAAGTTCAGATTTTTACATATTTAAATAACCACACCCTTCTCTGCTGAAAGAAGGGGAGAAATAGCTCTGATTTGGACGTGACCAAGCAAGAAAAGCGCTGTTTACCTTAGAGAGGTCACTGCTACGTGGAGTGTCGCATATTGATACTGCTTCACTGCTTAGTCTGGACAGTCACTGTGCCAGACAACAAGGAAGAGAGACGGCTATTTGCTCAGATGCTGCCTGGAATGTTGATGTGGCCGAGGTGAAACTCAGTTCACATCTCTCACTCTCACTCTCTCTCTTTCTCGCTCACTGTCTTTATGTCTTTATCTCTCTCACTCGCACTCTCTTCTCTCTATTTTCTTCTCTATGAGTTTGCTTTCTGTGGTTTAGGGCTGTTTTACAGAGTGCTCTATGAGGTGTCACTGGCTGCTACTGCTGTTTGCAGACAGTGAAAGAATGTGCTGCTGTTGTGGTTACAAATGCAATTCCTTATACTTATCAGCTCGACATTCGGCTGATTAGATTAGACTGCAGCATTGAGAAATGTGCAGTCTGCTCACAATCTGAAAGAATGAGTATGACAATGTAAAGGACTGAATCTGAATGACTAGATGACTGAATGTTAATCTGGCAGTAGCCCTATAAATTGTTTCAAAATTTCATGATTCAGGCTGCACAGGTTAGATTTTCATGGGAGGTATGCAAGGAGGAAACCACTACTGTCAAAAAAAAAGATTTAGATCTAGATATATCTGTCCAAGGCACATTGTTCCAGAAGCAATCATCACACACCAGATACTTTGTGAATCTTTGTGAATCGTGTGGGCTGCTCTTGAGGTTGAACTTGCTAGAAAGCTGTTAAATGGCTAATATCTTATTGTAGGTTCATCTGCATCTACAGCCTTCATTCTGGCCATGGTGATCACTTCGACAGTCAAGAGCAACCCAAATGTCTGAGGTATAAATAAGAAAGGCTCCTCCTAAAGCATCTCTAACCAAGTTTTAATCATGTGCAGCTTTTTAAAGCTATTTTTTTTCTTGTGTGATTTTAACTCGACTAGCTGTGTGTCTATAGTGGACATTATATCTGACCTTGGCAGGCTCCACTGCGGATGTTGGGGATGAATCCTCTGCGGCAGGGATGCGGCTGGGCAGGACACACCTCACAAGGATGACCCCAGGCTCGGCCAATGGTGGCGCAACACAATGTCTTGGTGCAGACGATACCACTCAGCTGGCCCTGGCACATCTGATTGTTGACCTGAGTGAAGCAAGGACCAGTCCGGTAGTCTGTAAGAGAGAGAGAGAGAGATGTTGAGATGTTGAGATATGCTAAGTTATCCATAGTTGCCAAACTTTTTATTCAGCATGAAATAAATATTTTTTATTTATACATGTTATTTAATAGAGTCAATGTCAGCAGAATGCAGTCAGTCATTCACTCTGTCACTTAATTCTTTTGTGCTCATCTGAGATTGATGAATGATTGTGAATCAGAGTGTCGTATCACTGCTTTCTTTGTCTTCAGCTAGTGGCTGTGGCTGTGGCAGATAAAATGTTGGAGAAGCTCTGTTCACACACTATTTAAGACTTTAAACCCTCATTTTAGTGCTTTATGCTATTTTGGCAACAAATGACAGTTTTTACTAATTGGTCACATATTTCTCTTACTAGTTTCTTACAAGTCTCAATTAGCAACATTCAGTGATGAGTGTGGAAACGTGGGTGCAGCATATTTGAAGGGGTCAATCCTAGGGAAAATCTTAATTTTATGAATAATAATGGAAAAGAAGCTTTAGCATTAGCATAGCATGGATTTTCTGATACTAAGAGCATGTTTTGAATGGTTCTCAAAAATTGAAACACATCTTTAACATTAGCTTAGTATTGCTTAGTAATTTGCTAACACAGCATTTATATTGTATTGTATTGTAGTGTATGTATTAGCTAGCATATAGCAATAGAGTAGCATAATAGAGTCACTGTGAGCGGAATCTCTACTAAGAGTAAAATTAGACAAAATAATCTCAATAATGATTTGTTGATGTTGATAAGTTTTTTTATGATTAAACCATCCAGTCTAGTCCTACATATTACTTTCACTAGTGAATATCCACTAAGAATGCTGTGTAGTCTAGAACTGTGCATAATCCCCATCTGGGAAAGTTTAATCACTTCAATTAGGGAGTATACAAGATATTAAGGGCTAGATTCTCCATTACATTAAGAAAAAAGAACAGTTCCATCAAATATGCTCATGTTGTCAACAGTGTAATGGTGAGTATATGCTTGATATGATCATTTTGGCTTACAATAAAGTGTAGGAATGAACTGGATTCGTCTAAGCACGTCATTTTTAAGAGGGTAGAGTCTGAGACTATAGTAAAGCTAACTGTAATGATACAGTTAATACAGAATTGCAACACAATTCTCTAACTACATTAAGTTCTAGATTTATTATCAGATTAATCCTGGATAAAAGATAAATTATCTAACCTAATGATCTCCTCATGCTTGGCAAGTAGGTACCTAGAAAGTTGTGCCCCCCTTGAGCTGTGAAATCATGTATTTTTCGGGGTCTAAGAAAAAACAGGCAGATAAATGTACCATGTTTTAGTACAGCATATTTTCAAAGCTCTATAAGGGCCATATGTCTAACTGTTGTTTATTAAATGTGAGAGATGAAAGTTATCTTACAAAGGGTTTATAGAATATGGTAAGATTTTCTAAACAGATTAAGAATCTTAAATAATTTCTAGTATATTGAGTATATTGAACCCTTCACCTATTCACACCTAACCCCATAACTGAATGTTGCTGAATGAACGGAAACTAGTAAGAGGCATATGTGACCAATTAGCAAAATGTGTCATTTGTAGCCAAAATAGCATATTAAGCCATAAAATGAGGGCTTAAAGTCTTAAATAATATTTAAACAGAGCTACTCCAACATTTCATCAACCGCAGCCACAGCCACTGGCTGAAGACTGAGTGTCATTTTCTCATTACATACCAAAATCCATGATTTACAAAGGAAGCAGTGATACGATACTATGATTCACAATCATTCATCAATCTCAGATGAGCAGAAAAGAATTGAGTGAGAGAGTGAATGACTGCAATTTTAGTTCCTTCCACACCACACCACACTGCCCCTGTGTATGCCTGTTTCAGTGCATTCCGATTCTAAACCTCAGTCTGGAACTGCTCCCACACTGGGTCTCTTTCATGCTCCTGTAATAGGATAACTATATAATGGCTAAGGAATAGTTGGGAACTGTCAATAACGGCCTTTTCCCATGATAAACATGCACCCTGATGGCCGAGGGTTACATAGACAGGAGCTGTGGAGGTATCATGACTATTTTGACTCAGAGGAATTTG
This sequence comes from Astyanax mexicanus, assembly GCF_023375975.1. Lineage (NCBI taxonomy): Eukaryota > Metazoa > Chordata > Actinopteri > Characiformes > Acestrorhamphidae > Astyanax > Astyanax mexicanus. The sequence continues at coordinate 27,514,520 of NC_064423.1, read as the reverse complement.
ATTTGAGGAAACGAACGAATGAAGCGTGAAGCCCAACAGAGAACATCTCTTCAAATAGCCTTGTTCCTGTGCCAGACCACAACGGAGAGAGTTTAATCTCATTAACAGAGCTTCACATGTCAAACAAACTGACCACGGATTAAAATCACCTGGACGCTGCAAAATCCGGCCAGTCCTTGGAGACTAATCTGATCACAGATTTGACCTGATTTCATTAAAAACAGGTCAACTTACAACAACGCAGAAACTTGTTACTATGAGGTAAATGGTTGCGATGTTTAATCCCACACCCATAATTTGTTTACTGTTTATTCACATCTGTAGGTAAAGCCTCCTCATCACATGGAAGGAACCCTTCTTATTGTCAGACATGAAATATCATGACGTGATTTAAACTTCTTGATAAGATTGCAGTTAGACAGTCACTCCACTATGTGCCTAAAAAAGAAATGGAAATTTAAATGAAATCCAGAACTGTGTTTTTTTTTGTAGTGCAGTTTCGCAGCTTTCGAGTGATCCTACAGTCTAACTGCCACTTATCATGTATGAAAAGATCACAAGTTCAAATCTCAGCAAGGGCTGAGCACCGTATCATCGAAAGCCTCTCTCAAACTTACAATAAACTTTAACTCGCTCTGTACTTTATCATGCAAGTCCCTTACAGGCTTATTGAAGCAGGCATTCCACATACCATAAAGAAACCCAACTAATAATAGACACATGCGTTTTCAATGTCCGTGACTATATTGCCTTCTAAAATACAAAGAAAGGTAAATCACATTCATTCCACAGAAGGGGAAAAAACTGCGCGAAAGAAACTAGGTCAAGAAAAGAGAGAGAAAAAGAGAAGCCTCCCCTCCTCTGTATTTCTTTAACTTTCCCGTCCCCTTCCATTCTCTCTCCTTTCCTCTCCTCCCCATTCCCTTCTTCTCTTCTTCCTCTTCTCCTCCTCTCCTCCTCTCCACTCTCGTGTGCACCCCTGACCTGACAATCTTTCCTGGATGATTTGAGTGCTGGAATGTGAGTCGTTCTCTAGCTGGGGCGACCCGCCGGGCTCATCCTGCTCACATCTGGATTTGATTAATAATGCAGGGTTGTGACTATAGAGGAACAAGTTCCAGTCCTGATGCGTCCATCCATATCCCACTCCCCGGTTCATCTCAATTCGTCAGGCTCACTTTTTCTGCACTGCCGTGCTATTGGCTACAGCTTTGATCAACTGCATTCAGAGTGAATATAAACATCGCATCATGGGAAAAGTGTTTTTGGCCAGTAAGACTGAGCCATCTGAGACTGGGATACTCTTGGTTATGGTCCATAAGTGTGTCTGGAACTGTCCAGAGGCAAGCTCTAAAAGGAAGAAAGAAAATGGACACAGAATACTTTGGTGTAAAAACCCTCCATAAAAAAAAACAGAGGACGTTGGACCACTGGGGATCTTGCTGGAATGGATGAGGATGGCATTTGGAGCCTTGTTCATGCTGAAGGAATAGTTACAATCATTGCAAGGCCAAAACTGGACCTTACTGTGAGGTTTGGAAGTGAGAACATTTTTTTAACAGGCTAGACCAGGACTTGGGTCTGGCCAAACACTGCAAGTGGTCACCTCAAGAATTGTCGTAGGAATATATGGACAAAGATCCCAAAAACAAACCCTAAAAGATTAAATAACTAGAATGTCGCTGCTCTAAAATGCGAGATTACTGGAATACAAGGTTTACATGTTTTAGGGTCATAGAATGCAAACAAAATAATACCAGATATCTAGAATATTAGGGTAGTAAAACACCAGAATTCTAGAGTCCTATAGTTATAGAATATAAACTGATTAGAATGTCAGAGTTCTGTAATTCTAGATTACTAGAATACAAAAAGGAATGTTATAGAAGTTCTAGAATGTTAAAGCAATGTAAAAGCAGAGTTTTAGAATGTTAGAGAGTAGAACAAAATAAGAGATCTATATTCCTATATTTTTGTTGAATATTAAAGGACTAGAATGCCAGAATTCTGTAATCTCTGTTGCAAAAGTTCAGTGGAAAAGTTAAAGTAGTTCTATGCCAGGAAGATGAAAACCACAATGTAAGTATGCTGTACCGTTCTAGAACACTTCCATATCCCACTCCCTGGTTCAACTCAATTCATCAGGCTTACTTTTTCTGCACTGCCGTGCTATTGGCTACAGCTTTGATCAAACTTTATTTAGAGTGAATATAAACATCACATCATGAGAAAAGTGTTTTTTGGCCAGTGAGACTCAGCCATCTGAGTCTGGGATACTATTGGTTGTGGTCCACAGTGTGTCTGGAACTATCTGAATGCAAGCTCTAAAAGGAAGAAAGAAAATGGATACAGAATACTTTGGTGTAAAAACCCTCCATAAACAAAAAACAGAAGACGTTGGACCACTGGAGATCTTGCTGGAATGGATGAGGATGGCATTTGGAGGGAGAACTGTCCAGAGGTGGGCCTTGTTCACGCTGAAAGAATCTCGACGACTGAAGAACGTGAGACTGGGCCAGTGGGACCTGCGCCCAGTCTGCCCACCATCTTTTCTTTTGATCTGCTAGAGAAGCATAGCTCCAGGGACTAAGAGCTACAGCCAAAAACACTCCGGAGCTGTTAGAGCTCTTCGGAACGTACCGGGCCAAGTTCAGCACGGTTCTGTCTGGGTGTGCTCACGACTAAAGAATAACAAAACGAAGCATTGCAAGGCCAAGCTAAAGACTGGACCTCATTTTTAGAACTTGAGAGCTCATTTTAACAAACTGGACCAGGCCTTGAGTCTGGCCAAACACTGCAAGTGGCCACGCCAAGAGTCATCGCAGGAATGTATAGACTGAGTTCCCAGAAACAAGCCCACCACTAAAATCCAGACAGTTTAGGAAAGGGGGCGAACATGGGGGTGATGCAGACAACATTCGGAAGCAATTTCCAGTGATTACAGTCCAAGGTGCTCGAGTGATCAAAACCATTCACCTACAAGCCATTCCCATTCTGTAACAAGGATCCCTTGCCAGATGAATCTGGCATGGAGTCCTTGCTTCAGGGAGAGATTTATCACGATCCCTAGACACAGCTTAAAACAACAACCCAAAAAAGCTTTTGAAGGCACATATTAGAGTACTTAATGTATGGAATTCACACTGGTAACACGGCCAAGATAAGGCTATCAGCACACAGGGTGATCTGATGGTGGGAAATCCAGCTCACTACACGCTCCAGTGACTCTGATCGTCTTTATCATGCTCTGTGTTAATGGGCCGAATGTGATAAGCTGTCATGAAAGACTGCAGAGAGATGAAAAATAGGCTCCGGTGAAAGAATAGTGGCTAATCTAGTCTGGAACGCTGAGCTGTGGGGCCCAGGCTAGCCCTGCAATTAATACAGAGGCAAAGGCTGAACGGCGGCCAAAAACGTGTTCCACTGTAAACGACTGGAAAGTCTTCTCAGCTTTATAGAGAACAACTGTGGACTGTATCAAAATGTGTATTGTGTTGTAGCACATGAGGTGCAAAGCTGGGGTGGGCAGAGGGCCATAGAAGGTGTCAATAAATGAACGAAGCCTCAGCAGTCTCGGGTTAAGTGCCAAGAAGTGCCATGTTCTAGAATGGTGTGGCTCCAGAATACTAGATTAGCAATTCCAGAATGCTAGCCAGAAGACTGTCTAGTCTTCCATGCAGAGCTAAACTGGGCTCCAAGTCTCTGTGTTCCAGATTAGATTAGCCTACTTTTTTTTTCACTGGGCAGTTTTCCACTCTCTGCAGTTTTTGAGCTTAAGGCAAGGGTCTTAAGTACTACAATGAAATAGTTTGGAAACTGCGGATTATAGGAAATTACAAGCATGCTAAGTCTTCTGCAGTTTTAGATTAGCACAATATAAATGCTTCAGTATAAAATAAGTTCTGCAATGCTAAAACAATGCAATACCTGAGTTAGACAATGCAACAAGTAGAATGTGAACGTTCTAAGAATGCTAAAGTCTAGAATAAAGAACTATAATGCCATATCAATCTAGAATGCTATCTATAAAGGGTTCTAGTATCATATGTCATATAATATTAAAGAGCTTTAATGCCAGAGTTCTTAAATGTCTACTATACTAGCCTACAAAATTAAAAAACTCAATGCAAGTGTGAGTACTAGAATACCCCACCTCTAGAATAGTTCCATTCTAGAACACTTGAAACAACAATGTAAATAATGTGGGTAAGAAAGTGCATGGGAGAAGAATGAATCCATTCACGCAGGCCTGTGGAGAGAGGCCCCTCGTGAGAAGAAGGGAAATATTAGAAGCTCGGTTCTTCCCGTCAAGACTTTAATGTTTCCTGGACGGTCCAGCCTTCAGCTTTTACGGCCCCGTGATTTAAAGGACGTATAAACAGGACAGTCAGCTCCATCTTCTCACTGATCGTATCTCTCCTTCACACTTCCAGAGATATGAAAGGGTTCACAGCTTTTTTGACCAATGGTACTGTATTTTATCTCCACTGGCTTCTGTTTCCACTTCAGCACACACTTGTATGTGCAATTTCGTTTTTGCGATTCTTATCGATTCCGTACACTGGGAAAAAGCCGTCATGCCTTCATTCAGGCCTGCTGTGGGGAACGGGGAGAGAGTGAGCAGATAGCATCTTGTTAGACCACTGGCTGCTGTTCCAGGGCAAAGACGCTCAGGGTAAGAAGTCTTGCAGATGCCCATGAAATTACCCTTCGTTTCAGATAACTGTGTCAGGCAGAGTGCGGTCACGATTTCCTTCGGCAAATGAACAGGCGGCATTCTTCTGCAGAGGCCACCGTAAAGTGGTAATGCAGAGCACACACTTGACTGTGAGGAAAATCAATTAGACTACAGCTCCTTGCACCAATTTTGATACTATTCTACTGAGCAACTCTACTCAGTGCACCTAAAAAAAGTTTCTAAATGCTGATATACTATAATGTTAAGGTTTTTATGATATATTTCTAGAACACCATAATACATAGTTCTAGAATATTAAAAGTACAATAGTAGAATAAAAATAAAAAGTTGTTAAAGAGTGTTATCAAAGTCCTGGAATGGTAAGGTAATATAAAACCATAGTTCTAGAATGCTACAGTTCTAGAATCCTATAGTTGTAAGAAAATGGAATGACTAGAAGGCCAGGGTTCTGGAATAAAAAGTTAGTGTTATCAAAGTTCTGGAATGGTATAGTATAATAAAAAATGAATTCTGGAAAACATATAGTTCTACAAATATGCATAGAATGCAAAGGTTCTGAAATACAAAGTTGAAATCAAAGTTCTAGAATGGTAAAGTATTATAAAACTAGTTTTCTAGAATGTTACTGGAGTAAAACATCAAAGTTCTAGAACCCTGTAGTTCTAAAATATTAAAGGACTAGAATGCCAGAGTTGTAGAATACAAAGTTAGAGTATAATCAAGCGCTAGAATGCTAAACTATTATAAATCCAGAGTTCTAGAATGGTACAATGGCAAAACTTCTAGATTCTAATAGTTCAAGATTACTGAATAGCTTGAATCTCAGAGTTCTTGAATGCAAAGTTAGAGTGTTATCAATTTCTGTAGTGCTAAAGTACTATAAAACCAGAGCTATAGTATGCTACAGTAGTAATATATCAGAGCACAACTTTTTCCCAGAATTACAAAGTTCTGGAATACAAAGTTAGAGTGTTATCAAAGTTCTAGAATGCAAAACTATTAGAAATCCAGAGTTCTTGAATGTAACAATGGCAAATCAATTTCTTAAATATCAATTTCTGTAGTGCTAGAGTACTATAAAACTAGAGTTCTTGTATGCTACAGTAGTAATATATCAGAGTTCTAGAATTTGAAATGTTTGCTTTACATTTCTAGATTTCAAAGACTTCTGCAGTGTTTGATGAATAGAAAGTAAACACTACAGCAATGGAATGAATGAAAGAAGTTCTAGAATGAAATAGTTCTAATATACTGAAGTCCTAGAAAGCTGTTCTTTCCATTTTACTTGCTATGTGTTTTTTATCTCCTTTCATTCAATGTAGGACCATTCTCGAGAGCGTGGGACTAAAATAGCAGCTGCTTCTCGCTTTCCATCACCTCAACACAGAATCCACTGCCAAGACTCTCCTGCACGGGTTTGTTCCTTCTAACCCTCAAATGTGAGCTTGGCCCGTGTCGTCCACAGCTGGACCACAGCCGAGTAAATGGGCCGAGACTGTGAACACAGGGACAGACCTGCCGAACTTTTCTCATGACTCCTTAGTGGCTGAAGTTGAAGGGGGTTCACCTTTAAGATAAGGTGAGGATCAAAGAACAAAGTAGGTTAGTGTTATCTAAGCTGATGCAGGGAGGCGTGGTAAGGCATTTACGGCAACTAATGAACCATTGAGATGACAGCATTTTATAGAAGATAATATGGTCAGAGGCTGTGTCCACAGGAGATCAATCAAAATTTGATTCCTCATCCAGGAAGCTACTTGGCTAACACTGTAAGCTGTTCTTAATCAGTGGTTTTCAAGCATGTCTTCAGGAATCCCCAATGGTTCTGGTTCTTGCTCCAACACAACTCCCAACACACAAGGACAGAGTGGATTATAAATGGAAAATGTGAACATAATGACATGAGAAGAAGAGAAAATGGACGACAGCAAGGTTTTCAGGTTTTCAGGCCTGCAGTGTCACAGGAAAATACAAAGATTACAAGTTAAGTTAAAGAAACCATGGATACCAAAGCCAAAGAAGTGGACATGGTCAAATAATGTGCATTTTTTACAGCAAACTCGAATGCTTTCTTTGTGATAAGGCCTAGCTGTCTGCAAATTGAACTGTATAATAGCTCCTGTGGCATGGAAATCGAAAGTTCATGTGAAGAATCACTCTTTTGAGAATGCGCAACAGTTTAGGAGCAGTTCAGACCAATGTCAAATATAGGTCACATTAAAAAAGATTGAGAAATTTGAATGGATTTGAACCACTTTACCTGCTTTCTGAACATGTTTCCATGATCTATACAGTGAGCAGTGATATTTTATTTGTTTTCAAACCACAAACCTAATAATAACTACTAATAAACAGTCCATTATCATTGTATGTATTATTAGTGAATATGTTAGCTTAGCCTTTTCTAGAGCTCTTTAAAAAAATGGCCAGTATTTTAAGTTTCCATCCAAAACCTAGGGAGAATTTATGTTTTACTGAGAAAATAAAACACTTATAGCCCAGATTAGAAGCTCTATACAATTCTAATATTCTTAAAATGAATGTGTCTTAAACTTCTTAACAGCATAGTTACAAATACAGTCCGTTTAATTCTAAGAGAGAAAGAGGCCACAGAGGGACATTTTACAAGACAAATATATGATATGAGCCCTTTAATGCACATTTAGACTGGCTGGAGCTCCCCACCAACCAACATATCATATCAATAATGTTGCTGAAACTAGGAAACTCTTGTTGTATTTATGCTCATATTTCTACATTATATAGTGTTTATACTGGCAGTAACATTAGCTTACTGCTGAGATAAATAGTCTTTCATGAAGGCCCAACTTTTTTTCCCAGTCCTGTATAGAAATGATATGTAATGGTAGAGCTGGAAACACAAATACAGTCTCGAGTCACAAATGCAGCCACCGCTATGGTGCATACATTTATATAAATTCTTATTTAATGAGCAAAGCGTTTTATGAGGGTGAGATTGAAATGCCCTGCCTGTTGTGCAAACACTACGCATGTGAGTGCTGATGGCTGAACATTAACAGCTCCCTCCAGACATGAGGCAGGAGCTGAGAGCTTCCAGCTCTGATGGCAGGGTCACTGAGTACCTGCAGGGTCCCGAGACCTGAGAAAAAGTCTACTGGGGGGGAGGCGGTGCTGCTCTGGGGGTCCAGTGGCCACCAATCCCAGTCTAGAGAGCAGATTGTTTGTGCTGGCCTGCCCAGGCCTGGCTTTGTGTACACAGCTGGGGACTTCATTTCTCCCCTCCTTCCTTCTATCCCTCCCTCGCTCTCTTTCTCTCTCTCTCTCTGTATTTCCCTCCCTCTTTCTCTCTTCTCTTTGCTCCACTCCGCATCAGGAAATCTCCATGAAGAAACCAGTGGCCCTCTCATTCCAACCTGGCCTTATTTACTGCCAGATGCAGCCACCCTCCCCCCATTGTGTTTTCCAAGAAAACAAGCCTATGGATTGCAGAGAGGTTGCTGGGGGAAGGGGCAGCAAAGAGAGAGAGAGAGAGAGAGAGAGAGAGAGAGGAGGGTGAGGTGTGGAAGTAGGGGTCATATGGTCAGTCCCTTTCTTCCAGTATGCAAAAGCCCCGCAGGCCCACAATTCCCCTGGACCTAAGGGAGGTCCACAGTCCTCTAAAGCTGGTCGTCTTCTCACGGCTGGGGCCAACCCAGGGAGTTCACCACTGATGAAGTGTCCCAGTGCTCACACAGGAAGTCTCATTCATATTACCTCACCATCCCAGCGATGATAGATGGGATGCAGTGTTCACTGCACCCTGTTACAGTGGGCCCAGTTCCCAAACACATTTCGAAACTGACTTACAGTACAGGGTGTAAATCTCTGGCCTCGCAGGGATTCTATTCAATTACAGCTCTTAAGATAATTAATAATGATGATTGTTATGGTTGCGCATAGCAAAGCAATCATTATCCAATTTGTTTTCTTCTTTTTTCTTCTTATTATTACTTTTATGCTGGATTTTGATGCATAACACGTCCCCCGCTTTTTGAAATATCGACACTGTTCCAACTCTAGGTTGTTTATGTGCACTAGTTCATCTCTTAGCCTCATTTTTATCCCTGACCCTAATGATAACATACAGTTTAGAGGATGTCAGATAAAGAGGAGATTGGCATTTAGTAAGGGAAAATGTTCATACTGACCCTCATCTATTTGCTTACATGTCCAAGTCATAGATTTACTGTCATGAACTCCATCTAGTCCACAGATATGCCAACACACACTCAGCTATTTGTTGTTTCTTCCCTCTGCTTTCATTCAAATACATTTTTGTCCTTGCCCAAGGCCTAAAGTTTCATTTGTTTGACATCCATCAAATTGCTTATACTCATTCAGGGGAAGTCCTGAAGCTTTAATCCATAGCCATACAAAAATATATGATGCTTAGGACCAATAACAGGCAGGGACGGATGTGTCCCAAATAAACACATCTGTGATTAGGACCAATCACAGTTGAAGAGAGGTCTCAGAACAGGCAAGGCAGCGGTTAAGGGTTCTGTTTAGCAGCTGGTGCACACAGCAGCTTTTTCACAGGTTTATTTGACTGAAAATGTGGGTAATTTTTGCATAATGTTAGAAAAGAACCTGCCAGCTATTTTGTGTTACAGAGCTATTAAAGAGACCTACAACAGGGAAAGAACAGGCTAAAACTAACAATGAGAATGTTTTTTTTTTTTTTTAAAGCATTAGCGCCAACATTCGCTTACCTCTCTCACACTGTGGACCAGTGAATCCATAGACACACGCACATCTGTTAGGCCCGATGCAGCGGCCTCCATTCTGACACCCGCTCTCGCACACAGCTGGAGAAGACAAAGTGCATTAGAGAGTTTAGAGTCACTGCAAACTGTATATTTCACTGTGTGACAAGCTTAATAACACACTCTACACAAACGCCTAAGAGAGGCTGAAGGTCAGAATCTACAGGACCAAGCCCATGCGTTCAGCAATGAGTGATAACCTGTAAATTGCAATTTAAATCTGTTTAGTTCAGTTCAGTGTAGTTGTGGGAGTGAGTGTACATACTGTGTCAAAGTAGATAGGGCTGTGTCTGTGTGGATATAAACCATGCTAGCCTTTCCAACATTCTAAAACTCTTGAATTAGCCTTTAAAACACTTTATTAGGAGCATTATACTTATGTTACTTTCCTACTAATCAATTAACCGTAGCTGATTCAGATATTTAAAAATGTATTGTTAAATCATGGAATAAGGTTTAATCCATCCACAAAATACAGTACTGAAAGTTTACTCACGCTGGCCACAGTGATTTCCAGTGTAGCCCTTCTGACACACGCAGGAATCATCATTACAGGCTCCTCCGTTCATACAGCGGACACTGCAGGACTGGACTACAAAGGGAAGAGTAACATTATATCATTATAAGTATTAAGTATTATGAAAATTGAGTATCATCACGTCATGTATTTGCCATAATGCCCAGTTCTAACTGTGATGACATTTAATCCAATCTGTAACTGTCCGATTTACTCTGATACTTGGAACTATTACAGTATCCCATGACTTTTAACTTACACATCCCATGTAAGTTAAAGAACACTGCACTGTATTGTGGGATATGTGTGTGGGGCCTCCTGCTTTGAATGTGGATGTAATTTCTGCCAGACTTCCTTTGACTATTAACATGGACAATTCTCGCCATCCACCATCCACTGCACTGTCCACTGAGGATGGGAACGCCTTTTTTGTGCACACAAATATGTAAATAAAATGTCCCATCCATCTAGCAACCACTATCAGGTCTTGCTCAATGTCTGATAATTCACTTTGTCTTGCCATGAGCATGCTGGTCAGGGTTCAAGTTCACCCACAAAATAGGTGTGGCCATTCCCATGTCATCCTCTGAGGCAAGACTTTCATGATATGTTTAGATACTGCTTTCCTCTGACTTTTGTCATCAAAAAAGTACTAAAATTAGTTCAATAAACTATAACCATTGTAGCTTTAATAACCATAGCGTCATAATATTTTTTTTTAATAAAATCCAGTAAAACACAAATTTTCAGTGCTAAGTTCTGGTTTATTTAAAACACAAGCGAAATAAGATACAACTACGAGTAAAGAGTCTGAAGAATCTTCTAGATCTGAAGGCATAATGCTTCTGATATCTATTATATAGAGCATTTTATTAAGATCCTAAAACTTTTATTTAACAAGACCAGCAGTAACACAGCAAATCTGTTGTAACTGACTTGAAGGACACTAAGGACCACAGGAGAATATTTGGATGACGTTTTTGTCTCAGAAATGCTCTTGAGAGCAATGGTTCTTTGAAGACGTTTTCTGGTTATTAAGTGCGTATGAGGTAACGTAAATCATCCTGATATATATGGTATATTTATCCTCGTGCAATCAAAACAGGGCAGTTCTGCCCAGACGGCCTTTGTTCTGTCCACACAGAGGCGCCGAGCCATGAGCGTTCTGATCCAGAGCTAATTCAGAACAAGGCTTTCTCACGTCTAACAGAACAAACACGTAACTGTGTTTTATTGACTGATTTGCCTGCCATGACCTCACCTCCATCAAGGAGAGGGCCGTCTATCTTTCCGGAGAGAAAAAAGCACCTTAATCTTAGCTCACATGGAGAACGTTACATGGAGCTGGAAGGAGATCAATCCCAATTTCTTCTCACGCTTCGCTGTTTAGCGTCTGGAGAGGGTGTACTCTGGACGGCAGGGCTGTATTATTATATTATCTACCGTATGTGCTTACATTTAACACCATATGTATGATCACAGGTCTTGAACTGTGCGTGCGAAAATAAGCATGTGCATGTGTGTGTGTGTGTGAACGCATGTGTGTGTGTGTGTATGTAAGTATGTTTTCCTTGTGCCCAGCCCTTGTCAAGCAGACAGGGACAGGAATGACCTCACTGGCTAGACCTGTTGAAAGCCCCCTACAAGTAGGAGTGTTTAAGCTGTGCTGACCCACACTGGGAACACCTCATATGCACACTTACACTCACACACACACGTGCACAGATGTGGGCTAATATGGAGCCCCAGTGTGCCTCTGTGTGCATTCATCATACAACCTGTCAGCTTTTTTTCACATGACAGTGCAATGAGACGAAAGCCCAGTGAAACCTAGACATGGAGAGTCTGGACAATTCCCACTGATTCACATTCACAGTCTCAGCACAAATAAACACACAAGCGTAGCCAAGGGTGTAGCCAAGGGTGTAGTCTTGGTTTTATTAGCTGGAGGACACTGTGAAAATATAACTACAGACGCAAGCTGATTGCTAGAGAAAGCTATGAGAAAAGCTGCGTCACGTCATCACTTAATTTAAAAGTTTATCTAGTAGTTATAATATAGCTAGAAGCCTGACATGTTAGGTTTGTGTGTAAGTTTAAAATATTTATCTTCTAAATCTTTGATTTATTAACACTTAGCCAGAAATGATGTATATTAAGGCAAAGTATCTGAGACAAAAACATTGCTGCCTAGCATAACTATGAAAATTATCACACAAGGCAAACAATCAGACTGTAAACTAGCTAAAGAATCCACAGACATAGACAGAGAATGAAAGAAAGTAGGGAAAAAACAGGGACGACACAAAAAAAACAACACACTAAAGAAAGTTCAATAAACAATTAATAAAGCTGGCAACTATAACAATACTTTGCAAATTCACAGGTGAAAACAACATATATAAATACACAGAGAGAAAATGAGACAAAAGTGTAGCAAATCAAATCAACACTCTGAACCTGAGCGAGTAATCTCTCTCTGATTGGTAGTGGAAACACAAGTGATAGCATTCTCATCTTTTGCAAAAAGTAGTGCACGGACGGAGAACTCGGGCATGAGAAAAATTGTTTGCACATTTATGACATTAACGGTGAACCTGCCATAATATTGAAAATGGATGTAGATTTATTGTAACTACAGAAATGTGTGTTGATTCAGCGTAATGTAATCATAAACATAGGTGAAGACCTAGTGTAGACAACAAAATGTTTTTAGACCCATGGATGAAGCACACACATGGAAATGTGTATAAACCCAGTGCAACCAAGGACATGGGTGTAAACCCAGTTTAGCCTTGGAAATGGATGTAAAGTAATAATAAACATACTGTAGTTTCCTCAGGCTCTGTCGGGTTGGGCTCAAGAAAATGGTCTGTGACGTACACCTATGTATTTTAATTCTATTTATTATTTTACATAACGCTATGACGTGATAATCACAGAACAGCATTACTACTTACTAAATTTACTATTTACTAAATACTTACAATTTTAGATTCTTGTCTAAGCTCTAGCTAACTTTCAAAGTAGTAAAGAACTAAATCTGTGATCTTAGTAAGTCCCCAGTGGAAACTCCGCCTGTGAATGCTGCTCTGACATGTCCTCTCTGACTGACAGCTGATTCTGTGACTGAAAGTGTATGATTGTGGCAATTAGCCTGTAATTACGGCGAGGAGAAGGCTGAAGGAGGATTGGTTTTTATCCTCGAGTGCAGCTGTGATTCCTTGGACTCAAATTCACTGCAGCCGACAGCTGTGGCTGTGGTTTGTTATTTATGGAGTAATTACAGATTCATCGTTGGGTCATAAACATGGCCGTTCCCTTCACGACCGTTACGATGCTATTACTAATCTCTCAAATCTCCACATTCCCGCCAGGGCATACAGATCTGTGTGTGTGTGTGTGAAGGTTTCATGACGTTAAGAAAGCTGTTTCACATGCACTTTCACAGCCTTAGTCTTAGCACACCGAGATTCCAAAGAAATTACACGGCCAATTTCCCAGCATGAAGCAAATCGACCGTACTTTTTTACAGCCAGTGAGACTGTACAAGCTGCAGGTAGGGGTGTATGACTTTTTTGTAACTTTTTTTTTTTCTCTTTATGCCAATGACCACATATTCTGGGCACACATTACGAATCTACCCTAAACTGGAAGTGGTGTAATATGGAAACCACAGCCAAATCTAAAACATGCTAGCTTTTAATTACCTTCAACTGTCTCATACTCAAGTGTCCTGCATAAACAAAATCAATCAAATCCCTGTTTTCTGAACTGGCCTCATAAAAAACGAATGGGGCTGCAGATCAGGCGGTCTCAAATTCATCATGCCTCTGCAGAAAAATCCTCACAGTTCGACATCTAATCTGGCCTCCAAGCCCTCTACGCTTTAGGCTGTCAGAACAATTTCACGCTGGTGCAAGACTGTGATATTTGTGCAACTTTTCACCTCCCAGCGCTGAACATTCCTTCCAGAGGGGTTCCTTAACATGCTACAGCTCAGAAATGGGGCCAGCAGTGCAAAATGCACTGAAATTCTAAAATATGGGTATATATGAAGTACATAATGGTATGGCCTGGAGTGGCACTAGCCCTCCTAAAATATGAATGGCCAACCGAATCTGATGCAGATATTAGATGATTGGTTGACTTTTCATTCTCTAGACAAGTTTGAAGCACCTCAGAATAGTCTATGAAGCAATGGGTTAAACCTAACTATGGATATATGTGGAAATCAGTATAGACCAATTTTTTTTTTTTACTTTGTTTTATCTTTACTTTTAAAAAACATGGAAATGGGTGTTGACCTAGTGTAACCTCAAAAACGTCTGTAACACGGCAATGGAAATGGGTGTAAAACTAACGTAATCATGAAAATTGTTGTAGACTTGTAAATTAACCACAGACCACAGAAATGGCTGTAATGCAACCATGGAAATGAATGTAAACTTAGTGTAATAATGTGAATAGTTGTAATGCAACCATGAAAAATGGGTGTTGACTTAGCTTAGCCATGGAAATGACTGTAATGCAACCAGAGAAATGGGTGTGGACCTAGTATAAATATAAAATATACTTTTTTAACTAACTGACACCCTCAACTGAGACAAAACTTAAAACACCAACCTTTTTAAACTGATAGTTCAGCAAAATATCTTACTAATTGGTTTTAGTTTAGGTTTTAGGATTTAGGTATATTTAGGTTATATTTTACACAACTTTAAGCCCTTCCTTGTTTTTTAGCTACTACAAACACAATAATGTCACAGATGCTGAAACCTTTGCATACAACTCAAAAACATTCTAAAATAAGGAGTAGGTAAAGGTTAGGTACCTGCGGCAGCTGCTGCCCCACAGCTGGGGGCAAGGTGACCACTGGAGCAGGTACACATGTTGGGCCTAGAGCAGAAACCATCCCCACAAGTGTTCCTGCAGATGGCTGGGAAGAAAAACAGGAGAGAAAAGTCAGCAAAAGCAGTTCAATTATATGAAGTGTGAATTCTAACAACAATCAAAGCAACAGAATACATAATGTATAAAAACAATAACAGCCTTAATGAACTTAATGAACCGATTATAGCAGGCCTGTCCGTTCTCTATTCACTTAAACATCTGACAAAGTACATACAAACAACACAACCCCAGGGCCACTTAAGCAGTCCTGACTCATGAGATTCAGTGGTGTTACTTACGGACTATGCACTGGTTGCCCCCAGGCAGAGTCTTCCATCCCGGACAGCAGTAAGAGTGGAATCGGGAACCACACACATTGGGCCTGTAACAGAAAAAGCACGCAAAATAAACAAAACATGCTTCATGTCACATATGAAAATCCCCATAAAATATACACTGATGTGAACTAATAAAAGGCCTAAAGCCCTTTCTGGATGACTGATATAAATGTGGCTGGATAAAATGTAAAGTTCCTTAAAAGGACACATTCTTGGAGGGGGCTACATGGAGAGGGTGCAGTTTGTTCTGGACATCTAAACTGAGACAGAAATGTTTACCATGCTCCCTCACCGACTCTTATTTTGGCCCACCTCCAGCCCTGCTGCCCACTTACAGAGCTGGATATGTGAAAAAAAATATGTGACTGTAAGGCCAGAAATGAAATTTACACAGTTTACCTCAGGGCGGTTTGGTGTCTGAGGTTTGTATTTTAAGATTTACTGTGGAACTATTAAGCTGATATAGCCAACTAATGGATTTTCAGTTTTATGCTAAGATTCATGTACCATTTAAAACAGCACGTTTCTAAAACTGTGGGAGCTGTAATTTTAATTATATCCTACATCATTAATTATACAATCTTATTATATTTTAAATATGTACAGAACAGAAACGTGTAAACTTGATATTATAAAAAGTGTTGGGTAAAAACACTAATCAATTAATTTGGATCAATTGGATGCAAGCAGGTGTTTAACCTCTGGTCAGAAAAAGTGGTTTGGGTCTTAAATTATACAAGTAATCACAGTACAGTGTGAATCATGTAAATAATGTAAATCACAGTGAAAAAACTAAATGAGACAATGTAAAGCCGTACTTGGGCATTACATTTGACGTTCTTCACACTAACGCTTCTCTATTACAAATACATTTTTAATGGAACTAAAATGAGGTCATTGTTCACCCCATTACACAAATTTTGCATGTACTATGTGGAGATGTTTAATAAATTCTATTAGACTTGATTATGTGGTTTCTGAAACTGTATGACTCAATGTTTTCCTTAAACATGAGCTAAAGTTTATTTTACAGCATATAGCTAAAAACAGCAACGGTGTAGAATTGCCTAGCTAACCAACTCTCTTGGTTTGACTTTTGACCAGTCCATCCAATCCAGTGCTTTAGGACATTAAGTTTAATTCTTCCATTTAGCCAATCCTTTAGAAGGCTGCCAACTCTAGAAGCAGTTCTGTTTATTGCAAAACCCAAACCACCTGATCTTGGAGGATGAAATTTTCAGTGATGAATTTCCAGACTGTGATAGTTTTCTACAGCTTGGACCCAGTCACCTTCACAATTTGCCATTTGTCGTCATAGCTGTGAAATTCACCCTTGATGCATAACCAAAAAACAGCTTGAGGTCGGTGTGAAATCTGACCTTACTCTGCTAATTTCTGTCAGCACCCAGTTACAGCTGCTATGACTGGACACCAAACAAGCCACAAGATACATCAGTCTTTCCACACACAAACATAACCATATACACACACTCACACTCACATTTCCTTTTACTCTGCAATCCAAGATGTTTACCCATGCCTGGGAAAGTAAGTTTCAGGAGAAAATGTGTTTTGTTGAAATATTTTAATGGATTCCAAATTGAAACATTAGCAGTAAATTAAAACTTGATGGATTTTAAATGAGTTTGCTAGATGAAAACAGATGAAAACGAGG
Source organism: Astyanax mexicanus (assembly GCF_023375975.1). NCBI lineage: Eukaryota > Metazoa > Chordata > Actinopteri > Characiformes > Acestrorhamphidae > Astyanax > Astyanax mexicanus. Next base: position 27,497,611 of record NC_064423.1, on the reverse strand, counting down.
AAATAGACAGAGAAGAGCAGAGAAAAACTAGAAATTAGAATGGTTGCACAGCTAAAGTGTGAGAAACAAGAAAACATATGAATGGTAGGAAAAGGGGAAGCAAAAATGAGTAATAGATAAGTACGGGTCAGTATGAGCTTGGGGACCTGCCCTGAGTACATGCAGTTTGGTGTCTGTCAGAAAAAGGGGAGAGTGGGATTTGGTAGGGGAGCGAAAATGGATAGGAGTGAATGGGAGTAAAGATGGATGACAATAAAAGAGCAAATACAAATGAGGGCAGGTCAAAATTACTCTAAAATAGTGAGCATATTAAGCTGAAGTACAGTAGTTGGGTGTGTATACTTCTGCATTCCATTCAAAATTTGGAATTTACGAATGTTTTTTACGAAAACAGAAGAAGGCAAGGAACAAAGTGAGAGAAAAATTAAGAAAGAAAAAAAAGATAAGCTCAGAAAAAAGCAAGATAACAGTAACAGAAACAGGACAGAGGTGAGAAAGCAACAGAAAGAAGGTGAAAGGAGATAAAAGAAGCTAAAGAGGCTAAAGGCAGGAAAGAGAAAGGGGGGATGGTGGGAAAAGGGTAAGAATCGGCAGGAGGGAAAGAAAACAAACTGAATATAAGTAGAGAGGAGGGAGAGCGGAAAACAAAGCCGTGGAAATTAGGCCAGGCCGTGATAGAGCACCAGCAACCAGGGGCAAAAAACCTGAGGGTCACATTTCTCAACCCAACACACACACACACACACACACACACACACACTCTCACAGCCTGAAAAATGAGCTCTCACACACAGACAAAATGAGACAAACTTGCCAAGACCGATCCCCCTGGACCCCACTCTCTCCTCACCAGCCCCCTTTATTCGCAGTTCACAGAGACAGAAATGTTCATGTGTTCAAAGCTGACGAGTCTGTGAGTTTTAATTCTTCCGTTTCCTGGGTTTCTTGCTTCTCTACTCATCCTTATTGTAACTGTCAAAAATAACTCATTATAGTCTACTTCATAAGTCAGTGTCTGGAAATAAATAGTCAATGGGCAAAAGCATTAATGTCCTTTACAGTCATTATGTCCAAGAACAGTTAATATCTTTAAACCTTAACCATAAATTAGTAATGATAAGAACAGTACAATCCATAATAGTCACTCCTAAATCAGTACCTAGTCAGAGTCTTAAAGTAAGTATCCAATAAAAGACAACGTCTGTAGTTCAGTGTCCAGGAAGTTGGGGAAACTCAACTTGCCTGAGACTCAGCCTGAGAACAGCCACAATCTCTAAGTCACGGTCTGTGAATAGTCAAAGACCCTAAGTCAGTGCCAGAGATTGATCTTAAAAAGAACATCCTTAAGTTAAGGTTAAAGAGGAGTCAATATCAATAAAACAATGCCTGAGAAGAGTAAATGTCCTTAAGTAAAGCCGGCGAATAACTCTTGAGGGTCCTTAAGGGAAAGCCTAAGAACGGCCCTTAACTCAATGCCTAAAACCATTCAAAGTCTTAGAAGATTCAATGGCAGTAAATCAATGCCCAAGAAAACTACAAGTCCTTAAGTTTTTCCCTGAAAATAGCCAAAGCCCTTGACCCAAAATCATTAGTTCAACGCCAGAAAAGTATCAAGTTCTCAAGAATAGACAATGCCAACAAGTCAGTTCTTTAAAAAAATCAAAGTCCTGTAGTCAGATCCAGAATAGTCTGTTTAGATACTGTTTGGTTACTATGACATTGCAAAGCAATGAGAATGATCAAAGTTAATAACTCAATTGGATCAATAAGTCAGTGCCCAAAAAGGTAAAAGTCCTTAAGCCAGTGTCTGAAAAGAGTCAAAATCTTTAAAGGAAAGCCTTAATATGGTCAAAGTCCTTAGGTCAATGCCAGAAAGTAATCATAGTCCTTAAGAACAGTCAATGCCAATAATTCAATGCATAAATGAGTCAGTGTCCTGAAGTATACACCTCAGAACAGTCAGTTTGGGAACTGTTTGGTTTCTATGACAGTGCTGAACAATGTTTCAGCATCACAAATTACTGTATGCTGCAATATAGAAGAACCAATGTCCACTTAATCATGTATTGGTCATACAGATGGATCTAGTCCAAGAATGACAATCACAACATTATATCCAATTTTAGACAAATTTCCCAACAGGCTGGACCAGAAGTCTGGCTTAAATTGCCTCACTTAGCATTGTTAATTCATAAGGTCACATCCAGACACGTCAGTTCAAGACCTCCAAGGCAGGAAATGAGGATGCTGATTGAAACCATGTAGCATAGGGTTTAAGGGAAAAACTACTGGGCACCAGAGAGAACCTGTTTTTGGCAGAGGGTCTGTTCCAAATGCTGGACAATGCTGACCCAGGCGCTACTGTTCCTGTTGAGGTCAAAGGTTGAGTGGCTGGTATCTGTTCCGAAGTCCCAGTAGTGTTGCTTTCTGAAGCCTTTAGCCAGTGAACAACTGCATAGTTATATAGTACATTTGAGACACATGTTGCAAGATCTTAATCTCTTTTAATCTTTTCAAAGGCTTTTTTAGGATCTTTCCCAGGCTATTCACCTGGATGACCTATGATAACCCAGATGGACAGCTAGACAAGACCCATCTACTGAACAAAGTGCAATTCGTGCAGTGCCTGTATCTTGTGCATCTCAAGATACTGAACAGACTACTTCAAGTACAGTTCGCTGTGTATCCAAATTATTACCAGACGCCACATTTCTGAAACTAGGCCACATTTTCTTTCCCGAGGCACTGTATATGCACAATGTACACATACATATAAATGAAAGCTCCTGCCTATGATTCATACAGTCTTCGGTATCCGCAACGGAATTTATTCCGTCCGATGGGCGTTTCAGGTCAAGAAAATTGTATACGTTCAAATGCTGAAATGCCGAGAACTCCATCTTCCAGGGAAAAAGAGCAACAGGCGTTTGAGGAGAGCTGGAGTCTGGCTGGATGAGAGAACCTGACAATCCCTTGGCCGGCACCAGGGTGGCTGAATGTGATTCTTTACTTTGAGGAAAGTTCTCAACCCAAGCAAACATTCAAAAACATCTCCCCTGAGGCCGTCCATGGCAGACGTTCAGCATTTCTTTGGAGGTCTTTGAGTTCTTGTTATTGGGGAGCAGCTCAGCCTGGCATTGGTGGACCAGCACAACAAATTTTTATACTCAGCCAAGATCTTTTACAACAGCCTCCCCAGACTTTCTCCTAATTTAGGAGGTCCACCAGGAGGTGATCAGATTCCTCCTGTGTGTGGGCCAAATCACACTTCGCTCAGAGAGCCAACAAGTCAGGCAAACTTCAAATCATCTACAGCAGCCCAAGCTTAAAGTGACAGTCTGTACATTTAGAGGATTTAAAAATCTGTGGAAAGGTACTTTTAAAATGTGCATTGTGGTGAGGTCTTCTTTCAGAAAGAATAAAGTGAATCTGCTGATGTTAGCAAGGACTCTATGATAATGAAAATATCATTGAAAATACTTTCCTTTAGCTTGCAAGCATATTTCAATTCTAATTCTGTATTTCTTTGGCCTAACAATGCATGAATAAGAGAAGACTGGGCGTGCTGTTCTGATATCTCCATGTTGGCAGTAATTCTAGTATCAGCATCATTACCAATCAGAAAAGGCTGTCGTGGTCAGGAAAACTCCAAAGAAACCTACCAGACACCCTGTTTTTATAGAATGCATATATTTGGCTTTGAAAAAATGGTAGCAGAAGCACACTGATGCCATTTTTATTATATTTCATTGTCTCCTCACTTAGCAAAGAAAAAATCTTAAACAGTCTAACACTTGGGAGAGAGATTGGGGGCTTCATGGGCGGCCCTCTACTACAGAACTCACCGCAAGTTTCATTATAAAATTCCTTCTCCAAGCACTTCCTGTTAGTTCTGTCCATATGCAGCAAGGAATATAAATGGTGTTTGGGGAAGTGTTTGCAATTTAGACGTTGTCTCGACCAGACTAGAGCTTGACGGCGTGCCAACAGAAACAGTGTAGGAAAATGGGGGTCATTTTGCTAATGACAAGCGACAAGAGTCCGATTTGTTTGCAAGCGACAAGGGAATAGTGGAGATAAGAACAGTGTGGAAGTTGTGGAAGTTCTCAAGTGCTCGAGTTCAAGTCCTGCGTTCATCTATACCATTCAGTGTTGGTGTGTTTGTAGCACAATCGCTTCACATTCCGAAACAGTGCCAAACAAATTAGCGCCGCAAGGAACAGTTCCGCATTACTGTCAAGATTAGATGTTTACAGAAAGTTATACTGGAAAATTGGCCAAAAGATCTAATCCTTTGGAAGGGCTGTAGGTTAAGTCTGGCAGATCTGTTCTTGGCTCAGGGATTTACAGACAATAAGGTTCCAGAGCGCTTGCTCTCATTTCTTTTGTACAGAGGGAAACAAAAAACGGGTAATATTTTAATTTAAGGTTATCTATGTAGCTACAGACTTTAAAAGACATTTATAATCATTGAATAAAGCATTTATTAAAAGGGAATTTAAAGTCCTTTAACTTAAACTCCTTAAAAGTGATGTACCTTTGCTTAATTTATAACACTACTATGAGGCACGACTCCTTTAACTCCTTCTTCTTCTATGCATTCTTCATTATCCTCTCTTCACCCTATTCTTTAATGACCAGGACCTCACAGGACCGCCACAGAGCAGTTATTACTTGGGTGGTGGGTCATTCTCAGCGCTGCAGTGACACTCAATGCTGTCTTAAAGCAGCATTACAGAGAACTGGGTCCAAGAATCTTTTGGGAAAGCCAACTGCACAAGAAAGTGGCATGAAAAACTCCATCAGAAGAGGAAAAAACCTTAAGATGAGCCAATTCGCAAAAGGGACCACCATCTGTGGACATAAAACGATGGACGGACGGATACCACCAGCACGGCCTTTCGCTTAACGAAGCATAATTACAGATGCTAATGTGTAATAGAGGCCTATTTCTATTCAACATGCTTTCAGACACTTTCTCACCTGCAGCTTTAAAACAAAAGTGCTTTGTAGCGCCCTCCCTAGTCGAGGGGGATACCTCATTTCCTGTGCTCTTATATATGGGGGGGGGGGGGGGGGACACATAAGCAGGGACAGATGAGAGACTGATTGGAATAACTGATGCAGACATTTGAGACCGGCAAGAACAAAACACCCCTTGTTTTTCCACATTTTTGGAAAAATATACAGCGAAAGGCCAGTCTGGTGGACTTGTACGTCCCTCCCTGCCACCTTAAAACTAGACAGGCAGACAGGCAGAGCGTGAGCCTGGAAAGCTGCCAGCATGATCTGTCACCCCATGTTCGCCTGCAGTGCATTTACCATACCTATCCAAACATACCACTGCAATATGTGTAGCATTCATTTAAGGTAGCCAAGTAAGAATGTAAACACTCGCGTCATCACCACAGAATTATCTTTTAGTGTATAGTCTTGTCATAGTCTTGTCCCTGCTTGTGCACTCAGGTATTCTGATTAATGAAATCCTGGATACACAGGTGACAAACAGACCGAGACACGGCTCTTAAACCCATTAAATAATGTATTCTCCTTATACTGTATGTGCATTGGTTTGGCTTTTATCCAAAATGTGTAGGAGGTATGCTGTAGAAGGTAATGGAAAACTCGATGCACACTGTCACCAACACTTTTCAACACATGCACACATCCATCGTGAGGTACTCTCTTATTAGGGTTTGCTGTTTAAAGCCAGATGGTTTTGTACAGTGTGGTGGTGGTGTGTTTCAAGGATTCAAAGGCATTATAATGAACACCATGAACTGTAAAATGCAATTGAACAAAAGTTTGAAACACTATTTTTATTACATTCATTGAATTGAGTCAGCAAGAAAACAATTAAGGGAATTGTGGTATCATGTTTTTTGATGTACAAGGCAAAAAATTATAGTGCAATGTTCTTTAACTGCTTTAAAAGTTCTTGATGTCTGGTGTTTAGTGGATTGTTTGGCCCAAAAATTACTCAACTGCACTGGATATCAATCCTCCAGAACTGAAACTGAAGTGTACTGATGTACATCTAAAGTCTGCTACACGCCAAACGTGATGCAAAAATGCAAAATATTGTTCATGTTGTGAAAATAATCATGAATGTTCTTTTAAAGAAGGATACTTTCATTTTGGAATACAGATAAGATGACTGCTTCCCAATAGTATAAAAAACCCATCTGATTTCCTGATTATCTGATCCTAGAGAGGTTTGTCAACATTTGCCGAGACTGAGGTAGAGGCATGAGCTACAGATCAGACAAGATCAAGGCAAGCACACAGGAAAGGAAGTTTCATGTTTCATTAAAAAAATGCATGAGTGCTTTCTCACAGATCAGATGTTTCAGATGTTTTTGGAGCTCCAATATAAGACTTAATAAATACAAACAGTATTTTAACTCTTAGTAGTTGGTGAGACACAGCATATCGATCCTCTTGGATGGCACCACTTCAACACCAAATGTAATTGGTGAAAAGTGATTGTGTTGCCTAATAAAAGACAAAAAATAATAATGGTACCTTTTGGCATTAAATTGTGTTTGGTACACAATATCGTACTAGTTTTATAAATGTCTGAATTTATTTATTGACATATGAATAAATTACATTTGATGTAATTTCAATGCAAGTCAATGTAAAAACATTTTATTCCAAATCACTCTGGACCACTTCTATTGGTCTATTTATCATGAAATTTCTGTCAGATTCACACAATCTTTGGCAAGACAGCCACATTTTCTGTGATGCGCTATCATATCTACCACAAGTAGTGAGCAGTTAGACTGGGCAAACATTAGCTTTGGGCTGTATTATTCTGCCCCAAACAGTATGCTGCATTCCATTTGAATTGGAGCTCCAAGAAGGGAATTTCAACTGGAACACTCCCCACAAGTCAGACTTCCTACTCCAAACATTGGGAGAGCCTCACCAACCTCAAGTTCAGAATCCAAGATGGCTGCCCAACACAACACTAGTTGTATTATGCAGTTTAATCAGTTCTGTCTATATGTGTCATTAAATCAGTTGTACAAATAATACTGTCCAATGTTTCTCAGTGGACATGTTTTCATGATAACTGAATGTGCAAAATACTGTATAATGCATTGTTATCAACTGGCATTGCTAACAATGCTAATCTAGGGCAAATGATTGCGACATATTTTGGTTGGATTTGCCATAGAACACCAGTACGGGTTTGTCAAACCAGTGGAGGTAAACTACAAAGTCTTTAGCTCACTGTATTTTGGAACTGTTTTAAAATAGCGTACAATCTTTGGAATATTTAACTGAAATACAGTCAAGTGTAGAGGTAAATGTAACGCAGCATTAGATTCAGTGCATTTGTTTCAAATTCATATGAGGCTCAGTGCTTAACCCTGTTCACTTCTCATAAAACCAATAATCCAGTCTGTTCTAAAGAGTACTTTAGTAAAAGAAAAGCACTAAACATTTATAATATATTATTATTATTATTATTATTATTATTATTACTACTATATGTGTGTGATGTTTTGTTTAAAAGTATTTTTCTTTTACCCGACTTAAATCTGCAACTGTGACTTTAAATAATTCCCGAGTGTTTTTTTTTTTTTTTTTTTTACAACTAATAAATTCTCTGCACATAATTCTGTTAAATCCTGGTCAGGAAGCTTCTTACCCCCTCAGGGAATCCTGTCCTCTCCTCCGGACCCTCTGCTGGATCTCTCCCTCCGGTTTTCCATTGAAGCGGCTGGCCTGCAGACCTCCATCTTCCTGGCCCTGCACCGTCTGGACAGCTGCCCAGTAGACGGCAGTCCACCCCACTAATACCCTGGCCAACGTCCAAGCCCCCATTGGCCCCATACAGTCCTCACTCTTAACAGGCACTTATCGCCTGGACGTTCCCGAGCTCCACTCGTCCGGTCCGGCTTCACTTCAGGGTGACCGCTGGGGGAGGAAAGAGAGGAGGACAGTGTTTAGAATGTGGGTCATTATGCGCCTACAGTAATGTAGGTTTGTCTTGACATTGGCTGTACTGGGCATGGTCATTTACAGCTACTAACAGCTACACTGGAAAATCAGGAGCACTATCAAACACCATTATGGGAAACAGAAATGGGACCGTAATCACTATTCACTACATTGGAGAACTATATAGATCACTTTATAGGAAACAGTGATCAGGAGAAAGTTCAGTATACAGGGAAATATGGTCCATTATTTCATATACTTGTAAACTATACAGAAAACAATAACAGTTCCTTACTACATATTTCACAAGCTGGAACACTCTACAGAATTGGGTCCAAAGTCACTGTACAAAGTCACCCTACATTACAGCCCAATAAGAACACCATTATAGAGAACAGAAAAGGAACTATAATCACTATTCCCTGCACTGGAACACTGAGTATATAGAGCCCCTTATTAAACACTAGTATAAGGAATATAAATGGTCCATTAATCACTACTTTCTACATTGGATTACTATATAGAAACAGATATAGTTCACTATTCATTGGTAACATAAATAGTTCCTTAATCACTGTTCCCTATATTGGCACACTTCATAGGATGTCTTAATCACTATTTCCTACATTGAGCACTATACAGAACCCTACATCATATGAGACTATAGTAACACTATAGAGGATATAAATAGAACCTTATTCACTGCTATACTGGAGCTCTACATTTTCAGGACTAGTCTTGACATAATTGGGCACAGAAATGGAACCATAATCACTACTCCCTACATTGGAGTCCTATTAAAAGCAACATTATGAGGAATATAAAAAACCCTAATATCTACTTTATACAACAAAAAGCAGATGACTGCCTTAACTCCCTAATATATAGCATATTTTCAAGACAGTGGTCTGTAATAAATAAAGCATATTTTTGGACATAATCACTGAGCAACTGATTTCAATTTTCTTTGCTATCTTGTCTCATATGTTCATTTTGTTTTCATGTCATGTTGTACTTATTACAGTAATACAATACATACCCTGCCTCGGCCATTTATATATATTTGAAGTGGTCTGAAATGAATGAACTGTGTTTTCCATTACAAAAAGATAAAAATAACCTTGCAAGCACGGCACATTAAAACAAACAATCTGCTTTTAAGTATCCAACATCACGTGACATTTTACAACATTAGCCTGGTGTGACACACGCCTGCTGTTTTCCAGATCGGATGTGAGGCAGCTCCTGCACTTGGATAAGGGAGAAGATATGTGTCTGTACTGGACACAGGTGTGCTGTCTGGGAGAGGTATCAGAAATGCTGGAGGCATGATGGCACTCAACAGTTCTCAAAGCCACACCCACTTAAACCTACAGCGTGCAGTCTGTCTATCACAGAAAGCTGCACATCACTGTAGAGGAATGTTGGGATCACATCACTGCTTTTAGAAATGTAAAAAAATAAAGGCCAATGGGTTCAGTTAATGTTCATTTTATTCAGATCAAACTGAATCATACAGCTAACTATCTACCTCTGAGTGTGAGTATATATAGAATAAGTCAGTCTCACTGTAATTTCCGGCATTTACAGAACAGAACTGCCTTATTGTGTAGTTGGCATCATGCCCATATTAGGCATTCTTAGGTTTTCTATAAGGAAAATGGATGACATTCTTTAAAATATGCTGTTATCATTCCAAAACTTAACTATTCCAGGCACACTAGCAAGCTAACAAATACGAAATATTAGAAACTACCAAACATGGACAGTAGGCTTAAACTAAAGCTTGGCAATAGCTGATTCAACAGCTTTACAAATTATTAGAGAAAGACTGAAAACTTTAGACATTATATGTCCAAATCTTTGTGGACACTCATTCTAATGAATGCATTCAACTACTTTAAGCTTCACCCATTTCTGAAACAGATGTGCAAATGCATTCACACTCACACATACACCTGACTCTCTGGAGCAGATAAACATGAACCCATTGGCACCATAGCTAATGCCAGGCCTAAGCTAAAGGGTATTAAGCCCCCAGCTGTGGAGCTGTGGAGCAGTGGAATTGTGTTCTCTGTAATTTTGAAGCTCCATCCAATATTCCTTGGATGAAATGGGGTTTTGAGGATGGGAAGCTGAGGATGACTTAAACAATGATCTTAACATAATTAAATCCTCACAGCAGAGCTCCAAAATCTAGAAAAAAGTTTTTCTTCAAACAGTAGAGATAGAAGCAAAATAACAGGACTCAATTTAGTGACTTTAATAGATAATCTGCTGAGATATGCTTGGTGTCCAAAGTTTCAATCTATATTTTTTCGAGTTTCGAGGCTAATGTAGCTAACAAGTAACAGACTGCACTCACAAAGCAGGTAAAAGTTGCATGAAACAGATATTTTTCCACCATTTACTGTATAACACAGATGTGAATGTCAAAATTGGTATTGAAATCAGATTCATATCCAATGCGCAGTAGTGCGACTCACTCTAAGAAAGCAGATCAAGTTCATGCAGCCTTTGCTGAACAGATGGAAAATGGATGAGAGCAGTGAGGGAGGGTTTCAGCAGCAGAATACTTATTTTGGATGATGCATATATTTAAACTAAGTTAGAAAAAAGCAAATCACAACTGCACTGTCTTCAAAAAAATTCTAAAGAAATGGCTAAATGTATCATGTGCGCTGATCATAAGCCCAGCTGTCGAGCACTGGGACTGCTTAATAGCTCTTGTGATGCTGGCAAAAAATAAGTCTGAAACTTCACGTGCAGCATTTCTCTTTAACGCATTCATGTCAGTTTAAGAGTGTGAACTATTCAGATGAATCTCAGATATAGATCACATTAAAAAAGATACTGTAAACAGACAAAATTAAACACAAGGTTTGGTAAGAATATAGGATTTGGGCCACTTCAGCTGCTGTAGAAAACCAAAATCAAGCGCAAAACTGGAGAAGCAAACTTTACCCAATAAATATGTAATAACTGAGTGTGTTTCAGAAAAAGCATCATGGTATAAATCGAAATATTCACTAAACTATTATTATCATTTAAGCAACACACATCTATAGTGCCATTTTACTAAAAACAAGTATAATAGTCTATTATATTTGTCCAGTCATGCAGCTTTTCACAGCACAGCAATTTTTGCACTGCACACCAACCATGTACACTTTTACAAGTCTACGCAGACAGCATTAATGATGCATGATGTTGAAAAATGGCCAACTCTTCAGTGCTCTCTCATTAAAGCAAGACTTTCAGCTAAAGAATGAGCTTCTCTAAAGATTTACAACTAAGCTAAAATGAGTTTCAACTTCCAGTGGGCTGCAAAACAACACCCTGCTAAAAGAGTGACCATTTTCCTTTCAGCACAAAGTGCTGTGTATGAGAGTTAAACCAAAAACCCAGCCACATATCTCCTCAGAGCTTCGAGGGGAGATTATTTCAACTGTAGTAATCCTGACCAACCTCTTTACACCAACCCTGAACAACCTCATACACAAAGCCAGACCCTCATAGGCTTGTTTGCAATGTCTGGACAACTCTGATTAAACAAACGCATTAAAGGTGTGAATTGTGAACTTGCTGAAAGCAACATGGCTTAAATTTCTTAATTGCAAAGGTCAAAGGGTTTGGTAGAATGAAGGTGGAAACATGAATGTAGAAAGAACAAAGACAAAAGTTCCTTCAGGAGATAATCAGACTTGAGAGTGTTAATTTGATTAGCAGATTAAGGCACGTAAGTGTTTTCCTCAGATCTGAATGATTCTTAGCAGCATTTGAAGCATATTGGCCAAAAGTTTTTTTTTTTTTACATGGTCAACTGTGGTTCTGGTGAATTTTCTTTAAGAAAGTCTACATAGCATACAATTAAACAAACTAAAAGTTGCTTAAAGAAAACATACTCCTCAGTTTTGTCTGAAACTTGAACTCTATGTTGAAACTCATGTCAGAATACAGCCTGAATATTCGGCAATCAAAAAAAGAATCGACTAATAAATGTTTCTGTTTTTGGTCAAATACGTGAAAAGTCCATATCATTTATACCCAACAATTCCCTATTTAACAAAGAACTTTATAAAAACTTTTAGCAACATTTTGAAACATTTGAAAAGGTTAGCCAGTAACCTTACAGAAAAAATGTTCAGGAAACCTTCTGAAAATGTGTGACATAATTATGGTTTCAATACATAACGTTCCCGGCTACTAACATTATGAAAAAATTAGAAGTAATATTCCCAAAACTAAAAATTAAAACATTGACACAAGTTATATTGCAGTGATGTTACCACAAGAACATCCAGAAAACTAGACAGATTGAACTGTAAAGTAAAAAAAAAAAAAAAAAAAAAAAGTTCAATTAACCAAAATGTTACACTGGCACTGTGCTTTGGTAAAAAAAAAAGTGGTTGGTGCTCCAAATGTTTAATTTTGTATGGTTTTAATTTTTAGCAAAAAAAAAATCATTTCAGTGCGTCCCGAATAAAAAAAAAATCTCATTAGTCCACAACCCATGCAAATCCTGGATGGGCTGCTGTCATAACATTTTCCTGACTTTGCGAACTTCATTGTCCTTTTGATCACAAACTAGTGGCTTATACTCATACATCCATGATTTATAAAGGTTAAAGAATGTGTGAGGGTGCAATCAGTGCAGGAAGAACAAAGAGAAAAGCACTATCAGTCAGACTCACTAATACACTAATACGGCTATCAGCTCTTCCGGTCAGGAGGTAATCAGGCTGGAGTGTTAATTTCATTAGCAAATGAAGGCCGGTGAGTGTTTTCCTTTTGTGAGTGACAAAAAATAGAGTCTGGAGGATTCAGGGTGCATTTAAGGTGGATGGCGAATTTAATTGAATGATTATTAGCATAATTTGTTGTTTTTTATATGTCTGACATAGACTACAATAGCATTTTTTTGGGGGGGGGGGTCTTGAAGAATGTTACTGAAAAAAAGATCATTTCTTTTTTTTAGTTTAGGTCAGATTACATGTAATAATGAGATTACATTGCTTTTTTGGTTTCTAATATGAACTATATACAGTAGTTTTGGTGAGATTCCTTTGAAGAACACTGAAGAACTTAAAACAAGTTATTTTAATGTAGCTTAATAGATCACATTTTTAGTTTGGACTGAGACTTTTAAATTGCATTTGATTTGATAATTGCAAATGTTTCTTATATGGACTACACAGTAATTTGGTGTGATAACTTTGTGGAGCTTAAAACTATTTCTCTAAAATTGCTTAAAAGTTTTAAAATTTCTTTTGCTTTGATCGCAACTTTAAAACCACACAGGAAAGCATACATGTATATATTTATGTTAAAATACATTCATCATTGGATTTGTTAATAATCACCCACCCCAAAAACTGAACTCCACAAACTGTAGCTTTCATAAAAAATTGAATGAGCTGCTGTCACAACTTTTTTCCTGACTCTGCAAACTTTTTCATTGTTCTCTCCTTTAAAAAATCACCCTTAAACAAGTTACCACAAAACTTTTAAGTTTCCTAAAAAGCAAGCAGAACTGAAGCAGATTACCTTAAAGTTCTTGAGATTTTTTCCAGCCCGGATTCTTGTCCAGTTTGTGCAGCAGGATCCGTTATCCGTTACCCCTGAATGGGAAACTGCACCGCAGCCTTGTGAGAAAAGAAAAAGTTGGTGAATTACCCTGCTGAGGAAGGGGAGGTGCTTTCTGAAGACTGAGACAAGGCAGGAGGAGGAGGAGGGGGAGGTGGAAGAAGGAGAAGGAGGAGGTAGAGGGGTCTGAAAGCCTGTGGGCCAAACCCACACAGTCCCCCTTACTGCCAGGAGATGATTACACTTCTGAACACTGGATCACATTTCATGAGCATTCATTGTCTCCCAGTTGATTGTTTTCTAGTAATAGTCTATCTATGAATTTACATGCGCTGTATAGGCTGTGTGTTTTTCAGGAGTGTGAGGCAGTAGGTTTAGAATAAAAACTGCACTAGAGGCTTTAATCACTGTAATCATGTAAGACTTTGCGCTCTTATTGCGCTCTCAAGTCCTGTTATAAAGACTTGCTCATTTTAGCCTTCATAAATGCACAAGTGAAAATTGTACAGCTACTGTAAATGGTCTTGTTGAATTTGTGTGCATGTGTGTGTTGGTGTTGAGCACTTGGATCAAATATCCTCAGAATAACATAAAAATATAAACCAGAAAAAATGATTTTATACGCTGTTAAAAACATTGATCAGTTGAGCAGTACCACGGAATCACATTGGTTCCATAAAAATACATACACCTATGTATTTATGTCCTGTACATATGCAGTATTGACAATAAAAACTACTTGACTTGACCTGGCCTATATTAAATTAAGGTTCCTTATCATTACTGTAAACCGTCATACATATTTCTTTTTTCACTGAAAGTTCTTAAGGGAACCAAAGGTGGTTTGAGGTACATGAGTACTACAAAATATTTCTCTACCAATATATGGAGGTTACAAGGTTCCTTAACCCAATATGAACCAATTTACACATGAACAATTTGCAATTTACCATTCCTAAACATTTGTGATGCTGTGTAAAATGAAAAAAAAGAGAATGTAATGATGCACAAATCTCACAGACTCATATTTTATTCACAATAGAACACATATCAGATGGTGAAAGTGAGAAATTTGACCATTTCAAGAGAACATAGTAACTCATTTAGAAGTTGATGGCAGCAACACATCTCAAACAGGTTGAGACGAGGCAACAAAAGGTTAAAAAAGTAAGTGGTGACAATAAAAAAACAGCTGAAGAAGCAATCTGTGACTAACTCACAAGACTGGGTATAAAAATGCAAAAAATATCATCAAAAGATTTAGAGAAACTCAAGAAATCCCTCTGCGCAAAGAGCAAGGGTAACAGTTAATACTGGATGCTGGTGATCTTCAGGCTCTCAGGTGGCACAGCTTTAAACACAGACTGTACTGATTCTGTACTAGAAATCACTGCATGGGCTCAGGAATCCTTCCAGAAATCATTTTCTGTGGACACAGTTCATTATGCGATCCACAAATTGAAGTCAAAGCTGTATCACGCAAAGAAGTAGCCATATGTCAGCACCATCCAGAAACAATACTGTGTTATTTGGGCCAAAACTCATTCAAAATGAACTGAGGCAAAATGGAAAACTCTGCTGTGGTCAAATGTGGTCAATTTTTTTTTCTTTTTGGAAACCATAGGAGTGAAGTTTAGAAAGGTTTGTGAGGAGAACTTCACCAACACAGACGCCAATGGAAGCACTTCTACAAAGTCAGGAATACAAAACAGAGTGTGTGTTGTCTGTGTGTGAACGAGATGACATAACCCAGGTTTGTTTGTTCTCTCTGAGTCTTTACTGCTGTCTAACTTCCTCTGTAACACCCAGGTCACCTTGTCCCCCTACCTCTGACCGGCTGGGTGGCCGAGCAGCTGAAGGCATCCCAAATGCTCACGGCTCCGCCGAACCAAGGCTCTGATGGGGTAAAACAGCAGGTTTAGAAAACAGTAAAAGCCCAGACTGCACCCAGAATAGCTCCCACTTTTGTTCTCGGGTTACAGGGGGCACTTTTGGTACTTTCATTAGAAGAACACAGCTTAGAAAGTTCATCAAAGGACAGATTTTGTCTAAAGTAAATCACTGAAAGGCTTGTTTGGCAAACAGTAGTTTTGATTAGCCTCTGGTTAAACTAATGGCTGAAATTAGTGTAAAACTGCAGGGACATTTGGAGCATGCCTGTACTGTCAGGTACTGTACCAGTGTTTAATCACTGTATCCAATGTGCCGTGGAGTTTCAGGAGTGATTTGCAGTCTGTTTCCCAACCCCCATTGGGCATAATGTGTGTGCTGCAGAACATAGGATAGGAACAACATTTTTGGCTCGGCCCCCCTTCCCCCAAGGCCAATGCTGTTCACCCCCTCCTTCCTAAACAGAACCACATTTTCTGCAGAGCCCAAGAAAATGGTTTCCCTTTTCCCCTTGTACTCACTAACTCTACACTCTTCTACCGGTCCTGTCTATGTTCGTGCAGGCATGACTGGGGGATCAGACAGTTTTTGGAGTGAATTTAATGAAACCCATTGTTCTTCTTAAGATCTGTGGCCGACTGGAAACTGGAAATAATGTACTTACTAAACAGTAGGCTCCAAAAGTCTGATAATTCAGTGAAAATCTGTTGATAATCTGTGTTTTTACTTAGAAACAAACAAGAAAACAGCAGAACAGTTTAGCCTGAGTACAGCCAAACACTAAAAAGATTAGAATTTGAGTTACAATTACCAAAGCTCTAGTGCTTTCAATTTCACTCAAACTGCTTTCCTCATAAATACATTTATTAAATGTATTAAAAGTGTTACTTACTATTGAAGAATGTACAAAAATGCATGTTAATACATGGGTTCTTTTTAGAACCTATATGGGGGTTTTACTCAGAGGTAGTATTAACTTCAAAAATGTTTTCGCATACATACTTAAAATTTTGGAAAGAAATTCTCATTCTCATTTTCAAAGAACCCTAATAAGTTAAATGGTCTTGGGCTCCCCCTAAAGTTTTAGAGAGTAATTCACTTTTACAACACTGTCACAAACACAAATCACACTTTGAGCTCCCGCCTCATGCACAAGTAAAAAAGAAGCATGTTGACTCAGACAGTAGAGAAATATTAAAGGATAAAGTTCTTGAGAAAAGTTTTGTGCAGCTCCACCAGAGTTTTGTAGTGCAGTAGCACCATCTTGCATTTTAAAGTGGCACTAATAAAGATGTCATTTTCCCTATTGAAATCAGTGGAGCATCTACATAATCCTGACGCTATTTAGACAAAGGAATTAAGGCACCAGGACAAACCGTATGAAAAAAGTCTTTATCCTGCTTTTGTTGGAGTGACTGTCTCTACTGTACAGTGAAGTATTTCTACTACATTGTAAGGTCAGGATGTTGAATGATCATCACCCTACATCATGATCCACAACACAATGGCTCATCCCAGTATTGATTGGAGCATCATCATTCTAGAGATTACAGTTCCACTGCTCCACTGCTCAATACTGGGGGGATTTATACCTCTCTAATGCACGTCTGGAATTAGGCTCATCCACACCGTAGATTAACAAAATGTTACTTCAAAACAACATTTATACATGTTCAGCAACTCATAAGTGATTAATTAAACATTATTCTATAATAGTGAAATCTTATTCTTAAATTCCTCTTTGCATTATAAGTCATTTTAAGTATTTATCAAGTATTTAAATGGGTCTTTCAGTCTCTTTTTAACCAATGCCTTTACTAAAACCCCCTTGATGAAGCCCTTTTTAGAAACATATGGCTTTACTCCATAGGAACCTTTATTTTTAAAACTGCAGGGACTCCAGAACTGATTAAATTAGCTTTTTCTTGTCTTCCCCTCTGAGCTCCGAACTCAAGCCCACACGTGCATGTCCTCAGAATCTGAAAACCAGGTTTCTGCAGTTTGTGAAGTTCCCCTGTCTGCACTGTTTTGTAGATCATGGAGAACACATCCTCGAGCAACCAAATGAAGATGCAGTTGGTCCCCATATGGGCCCAGTCCCTCTGAGACCACTGAGTCATTCAATTCCATCATGTGGAGAGCTTGGCAAGTGTCACTTTCAATCCACTGTGTGGTGTAGTGGGGGTAGATTCTTGAACGTGAGCCCAGCGTCTTTGCCAAAACCGAATTGGACCACTTCTGGCCCCCAGCACACCGAGCAAACTGTTTTCATTAGGTGGCTGACAGAGATGACCCTCGATGCTGACAGGACGCAGCAGGAACAGAACGTCTCTTCTGTGCAGGGGTGATACAACCCATGCCGCAGGCTTTTTTCACCTCAGAGTTGAGGGACCAAGACGAGTCAGGGGACAGAGAATTTGAATTTATATCTTGACTAGATGAGAACAGGCTGTCTTATGGTTTGATATATCTCCTGGCACGGTTTCATAGCCCAGATACCAGATTTTTCCTAGACTCAATCATATGAACTTCAGAAAGGCTAAAGGGAGGTCCTTTGAAACAAGAACCCTCTACAGAGACTGTGGAGGTTTAGAAAGTCCACGCTTGGTGGATAAAGGCTCTGTGTTGAGCTACATTAATGGAGCCAAGAAAGACTTAGGTCCAATTCCATTTCACCCCTTGCCCTAATCCACTTAGCACTACACCCTTTAGTACAGAGGTACACTGAGGGTTCATGTACAGGTGTGGCAAATTATCTAGTGAAATTTCCCATTCCTTAAATGATGCAACAGCAGTAACTGAGGATGCTGCATTAATAGTGAAACAAAACTTCTTGTTTGTTTGGTAAAAAAAAAAAAAAAAAAACAAGAAGTTAGTGGACACAAGTAAATAATTGATAATTGTAGAATTATTGGAATAGATAGGAGCGTGATGCCCTAAACTGAACTAAAGTCCAGCAGACAGCTGTCCAGCTGAACTGAGAAATGTGATTAGGCCTTTGTGTCATTTCATTTTAGAAAACTATTGTGAGATATATAGAAAACCTTGTCAGGTTATTCGGGGGGGTCTTTGGGGCACAAAGACGAGTCTCATGGATTTACATGGACATGTGAAGAACCTGGAGTAAAAGGGTCATGTTTACAGAAGGGGTTTAGGCTGCAGAGAGGCTGTGGTAAAAATGCATTAAGTTTCCAAATGCGCCTGGTTTTTGCCTTATGTGTATCTTAAAACCGCAGAGCTGCAGTTTTGACAAGCATAAAGGATAAACAAACCGCCTTGTTTGGAGAAAAGGCGGGCCGCATGGTCAGGCGAGTGGTTAGATGGGGCTGAATGGAGGTTTTGGACGTGTCTCAGGGCCGGGTTTGCAGTGGAGGCTGTGGGGTCTGGGTGGAGTTTAGCTCAGTGTGGAGAAGCTTCCAGCTGGACACCCTGCAGTTTTGTGGTTAAGCCCAAAGAAGAGAAACGCTCAACACAGATCCTACTGGCACGAGGGATAAAGAAAAAGTGGAAAAACATCTTCCGCTCTGAGGGAAAGAGCGTGTGTGAGATGTGGTGTTTTTAGTAGATATCATCATGGGGTCTGTGTGAGCTCATTAGGCCAAACCAGGATCAATTGAGGCCTGTCGAATGCCCCTGTGGTCAGAAAGGGTGCACTTTGTGGTTGGCGGGCAAAAGGAACGACGGCTGACTTCACCATGAGTCTGGCTGAGGAGGCTGCATTTATTTGCCCGAGCTTTATTTTAGTCGCGTCCTTAGACAACACCAGTCCAGAAGAGGTCAGGGTTATTTCTGGTGAAGCTGTTCTAGTATTATTCTAATTTTAAGGTAAATTTATTTCTCTTAAAAACTCCCAAATATACACTATATAAGCAAATTATGAATTCAGCTACGTGAAAGGATTATATGTATTACATTTTCTGTACTAACTCATAAAAAAGGAAAACACAGTGTGCTTCAGCCATGGAAGTGAGTAAGCGAATTGAAACAGAAACTGCAGCAGAAAAACATTAGCTAGATATTACCCAATCTAAAAAGCCTCTGCATCCTTAGCTGAATAACCAGAGAAAGTGTGAAGCATGAGTAAATGGAAACACATTTCACAATGCAAAAAGGACTACAAGACAGATGCTAATTTTGTCCTAAACACGTAGCTAAATAGTACATTATCTGTTAAACTGGCCAGTATGTTATTAGGATCTTTAGACTTTGGTAATTCAACTACAGTGTGTGTATTTTGGAGCAGTGGGCCATTTTTTCAGTATAATGTCTTCAAACTGGCAACCCATGTGAGCTTAGGGCAGGAAACTCTTTCCAGTTTTCTGAACACGCACTTATGTATCCATTTTTTTTACATATTTGCTGTCATTCAGTACATATTGTTCTTTACAGTTGCACTTATTGCTAACACAGATGTGCAACTGCACACATACACAGCTTGTCTGGTTCCTGCAGAGAAGTACTGCCAATAGAATATGACTCTCTGGAGCAGATGCACAATAATCAAGATAAAAGAGGATGGTCTAAATCTTCTAACTTTGTAACATCTGTAAACTCTGAAAACGACTCCCACTCCAGCACTATCAATATATTATAACGGCATTACTGAACTTTTGACATGACACAATTAAGGCTATGTTTTATTTGCGCCACTTTATTACAGCCATTTCCTCAAAAGCATCAGGGCATTCCAGCACACAGCCAGTTCATGTTGAGGAAGCTTGCCTCATGCTAATCATAAGGCACTTTGATTCCTCCACAGCCCCTTAATCCAAATCTCAAACACCTTGTTCTTTTTTTTCTTTTTTTTCAGTAACTCTAACCTCACCTACCCTCCAGCAGCAGCTGTACACGGCCGGTGATGTAGCCCAGGAAGAATGCAGGACTTCAAAACACCAGCGGAGGGACAAAAGTGAGCTGTGTTGAGGCTGTGAGAGTCATCCCATAAAGCCCACTGCAGCAGGCCTCATCCATTCGGTTATTCCCATTGGCTTCGCGTGTCAGAAAGAGGCGGGTTGGGGGGGGGGTTGAGGGGTGCAGTGATCATCCCATGTGTGCACGTGCCTTTGTATACGAGGCTTCTGGGCTGATAGAAGGCATTGTATGTCATCTCTGGGGCATGCTTTATAGGCTCCTAAAAACACCCAGATGAGGAGAGACGAAGAGAGAGAGAGACAGAGAGATAGAGAAAGAGAGAGAGTGACTGGAGTCTCTGAATCACTGGGTCATGCAATAAGACTTTCTGGAAGTGGGCTCCAAAATGTCATGGTACTTGAAATGGATAAAAGGCAAAAAAAACAAGACACAAAAAGATGGGGAATCCAAAAACATGAGGAGGGAAATGAGAAAATTGAGCAATGAAATTGGATTCCACCATTAAAAAAGCAAACTTCATCATGGTCCAGTTATTCTTGGATGGATGACATCTTTCATATTTTAAAAGTACATCCAAATCCCAAACAATTTACTGGAATTTACTCAAAACATACAGAAACTGGTCCAATGTATGATTATGTACAGATTTCTTTAAAGAACCTTGTTTGAAATTACTAAACAACATTGAAGCATCTTCTAAACATTTCTAGCATCTTCCACATAATGTAGTTCTGCAACAAACATTCTTAGCAAAAAAGTGTTCCATACAGTAATTAGAACAGGCTCTATGAGTCTTTTATTGTTCTAAATAGATCCAGTTTGAGAAGATTCTTTAAAGAGCCAATATCCTAAATTTGATCTATTTTATAAATTCACCATTTTTTAAAATAACACAATAGAAGGGGCATCTTTATAAAATTTGTGTAACAGCTCCAAAAGCGAACTGTCAATATAGACACAAAAGATCTGCGATTTGTAGAGCACTATATAACTTACATAATATCCATCCTCTTCAAAAGAAGAGGAGTTGCATCTGTGGTTGAAGGAGTTAAATTTAAAACTCCTTAACTCAAATGTCCATACACTTGGCCTTACCTTTTTTTTGAAGGGGAGACAACAATAGACAGCATGATGGCAGTGTGTATCACACAGCTCCAGGGACGTAAGGTTGTGGGTTAAATCCCTGCTCTGTAGCCTGTCTAGGCAGAGATGTTAAGGAGTTTGTTCCTGCAACACAACAAAAACACTGCATCAAAAATTTTATAGCATAGTTTACATATACAGCTCCAGACAAAAATGAGACAGACCAGTTTATATTTAGCTTATTTTGAAACAATAATACTAATATTTAAATTATTATTTGGTGAATAACACTTTTAATCACAGCTTTAATGTGTTTTGGCATGCCCTTCACCAGTCTTACACACTGCTTTTGGGGGACTTTATGCCACTCCTGGCACAAAAATTCAAGCAGTTCAGCTTTATTTGATGGCTTGTGACAAACATGTTTTCTTTTGACCATTTCTCATCGTCTGCAAATAAATGCTTTAAATGACAACAATTTTATTTGAAATATGGGAAAAATGTTTGCATATAACGTAAAAAAACTCTTTTATTATAAATTAAAATTAGAGACCCTTAAAAAAACTTAATGATAATAAATCTTGTGTAGAGAAAAAACACATAATTCAAATGGTCCCTTGAGCTGTCATGGTTCTGTAAAAAATAATTTCCTTTACTAAAGAACCCAAGAAGAACCAATTTTCTTGTGTGTAGAACCATACACTTACTGTACTGCATTTCTAATATACAACTGTTAACACGTCGAAAATGATCTTGAAGTAAATTTGCTTTTAAAAAAACATGCTTCTAAGATTTCAGCGCTCTGTCTTCTTCCCACTACTTTTCCTGTTTTCTTTCCTCCTGCTCAGTTTTCACACAGGGGAAGATATAGAACGGAGAGAGTGAGGTCACAAAGTATCCTCCCCTGATTAGTGGGGCTGCATTCTCAGGGAACTTAAACTGCTTTCCATAAGGAGCTCTGAGTGTCTGCAGACTACAGAATACCAGAATACCTCTATCCTGCAATTATTTTTACTCACAGTAAAAATCCCAGCCCATTCATCAGCCACAGTTTCATTCAGCGCAGAAGATTTAACCTTCATTCAAGTCAGATTTTAACCATTTACTGCCTTTAGGCGTTTCCTTTTTTTTGCCTAACTACAATAGAAGAGTCTCTTTTTTCATTATTTTAATGTTTTGGCAGCCCTCATCAAGACACACAATGAATATGTTATGATTTACACTGACATGCCAAATGTTTTAAGACATGGGACTAGTATCGTGTCCCAAGACTTTTGTCATGTCACATGGAAGATAAAACAATGCTGCATTAACCTACAGAACAAGCTATAGCAGTTTTTTAATTGATTATGAAGTAATACTTTAGAGGATGGTTCAGGAACACCCACACCTGTAAGTTGTGAGTTTTATCTTGTGAGTGAGACTGCACACTAAGCACTAAGTGTTCATGGCATGGTGACACAAATGATCAGAGTTGGAGTAAGGCCTGACCTTTTCTAAATTGTGTGGGAATTTAACGTCCCTTAATCCACTGTTTAACCATGTACTGTGAATACATCACAGAAGGCATTACCTATAGGTGGACAGCAGAGCGGATGGTAATTATCGTGAGTGGCAGCATCTGGCTAAAATTGTCCATGCATACAGACAAGCTACACTGAATCAGACATCACATGCATATTTAATGCAGGAGGCCCACACACACATTTCACAATTTAGCACATTATTTTTTAGCTTCCATGGGACATGACAAAAGTCCTGGGAAACAATACTAATTCCTATCCCATGACTTTTGGCATGTCTGTGTCAGATGCAGACTCTTTGCACACATGTCGGATGTGTGCGATGAAGGATCATGTCTTTTGTCCTGCAGCACCTGCGCTTGATTTTAGGGAGTTGAACTCCACTCCAACTGCTCACACTCGTGCTTTATCTTGATAAAGTTAATCCTGTGTCCCGGGGCGAATGGACGGAGGCCGTGCTAAAAGAATGATTTGCAGCTTAGAGCATGCTAACATAACGGCCTTTCTTCATATACACCAAATGTTTTGAGTTTAGTCTGACTGTAAACTTGTCATGTACGTTTGTTTGAGGGGTAATTCAGAAACATATGTAATTTATTCTTGCAATTTTTCCTGCTTTTTTTTTGTCATGTCACTGAAATACATTACAGCTCCACATGGTTCCAATAAACCTTCACTGTATGCGCCCTTTACTGGTTGACGAACTGGGCCCCACCCCTAACAAGGAATTTCGATTGTGAGAGGAATGTGGAAAGCGAGCTAAAAAAACACACCAACCTTATGTACAAGTCATGAAGTGAGTATTAATTCTACTGTCAACACTTAGTAACGCATGGTTTTATTGTGATGTTATATAGTTAGAGTTTTGCAGGTAAAAACACAATAACCGACCACTAATTTTAAGTTTGTCTGGGTTTACTGTAGTGTTATATAGAGTTTTACAGGTAAATACACTCACTGAACACTGACTTTGTTTATTTGGGATTATTGTAGTGATATATAGGGTTTTGCAGCTTAGAACACTTCACTGAACAGTGGCTTTATGTTTATTTGGTTTTATTGTAGTTTTGCAGGTTAAAAAACCTCATTTGCCTGTGACTTTATGTTTATTTGGGTTTATTTTAAAGTTATATACAATTTTACATGTGGACACACTTACTGACCACTGACTTTATGCTTATTTAGGTTAACTGTAGTTTAATATAGAGTTCTACAGGTAAAAAACACTTGCTGAGCCCTGACTTCATGTTTATTTATTTCTTGTAGTGATACATAGGATTTTGCACCTTATTTACCAGTGACTTTACGTTTACTTGGGGGTTATTGTAGTAATATATAGGGTTTTTCACTGACATCTCATTTACCAGTGACTTTATGTTTATTTGTGTTTTTGTAATGTAGCAAATAGTTTACTGGTATTAACACATTCACTAATCACTGACTTTGTTTACTTGGGTTTATTCTAATGTTATATAGAGTTTTCGAGGTAAACACACTCACTGAGCACTGACTTTATGTTTATTTGGGTTTACTGTAGTGTTGCTGATACCAGGGTAATATGCAGATATAATACACATATTAAATCAAACAACAAAACTTACCATATCTAACCAGCACTTATCCAGTCCTCAGTGTTAAATTCGGCAGTTAGTTAGCTAGCATTGACCTGGTAACAGCATTCCGGTGTTCTGAAATTAATAGCTAAAG
This sequence comes from Astyanax mexicanus, assembly GCF_023375975.1. Taxonomy (NCBI): domain Eukaryota; kingdom Metazoa; phylum Chordata; class Actinopteri; order Characiformes; family Acestrorhamphidae; genus Astyanax; species Astyanax mexicanus. The sequence goes on along the minus strand of NC_064423.1, from coordinate 27,472,994 downwards.
ACTGGAGAGAACTAAAGCCATTATCCACAAATCATATCAAACCACAGAACCTACTAACCTAACCAGCACAGCGCCGTCAATCTGTAATCACACACCAGCCTTTAATTCAGCTCAGAATACAGTTAGCATCGCCAATTAGCCGCTAGCATCGCCAATTAGCCGCTACCATCGCCAACAAGCCGCTAGCATCACCAATTAGCCGCTAGCATCGCAAACAAGCCGCTAGCATTGCCGGTAATCCGCTAGCATCGCCAGTTAGCCACTAGCATTGCCAATTAGCCACTAGCATCGCCAACAAGCCGCTAGCATTGCCAGTAATCCGCTAGCATCGCCAGTTAGCCACTAGCATTGCCAGTAACCACTAGCATCGCCAGTAAGCTGCTAGCATCACTAATTAGCGGTTAGCATCGCCAGTTAGCCGCTAGCATTGCCAGTCAGCTAATCCAACATATTTCTTTAAATTAAAAGCCCCAGGGCAGAAAATATAAATGGAAATGTGTTACAAAAATAATAAAGAACATCTATTGATCATTTTATTTGGTCTTTTTATCAAAATATGGTCAGATATGTAAATTCTGTTAATATTTGCTTCTCATTTTCTTAGCATGTTAACCATTTTTTAGGTATTAATTTAAAAAATGTCTTAGGGTGTAGTTACGCTGAAAGACAAATTTCAGTAGCCTATAATCTTCTGAAAATAAAAAGTTTTGTCTTTTGTCTAAATGTGATTTAATTAATTTGATCTTGTAATTAATTGGATTATTTTTGTAATCACCTAACATCACTATTAAAATCTTAAAATCCAAAATATGGAGGGAAAAACATAAAAGAAAATGACAGAATTTGCCCCCAAAAAATGGATTTCATCAGGCCCTACACATATTCACACAAAACACATTTTATATAGGTGTGGGAAAAGTATGTGCTTTTTTTCTTTTGGCTTTGAGTTACTAGTGACAGTAACACTGACCATGCACTCTGGTCTAAAAAACGTAATCCCCACATTCCGCACTGATTCAGAGCACAGCAACCATTCTCCAAGTCATAACTGGAATAGTGTGTGTTAATCTCAGTGACTGGGTCTTCTCAAGCTTATATACGGGCTGGGTGGAGGGAGTGATTTTACACTTTTGGGAATACAGTTAAGCAAGTAAAATATAGGTGGTTTCCATGGTATCTTCATTGGAAAAAAGACAATCATAACTTACAAAATGTAAGTTACTGTAATAAGATTTTACTCAAAGAGCCATAAAATGAGTGAAAGAGAGAAAGAGAGAGAGAGAGCTGTCTGACAAAGTCCCACACCATGACAGACCATGGCTTTTGGACTTCTTACTGATAACAGTCTGGATTGTCATTTTCATCTTTGGTACAGAGCACATGGCATTCATTGCTCCCAAAAAATATCTAGAATACTGATTAGTCTAACTACAATACACAGTTTCATTGTGTGACGTCAGATCACAGAGGTGAGAGCACCACTTTTGCACATGGTTATCGTAAGACTTATGTTTTGCACAATCAAAACTTTAATGAAAGTTACTATAATGAGATTACATGCCAAGTCTCATCTATTACACATCTTACACCTCTTGAGAGTGAGTGTAGCTGTGTGTGCATGTGTGTGTGTGTGTGAGTGAGAGAGAGAGAGAGAGAGAGAGAGAGAGAGAGAGAGAGAGAGAATGAAGAAAGCTATGTCTCAGTAAAGACAGCATGCTCTGCTCAGTAATAATACATTTGGCTTCTCTCAGCGGCCTGATTATTTGCACAGTGGGCTCTAATCTCGTCCACTCCAGCCCTCATTATTTATACTGAAACTGGCCCAGGAGACACAAACTCTTCTATGCCAAAGTGTGAATGGCACTACAGTCCATACAAAACATCTGCAAAGCAAGCAACACTTTACTGAACAAGTTCCCAACTCATTATGTCTGAGATCTACCTAGATGCAGGATTATATATATTGTCTCTCTCTCTGTCTGTCTATCTGTAATCACGCTTTAGTCTCCATAAAAGGTTGAGTCTTTAGGAAGAAATATGGACAGATGTCTAGCTTGTCAACAAATGCTTGAGAAAAGTACTGAAATGTTTAAAAACAATGTTCCTTAAAGAAAGATTGGAAAGGATTTCCATATCTCTCCATCTACAGTGCATTACATCAATAAAATGTTCAAGCAATAAGGAGAAATTTCAGTGCTTAAAGGACAAACTTCTCTGGGCTCGGAGGCATCTGGAATAGACCATCACACAGTGGAAATTTGTATTCTGGTCACACAAATAAGTATTAAGTATTCCACTGTGTGCTCTGATATCAAAGACGAAAACGAAAAATGGAACGGGGTTGTGTCAGTACACTGTGTGATGCAGCAATATTGCAGAGATGGGAGGTCCATTTTTTAACAAGACAATGCAAAATCACATGCTGCACATGTTTCAAAGGGATGACTGCAGTTCTGTTCTGTCTGTGACTGAGAATATGTAGAAATATGTAGAAAATATGTAGAAAAAGCTAAAAATGAAACAATGACACTGTAATGTTCTACAACTTAATATGTGTTAGCAGAAAGAATGGGACAAAATAACACCTGAAACTTTTCAGCGCTTGGTATCCTTGGTGCTGAAACATAAACTATTTGTATATTAACATCTACATTAACAAGTTTTTTGACTTTTACCTGACAAAACATAAAATATAACCTGTTTATTTTGTTTATACCGCCTGCACTTAATTCAATGTCAACGTAAATGTATCAAACACTTCAGTTTCAGTGGATTTTCTATACATGTCTTTTTTTGATTTTGGGTTCTATCTAGTATTATAACTGGGGAAATGAGGTAATAGAAAGGTCAGGTTTGATTTGAGGTTTACTTTAACTGCTCTGTAATGACAGCTCCCCACTCTAGCTAACAGGCCTCAGACGGGCTCTTTATGAGTGTGAAAATCAGGTGAAGCAGATGTACCCCGGCCAAATGGTGGGACGGCCTGAGTGATCATTAGAGGGTACGGCAGCAGATGCTGGGCTTCAGTAGCAGCACAGCTCACCTGCATCCACCGTCTACCACCCTGCAGCTGTTTCAAACGGCGTCTCGAGGTGCAGCTGACGAGATGTGCGTTTCTGGGGGTGTGTGAACACTGAGTTGATAATTGAGTTGTAACCAAACATGTAACCATGCAATTTAAACAAGTGTATTTAAAGAAAGAAAGTACATTATTTGTAGATGTCTAGCTATATTCTATATTTAATAATAAATAAATAAATTAATGCATCATTGACGCATTAACTAAACATGCTCAATCAGCTGAATTTCGTTTATTCCTAAAGGTTCAAATCAGATTATTGCAAAAATTTCTGTTCTTAGAAATTGTCTTCATTAGCTTATCTGTGGCCTATCTCACCCCCCATGCAGAGTCTCAGCTGCATCTGCTTGAAGTTATGCTCCTCCAGCATATGGAGAGGCTTCAACGACATTTAATTGCAACAGCAGACCACCCAGAAGTTGCGTGACAGTGGTCTTTGAACTGGTGTACAAGCAAAGCCCCCTAATGTAACCAAACACACCAAATCACGTGAAAAGCTTCAAATCTGCAGGACCCAAACAGACACATTCTCACAGCATCGCTCTCACACTTGAGCGTTTTGTCACATAAAGTAACACCAGCTCATCATCCATCTTGCATATTTGTGTTCCACATCACCTTGTGGACCACCTGTGTTTGCCTTTTCCTGCAACAACAGATTAGGAGGGCCGGTCCTGCTTCTAACACATTCACACTCAAATCCCAACACAGAGGCCTTGAGCTCCATCAAGGTCACTGGAGCAAGAGTTTTTTGCATGACCTTAAAAATACAGGGGTCAAGAAGGGGTGACTGGAGCAACGACATTCATTCATTCATTAGCCACTGAATGGTCTTTAAAGAAACATAATATACACTGTAACACCTGAAAACTTGAGTGACATTACTCAATCAGGAGTCTTCAAATCTGAACACAACACAGATTACTGATATGAAACTTAACTTAACTTAAGAGGTATTGGTGACCTAATTCTGTATTAGTTCATTAGCAGCAAATGTTGTGCTCAGCCAATTGAAGGCCACTTTCAGCTCTTATAGCCTTCAACACTGAGCCTAGGTAGTTGTATCACACTATGTATTATGGGTGAACACATAGTGAATGGTCACCCAGGGGAATGACTACACACTGAAGATGAGTAAAGGAGGGGGGGCGTATATGCACAGTTTTACAGTGTAACGGTAATATACAAATTTTGAATTTTGTCCTAGAATCACTCTTTATAAAGTCTTATTTGTTTAAATGTGTAAGACAGAATATGGTTATATATGAACAATAGATATAGGTACATTAAAGAATAGAAAAAACACCTCTTAATCATTTAATTCAGGTGTTTCATTCAGTCCCATTGTCACAGACAAAAAAACAAGCAACTAGCCGAACAGTCTACCTTTACAAACATTAAATGATGGATGGATGGTTCTAAAAAGCTTACTGAACTCCAGTGTGGTACTATAACACATAATGCCACGATTGCAATAAGCAAGTCGACATCTTAGAGTTAGTGTGGGGTCTCCAAGTACTAAAAAGCATAGAACAAAAAAATTGCCACCGCTCTGCTAGATCAATGCTTTTGTCCCCATAGTGTATATCAGCCAGAAGCACACAGATTTCCCACATTTACACAGTTACGCCAATTGTAAACCTATGGCCTGGCAGCTATGTATTTAAGGGATGCCAATGAAACAACATACTTCGTTGAATATTATCCCTGAGTACCATGCAGTAACATGACTAGCAATTTAAGTTGTAGCTAATGTAACAGTTTAGGGCTAACATATTAGCTTCTTTTAATATTTATACAGATTAGTCCAATGTGGTATTTACAATTTCAGTTTCTATCCCTGCTGAATAATAACAGCAATGCCAGTTTTAGCTGATCAAGCTGGTTAAGCGGGTTGAATAAGTTAGCTCTTGACCACTGTAGAATATACATATATATGTACTACTCAAATATTAGGTAAAGATTTGAGTCGCACCTTTAATTTCATCACTTCTTAGTAAATCGGAGCCAGCCAAAAAGACATTAGGAAAGTGTATTGTGGCTGTTAGTATAGGGAGGTTGGTAGGCAGGTATTAGTGTTGCCTGAAAGCGAGAGGAGGCCCCTCACATACAAAGCCAAGCATCTGTTTGCACAGCATTAGCAAGTGGGATCCTGTCCGCAGGGCCGTGGAGCAATAGCACCTCTGTAGATCTCCCAGCAGCAGGACACTTTGAAGTGAGGCCTGGGGTCAGACTCAGCATGGGGGATGGGTGGGCCCACCACTGACAGGTGAAGCTTTCCAGCTGTTAGATACTCCGCATCGGGGACGACCTGAATTACTTTTAAAATGTAGCTTCTACTGCCATTTAGATGGATTAGTTCACTTTGGTATTTATAATTTTATACTGTACATGATTTAATATTAAGAATATGTTCTGGAGTCAGAAGGGTTGGTTTAAGTATTTCTTTGATCTGCTGATCTCATGGGACTTTGAGTCATAACAGTCTCAAGAGTTTACTTAGCATAGTTAAAATCTAGTTATCCTGAAGATAAATCTAAAGAAAAATGGTTGAGGGTGACAGAAAGGTAACTGTAGCTCATATAATCTTTCCGTACAATTGTGTGTGGTAGCATTTTAGAATGCAAACCAACTCTAACCTTAAGGTGGATGAACTAGAACAGCAGAAGAACCATGCTCGGGTTCTTCTGTCAGCTAAAAACAGAAAGCTGAGGCTGCAGTGGATGTAGGCTCATCCCAACTGGAGAGATAGATACTAAACAAAACAGAGAATGGTCTGTTAAAGCTTAATTTCTGCACACAGATGGTATGAGCAAAATTGTAGTGTAGTCATAACTTGTCATAGTATATATTTATGTTATATGTTAGATACATACACATTCTTTTTTATAGCCCAATAAGGTTAAGGGAGCTCCAAACCTACTACCATAGTTTGAATGTAAGTTGACTCAGTACAGAGCTAAATGGCTTTAAACTGGAATGACTTCATCTAATATTCTAGGAATCATTCTTTTCAGAGGTGTGTGTTCCCAATAGAGCTGCACAGAATCTTACTAAGTGTTCTTATTGGAGGCGTGAGGTCCCAAAATGCCATGAAGCCCTTCTCGCAGACTTGTTAAGCATCTGGTTGCTGTAGAGTTTTTGCCTATTGAACATGCTTTGCTAGTTAACTTAGCCCTGACTAGCTAGCAGGCTAGCTCTGCACAGGGCACAGCCACTTCAGACAAGAGTGGAATGTGACTCTCCTCAGAGAGAGCTGATTGTGGCCTGTAATGAGGGGTCATTTCTCAAACACATGCCTAAGTACACTCGTCTCAGACCACCGCTTCAGTGCACTTCAACAATTAGCAATGCTGAGAATTATGTGTGTGTGTGTGTAAAACAATATAAGCTTAATCATAAGCCTGGTTGGGAAAAGATGTTTTAAAAAAGTGTTATAGGGTGGACATTTAATAAGTCTCGTATTAAGCCACTCTTGCCTAAAGAGCTGGTACTTATCAGGGTTGTTAGCACAGGGCAGTAAAAGAAATTGCAGTAAAAGGATTGTTGGGAAAGCCTGTTGTTAAGCAATTGCAATCAAGAATCATGCACTACCAAGTCAGTCTAGCGGGGGTATGGCTTCTTTTACTCCAAACCCCAGATAAACACAGTACTAGAAACAAAGTAGATTGTCTCCATTGTTATTTTTGTCATTGTGAGAAGGAATAATGTGTTGTGCCAGACTGTCATGAAGTCAATCTGAACGAAAGTAGGTCATTTTCAGTGATGGCTCCGCGTGAGGCACATTGCTCAGCACCATGAAGACCTAGTTTTATCGTACTTTGTGCGATTTCATCTGATGCCAGATCACAGATCACCTGGTCTTTTTATTACAGGCACTTTGACAGCCCAAAATTATGTCGGGGTCCTGGCTCTTTCTTTTATAATCTCACACTCTAGTGGAATCTTCCAACAGGACAACTGTCCTCCACATACTGTTGTGGTCTTAAAAGCTTATCTTAAAGACACTTATCTCACAGCCACATCGCCAGACCTATCCCCTATGTTTGTTATGTAATTTGACACACTATTAACACTGCAGGAACTGTGTGACTATTCAAGCTCAATGGCATGGATTATCACTGGACACTATTAGGAACCTCTACAACTCCACACAAGACGCATGCTGAGCATCACACGTATTACATGCTACATCTGTATGTGTAACTCTGGTCATTTTTATCTTTCTTCCAAATAGCAAGCATTGCAATCCGACACTTTCTTCTGGTGCAACTAGTTTTGCAACAATTTCTTTGATGATCAGTGTAAATTATCCTATATGTATTATGTATTGTGGTGTATTTCTGTAGTTCCATTGGAAGACTCCCATTTCAGAACTGCCCCAGTGTTTTCCACTTTTACCTTTCTTTTTCTCTGGGCGTTTTCTTTGACGGCCTTGGTTCCAGTGGGAAATCTAGCACTAGTGGCTCAAAGGGAATCCTTCTTTTACCAACCTCCCCCTTTTTCTCCTCCTCCTCCTCCTCCTCCTCCTTTAGGAATCCAGCAGTGAGGGCTGTTGGATCAAGACCCTCATATCACAGCTGTGGAGGAATGTGGTTCTCACCACCACCACCACCACTTCGTCTCTGACCGTCCGTCTTAGTTATGGCCCTCATGGCGATCATGTGCTCTGTCAGCTACATAGGGCAAATTCCTGACCAGGATCAGCCGAAGTTCCAGCAACAGAGGAAGTCCTGTAGATATGAACATGAGAGTCATGTTTTCTGTGCACGGAAACACAGAACGTTTGATTATATTGCTAAATAATGTGAGATGTCATGCTATATATTAAAATTGGAATGTGATATAATTAAAGATATGTCATTATTGGTGATTCATGACACATTAAGATACATTTTAAATGTTTTATTTAATTCTGTCTACTAAATATGGAGTATAATGTAAAAAATAAGGTAAATTATCTTTTAGACTACATTTACTAGACTAGAATTTAAATAATCTGTCGTCATAAATGACAATAGTGGAACTGAAAAGGGAAAAGATACTGTTCATTTAAAGTATTACAAACTGATGCTTCTCAGCCCTTCAGACAGTCAGGAGAAGAGCATTCCAACACATTATCTTTAGACCTGGGTTCTTGACTTCCCTGCATCCTGAAGGATGGAGGGTCAAGCAGAGCCAGACACAAGGCTTTAAGTGGCTTTTGATCTTTGCCTTCAGGTATGGATGGAAGGACACGTCCATTTTTGCCTTTATAGATGTGCATCAGGGTGGTATATCTGAAGCCAAGTAAAGGATAAACAGCACTGTTCAGTTCTAATATACTATTAAATATTAGAGCTAGGTCTGTTATGTATAAGTGCAAGTATGATTACATGCAAATTCAAAAGGCAGCATACAAACAATATGCTGTGTTTGAAAGATAAGTCAGGATTCTATACAGTGCTAAGGCCCTGTTCATTGTGCTTGCATGGGCGGAGAAGGAATTAAGAGAGACAGAAAGGGGGTACGTATCTATTCTATCTCTGTTACATCATTGAACAAAAGTTTGCCTTCAAGCCGGGGAGTTACTGAAGTGTCCTTTTGTCGTGGACAGTCTCACAGCCTGGGATCCCCAGGGGTCCTGCAGGGTTTTATTTAAGTGCTAATGTGAAATTGGTTAACACCTCTCATTACAGGGTGGCTAACTCATCATGATAACATAATGCAATGCCGGGAGGTCACTATTGCATTCTTTTTTAACCCCAGCCTTGTGCCCTCACTATCAGCCACAACCACTTCATTGCTGGAGGGATTGGCACTTATTAAACATTAAATGGATCAACGTAAAGGTCTACAATACATAATGTTAAATGCCTAAACATGCCAGTTTTACATTATACAATATGTAAAAAAACGGCACATTCTAAAGTTACATTACGTGGAGATATAAGGTGTTATCAATGTACATGTAATTGCTGTAGGCTGTAGTAATGCTTCAATTCATTGGGTATAACTGGATTAAACGATGAGGTAAACCATTTAGAACAGGGAACACCAAACAAACTCAACAATGCAGTACACACTGGCACACGTGCACGCTGTCCGAGGTCAAGCAGATGCAGCTGGAGAAGATTTTAAACAGCTTGATAATGGTAACAATTAAAATGATGACAATGAAAGAGCAATGAGCTCATAGAGAATCACAGTGAGATCATCTAAGGACAATGAGAGAAAACAACAAGGCGAGTTAGGGCCTGTTTGTGAACAGCAAGGAGATTAATGCCAAACAAGGGGCCTCAGTGGTCAGCTTCCTCTGTCTGTCTTAGGTAAACGTCAATTCGTGAGCTGTTTCTGGTTTCAGAAGAGATTCATTGTCTTATTTTTTAATCATTATGACCACCAATGGGTCACATATGATTAATAACCTCTGATTAATAAACCCAGTCTTGTTATATTTTAGGGCAATTTTGGGTACCAATAGTTGGTTATTTAAGAGTTTGTGGTACTACGTAACATAGCTGATAATACTTATATAGAGACAATGCAAACATTTTGCTTACTGACTGAGTAAGTTACTTTCGAACTTCGTTGAAATGCACTAAAGCACCAAGCTCCAGTGACCAAAGGTAACACTAACATATGTTTGGCTAATGTTGTGTTTTTTCATTTTTTTGCTTAAAATATTATTGTAAAAGGAAGCCACGCAAATATATAACCATTATTGCGACAAGAATGCGCTTGTCTCCATTGTCATAGTACAAAAAGAGAAGCTGAGACCTGCTCTATTGTTGCAAAAGGAATTAAGCTATTCCACCTTAAATGGTCCTGTAGGAACAAAACACTCTTCATGCTTGTTCCACTGTATATAGGTAACAGCATCTTTAACATAAGCATCATTAACAGCACACCAGCTGCATTACCAAGCATCACTATTGCAAACTTTGCATCACTGTTAGCATTGCTATTGAGACATTTGTATTGCTACTGTGCCGTAAGCATCAGTACCACATTGGATGGTAGCCTTGCTCAGCATTGCACTGCTGCTGTGGAATTAGCATTGCTATCATGCTTTTAGCCTCACCTGTCACCGCAATTGCAGAATTAGCAACCGCACCAGCTTCACCCAGTATCACTACCCTGGTGTTAATGAAGAGCCATGTACATCAACTCAAATGCCATTGATGATTCTATGATGATGATGAGTCTGGCAAAACTAAGCGTGCCTGTTTTTTCTTGTGTGTCCAAAGGATGACCTCCATTACTTTCCATCCTTTGGAATGCTTAAAAGAATGGCCCAGCAGACATTAACATGAGAACATTGCTTATTCTCTTCTGTAAATGTCCGGTTTTACTTCTGGAAGCAATTAGCCACCTAGATAGCAGTGCACAAGATGACGTGAACAGCTTAATTATATTTTCGTAGCACGACTCACCTGGTTTTCCTCTGCAGAAGATACGTAAGTGTTGGGAGCTTTGCTGGAGGTACTTTGCACTCTAATTGCTGCAGTTTTCCTCAGGCTTATTGGTAGATTGCTCAGTTAGCCTACAAAGAAATTCTTATCTATGAGAGGTTAGAATGTTCCAAAGCTTTTCGTGAGCCAAGCTTTTATATAGTCATAGACAGAGCCAGAATCATACACTGAGAATTAAATAAATGAATGTGTTGTTCAACACCCTAGAATTTGTATATAATATTATATTTTTCTATTTTTTTATATAGTCAGTACACATGAGTTTCATAGGCCCAAAAATAAAGCCCTGTGGTATTCCACATGATCATACTGAAGCAAATGATTACCAAACATTTCACACCTGTCTCTGCATTAGAATTACAAACTGTTTTTCTTTGTTTGTTTGTGAGGAATAGGCCCACTAATAAACCCACAAAAGAACAAAAGAAGTATTATATGAGCTAGATTTGGGCCAAGAGACTGTTGTTCATCTGTTGTCACTGGCCAGATGTTTAAAGGTTTAGATAAATCTTGCAAATTAATGCTGTCATTAAATACAGTAAAAAGAAGCACATGCAGATAATGCAGAGTATAAAACAGAATGTTCAAATCTGCATGTTACAGACTGTATTAAGTATTTATAAGGCGACACATTACAATGCAACTGATATAATTCAATAAATGTTAACCTGTAACAAGCAAGAACCTAGTACTACAAAAGAAAAAGACAAAACCTGACAGGACAAAGTGCCATTAATAAGACTGTTGACCAGCCAGTCTAAGACCATGCCCAGTCTAAGACCATGCCCATTTTGCTGGCATACTGTACATAAGAACTAATGACATAAACAGAATATCTCTTCATATGTATCTATGTATCTCTCTCTCTCATTAGCTACATGTGTCAGAGGCTTGCAGGGGTCTTCATAAAGAATGCCCCAGACGTAGATTCAAGGCCTCTCTTCACAGCCGCAGTTGAGAACGTTAACACTGCAGCCTTTGTGCTGCTCACTTTGTAATTAACAAATGTCTGTTGTGTGCAGTCGGCCGTTTGAAAGGGAAGTCTTTTAAATGCTTGGTGAGTGAGCGTTGCTTTCAAGTGGGTGATCGTCAGTTAGTTTACAATGTCCTGTCCCTGAGACAGACGCAATCATTATACCAACTAATGTTTGCCTGTTAATTAATGCCATAAACACACGGGTGAGAGAGCTCTTCAGTAAAGACCAAGGGTAAAACAGAACGACTTCAGCCACGTTTAATGTTTATTCTTTAGCGTCCTGCTACGGGCAGACTCAAGTAACACACACACACACACACAAACACATACAATATTTACACATATAGACATAGATATATTTAATATAATTATTAAGGGTTGGGCCATACAGTTTTATACTTAATATTACACAGTATAAAAAAATCCATATAATGATATCGCAATATACTTAAAGGCAGTCTATTTTAAATTCATTTAGCTATTTACTGTATTTACGTTTAATTGTTTATTTGCAGTTAAATAATGTAAATGTTTTGTCATTTCACAAACATACCCTGAAATACAGTGAAAATATTTTAGCCCACCTCTAATTAAATGTGCATATGAAAATACCTCTATGTAATAATAACAAGCCTCATTAGTGTGTATATACACATATACAATTCATGGGTACATACTATGTTTATACCAATAAGAGACACCCAATGTATAGTAATAATTTCATTATTAGTAATAGTTCTCCCTTTAGACCTTAACTTGAGTTAAAGTACAGAAGTATTTGTTTTTAATGTACGTTAATAGCCAAAACAAAAGTTACATGATTTATTAAGGTTCTAATGCCTTTTTATCTTTGTAGTTAAAAGGCATAATCTGGATTAATCTTACTCAACTCATTTGTCACTCTTTTAATGTTATTAATTAGCCAGATGGCAACTCAATTTTTTATTAACATAAAAATTCTAACAATTTCCATTAGGTAGAATCAAATAGTTATAAATAGTTATACATATTATTTTGTAGAGAAAACTAAAGTTAAGTAATAAGTATTAAACAAATTTGACTTTAAACACAGGTTTACAAATCAGTTTTGCATATAAAAATGTGTTATATTCCAACATTACTGTAGGCATAAGCACTCACAAAATTTTCAGTGTTGCACTAATTGTATTAAACCGTATGTTATGTCCAACAGTTCAAAACAAGTTTATAACAGTGTATGTCGTACTCTGATTGGTGGGTTTGCTTTGTGCTTCTTTTGTTTTGTTATGTTACGTTATAATGCACACATAAATCAAAGTGAAGGACAGATTTTGCGCAATGTAGTGAAGTAAACATTTTTAAAATGATATATGACTCTGAAATGTATTGAAGTTAAAGTAAAAAGTCACCCAAAATGGAAATACTTCATTAAAGTGAGTATACACAAAAAACTATGGAAGTTCAATAACGAACAGATTGGTTTGTTCCTGTCCATCACTGCTTTATACACACTTTATTCCTCCAGCCTTGTTCCTTTCTCTACTGTTTTCACAACAAATTCTGGACATTTGTGTTCTGAAATTGTAGGAAAACAACCACAAACTCAGAGAGCTGGGAGCACCCCCACATTCTGAGCCAGACAGCTGGAGGGAGAAGTGCTGGAGGCATTGTTGGGGGGGTTACAGAAGTCTATCACTTTTTCTGGGGGCTGTATCTTTTTATTCCAAGAATTTAAGAATTAAAGTGCAATAATTCTAAGTACTAGCATTAACACACAACAGAGACATTCATTTGCAAATCTATCAAATATTAAAGCTCTTTGCTGCTGATTTATAACCGTGTGTGCACACTGCCTTTCCTCCATGTGAGAAGATAAAAGCTGATCTTTGCATTCCAGCTTCCAAACATGGAATGGAATGTAAATATATACACTAGATGCCATTTTATAGAAATTAGCTGTAAACAGTCTTATGTATGTATATTATTGTATGTATATCAGTTACAGTTTCCATACAGACAGGACCATTAAAAACCTCACATCATCAGTGCCCTCTCTTGGCTTTCATTAGGTACTACATATCATTTCACATATTTTGTTATTGAAAGTTGTCACTGTAGTGTTATTAAGCACAAATGGCATTATTTTCAGCCAAATTCTTTTGAGCAATTACTCTTTCTTTTAACACATCTAAATATATATCTAAGCCACTGCATAGAGATGTGAAAATGAACATAATCAGTGTCCTCAAGGCTGTAAGAAGGCTATAAGAACTTAGACAGCCTTGTATTTTTCAGATTGCATTTTTTACGGTTGATATGTTATTAAAAATGCCAAATCAGGGGAAGTGTGGAAGTCAAGATCTCATACTGATGCAAAGACATGCATTCAATTTTGACACGGTCAATGGGTTGGGGCACTATTCGCGGTGCACCATTTCTTGCACAATGATATTAACAAAACAGAGAAATAGATAAAGGAAACCTTACCAGTGACCTCATTACAAAACTCCACAAAGTTTTTAAAGACTACTGCTGTGTACTGATGAAGTATTCAGGTATAAATCTATCTCGGAATTGCTGTAGAAAAACATAATTGATGTGTTTATGGTAAAATCCTCTATTATATGTGGGAAGAAATATTCTCAGTTTACAGTGCATGTGTCCTCACCTGGAAAAAGAAGTATATCTCTGACCTTCTTGTCTCCAGTAGGAGGGCTGATTCCATGGTGGTGGTTCTCTGAAGATCAAGACAATAACTGTATCTCCTGGAATTCGAGGCTAGGTGTGTCCATATGATAAAGCATTTGGGAGGATTTTGGGGAGATTTGGCAACACTGCTGAAAGAGATTAGAAGAGACAGTGGAAGAAAATTTAAAGATAAAACATGTCATGAGAATGAAGTGTGCAATGATATAAATTAGAGCCTCAGGCCAGAAAACAGTAATGCAGGAAGGTTCGGGAGATGCTTTTGTGGAGGTTTATCATGCTCCCTAATTAGACAAAAATGAACATTTGTAACCTACTTCATCCATGAGGAATGTTAGTCCTTTAAAACCAATAAGTACAGTCCAGAATCCATCAGCTTAGGCAGGTTCTGAAGTGTGGGCTTTTATGAGGTGTTTATTGACCTTTATGAAACGAGAGCCTCCCACAGAGAGGTCTAAAAACTATTTGTGTTACTTCCAGGGCCAGTGCCCTATATTTTATTTATGGCATGTGTGCCTTTATAAACCAAAAGGAACAATTAATCTTTACATTACCCAACCTAACTTACTTACATAAAGCCATAAGCAACAGTTATGCACCTCTGAATTGGCCCAATGAAATTCTCACATCTTTAGCACCCTCTTTTGGATCTTATTAGCTACTACATGTCATGTAGTCCATATGGCATTGGCAAGGAAGACGAATCTAGACTGTGGTACAGGTACCACTGGTGGTACTTAAAGCATTCTGAATTGGTACCTCAGTAGATGACCTCAGAAAAATATTATGGACTGAAAGTTTCCACCTGTGATTATTATAACATTACATTTGTTTGTGTTTAGTGCTTTTCACTTTAAAACCTGTATATAGGCCTTCACTCTCAGTGATTATTATTAATCATTATTAATCATTATCTATTATCAGTTTCTTTGGCCCTAGAGTAAAACCCTGTGCAATGCCACAAGATATGTTATATCAACCAGTCACCAACAGTTCACAACAGTTTCTGCATTACGATTAGAAGCTAAATAAGGTGGTAAACACTGTTGTTCACTGCTTGGCTATTTTCAATAGAAATACTGTTTTACCAGAAAAAATAATTATATTCTGTACCTGCACTTTACTCATAGTTCCTCACTTCCACACACATACTCTAAATATCTGCACATGTATATAGCATTGTATGTTTATATATTCAGTTATATTCAACGTATATGACTGATACCACTTGTCTATATGTCTATAGTGTAAGCTATTGTGTGTTTTGTTATTGTGTGTATTATGTATATTGTGCATACTGTAAATATTGTACATTTTAAATATTGTTGTCTGCATACCAGTGGGAACCTGCACAAAAGTGTACACCTGTACTCACAACAGGTAAGGAACAATAGGCAAAATATATGACATATATAACTACAATATCCGGTGCAGCAGTGGATCCTTGATATTATACCCACAGTGGTAATAAATGTACCGAATAAATAGATATTTACTCCGTCACACTAATTAAAAGAAGAATTTTGCTTTAACAACAGAAGGAGATTAATTTAACTTATATCCACCACCTTCCACAGAAAATGAGCTGGTAAATTAGCTAGTTAGCTACCTAGATAAATTAGTTAGTTAGCCTAACTAGCTAAATTAGTTAACTAATTAATACATATTTAGAACTTCTCATTATCTCAGTGTTTTATTATATACTTGAGGAATTACTTAAATGTCTCTGTTTTACACTAGCTAACCTGGCTATGCTGTATAAATAACTAGAGCCATACAATACACCTTTCTCTCTTCTCACATCTCCCTGTCATCCTTTTTTTCTTATCCTCTTCCTGTTTCTGTAATTCTAAATTAAAAGCCCTCTGCAAAAGGTTGGACACACCTTCTCATTCAATGTTTTTTATTTTTTTCCCCTATATTGTAAAAAAAAAAGTCATCCAGACTATGAAGAAACACATAAGGAATAAGGAATCATGTAGTAAATTTAAACAACCAAAAATAACAAACCAAAAATAACAAAACAAACCAAAATATATTTTGGTGCTGTAACCTGGGCTCCTGTTAACTTGTGGTTTCTGAAGCTGGCCCTGTGCAATGGAGGTAACTCTTTCTCTTTTTTTCCTGATGAGTGCCAGTTTCATCATTATATTTGGTGGTATTTGCGAACGTACTTGAGGATACTTTTAAGGTTCTTGAATTTTCGACTGGAGTCATTCTTCTTTACTTAGTTGAGTAGTTCTTGCCATGATATGGATGAGAACATTACTCAAATAGAGGTATTCACTGTATAACAACTCTGTCTGTTTAAAACTCTACAACTGATGCTCTCAAACACATTAAGACGACTAGAAATGTAAATAATTGAAGAATAAGTTTAGTTAACCTAACTGAGAGTCATTTCAGGCGACTCTACCTCATGAAAGAGCAAACTGTCATCCGCTGCTCATTGAGCTCCATTGGCTACCAGTTGATGCTCGCATCAAATTCAAAGCTCTTACAATCGCCTACAAGGTGATGACAGAACAGGCTCCTTCCTACCTGCACTCGCTCCTGAAGGCTTACGCTACCTCCCGGCCGCTGCGCTCCTCCAATGAACGCCGCCTCGCTTTGCCAAACATTCACACAAAGCAATCCAGACTGTTCTCATACAGAGTTCCCCAATGGTGGAACAAACTACCTTCCACTACCAGATCAGGAGAATCTCTCGCTATCTTTAAGAAACTCCTGAAGACAGAGCTCTTCAAAGAGCACTTACTCTCTTAATACCTCTAACACACTAACCTCATTTCCTTCTTCCCCTCCTTCACTCCTCTATCCTATTACTCCCCTTTGACCTCCTTTTATCCCTATCCAAAGATGTTTTACCTTTAAACTTATTTTACATTGTACTTGACTATTGTAAGTCGCATTGGACAAAAGCGTCTGCCAAATGTAATGTAATGTAATGTAATGTAATGTAATCTAAACAAGATGTCTAAGCCCATTTTTTGAGGAATTTAAAGTAAAAACATATTCAGATTTATTTAACACTGTTTTGTTTAGTAAATAATTGCATATGTTTTTTTCTTCATAGTTTGATGGATTTTTTTGGCTGGTACTGTATGTGGAGCAGTATGTTTTGACATATTTACAACACTAGATCAGAATTTTTATATAAGAATAAGGAAATGTCTGCTTTCCATCACTGCTGATCTGAAATGATGGGAGGACATTGCAAACTCAACAAACCCCACATTTTTGTTGGTTATTTATTTTTCTGTTTT
The DNA here is from genome assembly GCF_023375975.1 of Astyanax mexicanus. Classification (NCBI taxonomy): domain Eukaryota; kingdom Metazoa; phylum Chordata; class Actinopteri; order Characiformes; family Acestrorhamphidae; genus Astyanax; species Astyanax mexicanus. The sequence continues at coordinate 27,455,534 of NC_064423.1, read as the reverse complement.
TGGCGTAACTTAAAATAATTCACAATTTTCTCTACTAATTTCTCTCATCATCACTGGAATCTTTTAGGAATGCTTTGTTCTCAGTCTGGAGTTTCAGCATTGCAACATAATGGTGGTGCGTGAAGCCAAACTGCTTGGCCCAATTCAAGTTTTGGCCCAGTTCACACGCACTGAAATACAAATCATTCAGCATGATGAAACACTGAAGGAAAATTTTTTACTTAGTCTTTGCCAGTTGTATACACATGGAGTAAGCCTGGGTGAGTCTGTGGACATTTGAAAAAACTCTCATTTGTACAGTTTGACGCATTGGGCTTTGACTTTAGCTCTTCTGCAGAGTAAATCAAGTTGGGAAAACTAGGCTTTAGCATGCTTAGAAAAGTTAAAAACCGAGCCAAGATTTGTAACCGAGGCCTGTTTTTTGTGATGTAGGTTTGTAGGCCACACAGAGTGTCATAATGATTCATCTCTGTGGTCAGTGAGGACTCATCTGAGAGAAGGAAGAAGAGGCTGAAACTTTGTGTGCCATAAAACTGGTTATTGCCTGTTTCCCTCATACTATAAAACTGTCCTAAAACTTAACGAGGCCGTATAACTCTCAGCCCAAACAATTGAAAACCTTGTTTTGTTCTGATAAATCTGGAACGTGTTGCCTCTCCAAATGAGTGATGATTGCTGGATATCTTTTACAGATGTAGACATTAGTACAACAGAAGAGCATTTGTTAAGTGGTTGTAGAGAGAGCACACATCATATATTGGACCTCAAAAAGACAACAGAGAGTAAATTAATGCAGAACAGTAACATCTAGTGGGTGAAATTCAGAATTACAAGCTTAATTTTGGTTAATGCACAATTGTGTTCAAACGTATCATTTGTAAGCCTAATTTTATCATTCATGTTCACTGACAAACATGGTCTACAGTTACACAAACTACATAGCTTGGTGAGTAATCTGTTTGTTTATATGATTATTGATACATTATTAATATAATATATGTACTTTATGTAAATTATTTGTGCATTTTGCATTTCCTAACTTGACCAGCATGAACGAGCTGATCCACAAGAACAGCCAATTTGGCCTAGTTAGTCAGGTGGTCATGGGCTTTAAGTGGATTTGTACATGTGTCCTTTGAACCCACTTGAGCTTTCCAAATGTGCCTTATCATTACACCCCACCTTAATCTTACATCTAGGCCGCATGTGCTGTGTCCACCCATATGGGGTCTATGTTTAACCCCTCCTAGTCCCATCACTGACACTGGTGGGCATCCATATATGAGGCCAACATGGAACCTGTGGACAAAATGCCCTGGTTGCATACAGGCCACTAAAAGAGCATCTGCTCAATGGTGAGTGTGAGTGTACCATACAGAAACTGTAACACACAGCCCTAAGTAGCTTTTTGTGTTATTTACCTCAGTGTTATGTACATGCCCAACCAGCTCCAGCTCCAGCTCCAGGACAGCAGTTACAGTTGTGATATATTTTGTGTGGTTGACTCTACATAGTATTTTCATGCAGTAAAACATAAAGTCATTTTTGACATGGAAGTCTTGAGCCTAGCATATATGCTACAACAGGCAACCATGTTATTATTGGCAGATTTAGAGTAGGGCAAGAGCTGAGAATAGTTAAAGTAGGGCAAGGGCTGTATAGTCTTTAGTTTGCCAAGCTGTGAGTGGTGGTTCTTTGTATGTGTGTGTCTGTGTCTGTGTGTGTCAGGGTCTGCTGTTAGGGTTAACCGTCTCTTGCCAAAAAGAACAGGAAGAGAAATAACAGTGGGTGGAGGGGCGTTTGGCGGTGACAGCAGCAGTGGGTAAAACGAACTAGATTTTTCTCCCTCCGTGAGCTCAAGAGCTCCCCAGAAATGCTTTATTTCCAGGACGAAATACTGGAGCCATTGTGCTGGAAGTCTGACGGAGGGGCCAGCTGTCTGGCAGGGAAAAGCAGGGCTCAGCCTGCTTTAGTGTGCACATACATTGGTGGGTGGGTGCACGTGCTGGGCCCAGGCAATTTTACGAGTAATTATCATCACACTGAACTCCAGTTACAGATACAGCTCTTGTTAGCTCAAAAACTTATTTGTTTCATTGGTCTAATACTCAAGCTACAAGGCTAATGGTTTGTTAAGACTTCATCATCAAACTATCAAATGCAGATATGCTTTTCTGCTAACATTATTTATCCCATGTTTATAGGTATCAGTGTTTTTTAACAGGACAAATACCACATCAAGCTCAAGATCAGCCTTTGTTGGTAGCTGGTTTCAGATGGTCTAAGATGATGTTTAGCTGCAATACAAAAACATACCCTATGCTGGTAAGTCAGCTGCTTAGCAATTTATTTCATTCATACTTGATGAAGTTGCCAGTGCTGGTTGATAATAGTGAAGAACAGCAAAACAATACAATGCAAGGTCTTTGCTTGACAGTAATGACATTATAAAGACAATATAAATGTATTTTAGAGACAATGCACAATATACAACATATACAGTATACAAGCAATACACACACTATACAAAACTATACAACACTACAATAACAGTAAGGAACAAACAGATGACGAAAGAAATATAATTCTTTGGTAGTAAAAACATGTATGTATATATTATAAACTTACCTGGCGGCATACAGGCTACAGTATTGTTGAGCATACATTTTTTTAAACAGAAGAGAGCATGAAAGACCACACATTAAAGAGTAGTTCTCTCGCAGAATGGCATCTCACTGGTGGAGACCCTTATTCACCTTTCACCACAACAGTGGAGCCAACACAATTGAACTAAACACACATATTATCCCAGCCCCCCCAAAACAACTATGTATAATATTTATTTTTTTAGAATGGGACAAGCTATCTGTAAAACTTTTAGTGCTGATAGTCTTTGTTAAATTACATTACATTTTACATTATATTACAGTTAGATAAAGGCTTCCCTCCTAACAAGAATCAAAAGTTAAGCGATACATTACAGTGCGCTTCAGTTCTAAACTAAGGTTTAAAAGCCGATGAAGCAATTCACAAAATATTCACAAAATATGTGTTATTATCAAAAGTTAGCGAAGGATGAGCGCAATAATTATTGAGCTGTGGTGACCCAAGGCCTTTCAGCACAACTCAGATGACCTCAGGATGGAAGAAAACCCTAAAATGAAAAACACTCTTTGCACTTTTTGTCAGAGTTGTTTGTACCTTTGTTTTTGTCACTGCTAGACATTATTTTGTCAATGCTAATAATGTATCACTACTTTGTTCTTCAGAAATGTTTCATCTCAGTATGAACTCAGAACATGAGCTAAGGCAAAAGACAGATAATTCAAGTTGATTAATCATGTGCTCTTCATTTCAGAGCCAGTAAGTCCCTATGGGGAGGGGGACAGCCAAGTCAAATGCAGTTCCTAGAACCGAACATTTTCCAGCCTCTCAGATATGGCAGACACTGATTGACTCCCGACCAAAACATTCCCTTAAGGGAACCGGCCATATGCTTGATTACAGTGACTTCCCTCTCAGCAGTACATCAGCTCTGACTGCAGCACTGACTCACTGTGTTCTATACTGAGCCTTAGTCTCGTATGTCGCCAGATACTGACATTGGTCAGACATCTCAGTAGATCTGCAGACCCAGACAGACTTGGCGTGACTTATCTTTCTTTGTCTTTTGTGATGTATCTATTACAGTTTATGAATTTGCACTGAATGATTTTTCATTTATCAAATGGAGAGTACACAGTATATGTTTGATAATGTGTGCACTTGTAAACATTTTTGGTTGGTTTTTCATGATATGGACCCCCCCTTAACATAGCACTAGTAGTGCATGTATTCATCAAATGCCATATTCAGTTCAATGTAAAACCTACATGATAGGAATGTTCGAGTTCTCTGAGTTCAATAAAAACAACACAAAGGTAAAAGGAAAACAAGATACTGGTAATACTGATCCAGGAATGACAGTTCAAGATTTTTATCCACCACTGTCAAATAATGAAGGGCTCTCTTTCCCAAACACATGGCGTGATCATCATCACCCTGACATTCTCCAAAGACTGAAGGTGAACTGAGTAGAAAGGCCAGGCTGTGCATGTGTGCTATGCAGGGTATAAGTCATTATAGTCTTATCTCACACATTGATCTGAAGTGAAAGCATGCTGCTCTGCAGTTTACCCCTCTCCAGTCCCCTATGCTGGCCTACACTTTCTGGCTGTGAACAAAATTCCTTACAAAAGAAACTAGAATGTCCTTTAAGTGAACCTCTAATGCCTGTGGTGCAACTGTGAGGGAGGCTTCACTGCTTTTCTTCTTACAGACTCACTCCTCGCATATATATTAGGCCTGATGCTTCACTGGTTTATGGGGAATGGGATCGTTTATAGCATTAATATTTGGTAGCATTATTATTTGTGAGATTTTCTTTTGGATTCTATGCTTGCTTAACATGTTTGTCATTTTATCTAATCATCTCAGTCTGAGCTCTTCTTCTGACTGAACTTCATTTTTTCAGACTGATCTTCATCTCTTCCAGCAACTCTAGACAAACATGCAGTAGGTAAAGTACCACTGTACACTACGTGGGCTTTCGTGCTTGTATGTAAATAGATATGTTAGTGTATGTATGTATATGCATGCATACATATACATACAGCTCTGGAAAAAAGTAAGAGACCACTACAAAATGACGAGTTTCTTTGATTTTACCAAATTAAAAACCTCTGGAATGTAATGAAGAGGAAGATGGATGATCACAACCATCAAACCAAGCTGAACTGCTTAAATTTTTGCTCCAGGAGTGGCATAAAGCACTGTGTAAAGACTGGTGGAGGAAAACATGCCAAACCCAGGGTTATTCCACCAAATATTGATTTCTGATCTCTTAAAATGAATATGAGCTTGTTTTCATTGCTCTGCTTTCATTTCACTGAAAGCTCTGCAACTTGTTTGTTATTTCAGCCATTTCTAATGTTCTGTAAATGCCCTAAGTGACAATATGTTTATTTTCAATTTGTGAGATGGCGGCGCACGAAGCTGAAGCTGAAGCTATGGTATGTAAACAGTGTTTTTTTAATAAGCTTATTGTGCACTTTTTTAATTATTAATGCCTTGTTTTAAATGCCAGGGCTCTCCGGATTCTAGCAAGGAGTTGTGGGACTACTTGGAGCCTGGATATCGGTGGAAAAAGCGATTTATCAAATTGTGCCACCCAGTCTGAAGGGTGTTTGGACAAAACGTTAAAATTTCTGGATCTCGGAACGCCGTGGGAGGACAGAGGTGTGCTATTCATCAAAGGTAAGTACTTTTTATTATGTTTTACTACACCCAAGTTTTTTATCAAGTGTGAGTCTATGTACTGTACACATGTCTGCAGTAGGGTCACTGGAGTTCTCTGCACTTTTGTCACCTCTGACTCTATTACCTGAACTCTGAGCAGGTGCAGCGAGCTTCCGCTAGAGGTCGCTAATTCCCCCTTGCGTCAATACAGCAGCGCTGTCACTGACAGCACAGCCGCTCTCAGCCGCAGACACGCCGACACTGGAGCTATTTCGCTAATTCATCGCTTTTTTCGGACTTTAATTCACACCGGAGCCTTTTCCGTTTCATTTTTACCGCTGAAGGATTAATTCTGGGAGCCCTGCGGGGATTCTGAGCTGTGTGTGTGTTTGAGGGGTGTGTGAATGTGTGTGTGTCGGGCTGTGTTTGTTTCTCTCTGAATAGCGGCTCTCTTTATTATTATATTGTTTATTCGTGTTTTAGCTTCAGATATTTGGCTCAAAATGAGAATCTGGGATTTGTAGAGGAGATCAACCACAAACTACAGGAAGGAGATTTAGGAGATTTAATCCTCTTGCGTCACCATCACCTTCATCACCATCATCACCAGCATCTCTAACCTTTACGAACAGGTAACTGAAATCAGTAACCAATACCTGATCAATAATTGTGTGATGATCTAAAATAGGCTTATTATTATATAGATTTGTATGATTGTGTAAGTATTACGTGTTAACTAGGTTAGATAGGTTAGATAGATATGCTACAGTGCTTATGACTGTATGTGCAGTGTGTTTTTTAGGGGTTCAGCCACATGCTCTGCTTATATCGGATCAATAATCCTTTGATCACTGATTACTGATCGAGTTCTCATCGATACTGATGCTGACTCAGCTGCTATGGCCCTCCCTTGCTGCTGAGAGCCAGTGCTTTTCCCCTCAGGCTCCCTCCCTCCCTCCCTCCCAAGGCCATGAGCTCTGGGGTAAATCAGAGTGAAATACCGGCTATAGAATGTGCTGCTGCTGGAGGAGGTGTTGTGCCGATTTAGGTGCTGGAGGCCCAAACTGACCCCCCTATTATTTCTCTAGGGGTGGCAGAATATAGCATAAATATAATTATACAATATTTAAGCCATTTTAACAAATTTGGAGACCCAATTGATTCTCTGTTTCTGGTGGATTAATGTATAGAAGCTCATTCCCACCTCCAATATATAATAATAATACAAAACAAATCCAGCACATCGTTATTACCTCATTAATAAATAAATTAATTAATAAATAAAGGCCATATGCTTGATTACAGTGACTTCCCTCTCAGCAGTACATCAGCTCTGACTGCAGCACTGACTCACTGTGTTCTATACTGAGCCTTAGTCTCGTATGTCGCCAGATACTGACATTGGTCAGACATCTCAGTAGATCTGCAGACCCAGACAGACTTGGCGTGACTTATCTTTCTTTGTCTTTTGTGATGTATCTATTACAGTTTATGAATTTGCACTGAATGATTTATCAAATGGAGAGTGCACAGTATATGTTTGATAATGTGTGCACTTGTAAACATTTTTGATTGGTTTTTCATGATATGGTCCCCCCCTTAACATAGCACTAGTAGTGCATGTATTCATCAAATGCCATATTCAGTTCAATGTAAAACCTACATGATAGGAATGTTCGAGTTCTCTGAGTTCAATAAAAACAACACAAAGGTAAAAGGAAAACAAGATACTGGTAATACTGATCCAGGAATGACAGTTCAAGATTTTTATCCACCACTGTCAAATAATGAAGCGCTCTCTTTCCCAAACACATGGCGTGATCATCATCACCCTGACATTCTCCAAAGGCTGAAGGTGAACTGAGTAGAAAGGCCAGGCTGTGCATGTGTGCTATGCAGGGTATAAGTCATTATAGTCTTATCTCACACATTGATCTGAAGTGAAAGCATGCTGCTCTGCATGCTGAACTTCATTGCTAAGTCGATATTTTGAGGTGCCAAGTCGTTATTTTGAAATGCTAAATTGTTATTTTGAGATGTTAAGTCGATATTTTGAGGTGCTGTATCAATATTTTGAGATGCTAAGTTGTTATTTTGAGATGCTAAGTCGTTATTTTGAGATGCTGAGTTGTTATGTTGAGATGTTAAGTCGATATTTTGAGGTGCTGTATCAATATTTTGAGATGCCAAGTCGTTATTTTGAAATGCTAAGTTGTTATTTTGAGATGCTAAATTGTTATTTTGAGATGCTAAGTCGTTATTTTGAGATGCTGAGTTGTTATGTTGAGATGTTAAGTCGATATTTTGAGGTGCTGTATCAATATTTTGAGATGCCAAGTCGTTATTTTGAAATGCTAAGTTGTTATTTTGAGATGCTAAATTGTTATTTTGAGATGCTGTCTTATTATTTTTAGATACTAAGCCTTTATCTTAAGATACTAAGGCATTATTTAGAGATACTATTTAGTCATTTTGAGGTACTAAGCCATTAGTCTAAGATAAGTCGTTATTTTAAGATACAAAGTCTTTATTGTGAGACAATTTTTTTTTTTGAGGTGCTGTCTCATTATTTTGAGATGCCAAGTCGTTATTTTGAGATGCTAAGTTGTTATTTTGAGATGCTAAGTCGTTATTTTGAGATACTAAGTCATAATGTTGAGATACTAAGGCTTAGTTATAAGATGCTTAATCATTATTATGAGATGCTAAGTAATTATTTTAAGATATTAAAATAATTAAGATATAATAAGATATTATTTATAGATATTGTGAATAGCATTATACATTTATATATATATATATATATATATATATATATATATATATATATATATACATGTATATGTATATATATATATATATATATATATATATATATATATATATATATATATAATGCTATTCACAATATCTATATAGTATTAAAATACTATATTATATAGCAGATAATCAAGCCTATTGTTCTCGTCTTTGGAGCAGTGCCTGAGCTGTTGTGTTGACGGGACCTATGTTGGCACCTAACTTGTTGTGTTGGGGTGTCCAAGTTGTCTTTACTCATAAATATTAACCGCATTATTAATCTTTAAGCAGGTGGTGATTAAGATGTAGTGGTGATTAAGATGTAATCTGTCTCTGTGTCACCTTCACCCACCAAGTCTCACACTCACACACTCTTTCTTACTGTGTTTTAGGATGGAGGAGCTGCTGAACCAGTGGCTGTGGAAGGAGTACTACTGGCTTCCCGCTGGCAGGTCATGGAAGGACATTGGGGATGATGCGGTTGGAACATGGCGTCCATTACCTCGCGACTTATTCCTCACCCTTCCTTTGGCTCTGGGCTTCATCGCTGTACGATTTGTTTTTGAAAGGTCAGTTTTTTTTTTTTTTTATACAGGTAAGTTGGTTAATGATGGTCGGTTGGTGTATGGTCATCCAGGTGGAAACATACCCTATTCTGGTAATCCAGCTCTTTATCAGAAAAGTGTATGTTGCATATGTTTTTGGCAACAACAAAACTATGGGTGTTCTAGTTGTGATGCTTTTTGCAAATAAATAAATAAATAAAAACAAGAAAAAAGGAATATGGGGTCAACAATATGTATCCATATGCTGTTTTAAAAAATACTGTTTTTAAATACCCTGTTTGAAGTTCACACAATTTAATTCCAACCTATACACATACTGTATAGCAGTTGAGCTCAGCTTTCATTGGTTGACAGTCTTTAATTCTTGAAATAAAAGTCAAGTTTCTTGCAGACAATTGGTGACCAACCCACACTACAGGATACTGAGTTTATTATTATTTAACATGTTTAATACTTCGGGGTGTCCACGATTGCTCTGGAGGACTAAAGTTTGGATTAAAGACACTACAGGATAATCTAAAACATGAAGTGCAAGGTTAGCCAGTGTATCAGAAACACTTATCATGTAGGTTTACAGTTACAGTCTGTGTAATTATTTGGCCTCTACAGTTACATTGTTTGGGTGCTGGGCCACTGTCAGCTCACCAGTGATGTTGACATGGAGGCGTGTGTGTGTGTGTGTTGCTGGTAAGAGTGTATCAGAGGAATTTACACATTCTGCACTTGTAGTGGCCACTTTATCAGAACCACTGGTGTACAGCATTTTATCAGTGATGAATTTCTGACCGACCACAGAGCCATTGATAGGCAGGTTTTATTCATTTTGCCTCTTTCACCACTGCATAAATTAAGTGCAAAAATCTTGCGATGTGAGATGACCAGACAGAAATGCAGGTTTTCAAGATGCTCTCTTCAGTCTTTACCTGCCTCAAACCCTACCTAATTAACTTATACCAGTAGCGAACACACAGACATGCTAGATGGGCTACAAGTGCTACAAGTTTTCTGATGAAGTAGTCACATATACTGTTGTCACTGCTGTGCTGAAATTTTGATGGTCATGTGTAGGTTCATTTCCATTAAAGGATGGGGTTGGTAATAGCTAATGATATACTATGCATCAACAGATGGACTTCAGTCTGTAAATGTACACCTGCAAATCGAACATATGGCAACAGCGTGGAAACAAAGTAATGAAATAAGCAAAAAAAGCCAATGGGATCCAGCTGGGGATCAAGTTTAACTCCCAGATAAGAATGGTCCCATGTATGTCTGCATGACACCAAGAGCTCAAATAACCTGCATATACCCAGTCTATTCTTCTCTGATTGGCTGAGCTGTGGGTGATTAAAGTGCATAGGGAAATGGCATCGTAGCCTTTATATTCAACATAAATCAATCTATAAACTGCAAACACATTAAGGACGACATACATTTTTAAATAAAAATAGAAAGTGAAGTGGTTGCTTTGTAATTAATCGCTGTATTAAATCATGAAAAGACTTGTTCAACAAATTCCAAAATATTATTCTTCCTCTGTGTTTATTCACATCAGGTGGCAGTTCATTAACTACTGCTTCAGTAACCTGAGCACAGAGATGTAAGATGTACTGTGTTCAGGAGTGTGGGCTTGGAAAAGCTGTGATCCCATTCATTTCCTACATTGGCAATGAAACTGGAGGTGTCACTACAAACAGCACTTCCTCACCTACTCTCACCTGATTAAACCATTTGAATTACACACACATACACACACACACACAAACATAACCAGATAAAATTGCATTTATATCTTACCGTGGGATAATACGAATGTGACACATTTTATATTAATTCATGTAATTATAAAATGTGCCAATATGAAATATTAAGTTTATTTATCTTTAGGCTTCCTACATGATTTTGAAGCATTGCTATGAGAATTTGCTTGCATTCTGTGTCAATAGTTTTAGTGAGGTCTGGATGTTGGATGATCACCATTCTACCTCTTCTCATCCCCAACTCTTCTCAAATGTCTCCAGACCTAAACCTTTTTAAGAAAGCTGTACAGTTACTATGTTACTTTGTATCAAAGTGTCATACATTCAGTGTTGTCCTATGAAAATAACTAATAAATATTTACAAACATATGAGGGAATTTTGTGAGATGTGCTTAAATATAATAATATATTTTTTAACACATATACACTATATATTTGTATGTTTTAAATTATATCTATAGTATTAAACCCCATATTTTCTATATGTATATGAATACCTGTATGCAATAATTATATGTGTGTGCGTGTGTTTGTGTGAGACGACCTATTTGTATTATACGTTTGAGCCTTAAACTAACCTTTTATAGCCAACAGTTTGTCGGCAACCCATTCTTCTCTTGAAAGTATAAAAACAACACACACACACATATAAACCTCCTCAGACATCCAATTGTGTGTAACAGTTGTCGTATCAGTTCTAAACAAAGCTGTCTGGCCAGATGTCAGCCACAAGACAGAGGAGAAGGTGTTAGGTGTTGCCAGCTACAGTGCCAAAGTGTGTGCCAAAGAACTGATCCAGAGAACTGAGTCACACATCCATTCAGGCTGGACCAGTGGCGTGATGTGTCTTAATGCCAAAACCTCTTTTACAGGGCTGTGGCTCTGCCTCTGAGCCGGGCACTGGGTGTGTGTGACAGGGTGCGAGCTCGAGCTGCACCTGATCCCAAACTGGAGGCCTTTTACCTGCAGAAAAAGAACCACTTCTCTCAGGTCAGTGGAGAATAATCACAATAACCATCACAGCTTCAGAAGTGCTGGTTCTACAGTAAAGGATAACATTCCTGTACCCATCACTATTGTACTCTGCCCACCTCTCCCCCACAGCATTGAAACAAAGCGAGATACTGGGTGGAAAGATTATAAACACTGTTTATTCTATCCCAGATTAGTTTTTGTAGGTAGAGCAACGTTTGCTCATTTTGAGTTTGGATTTGTACATTGTGGGTGTCTCTGTGCTGTTTCTGTACAGACATGTTAACCAGTGTATTAACCCGTCATTAAGATAATTCAGGTGTGCTGGTGAACCTATCTGATAGCTATGGGCATTAAATCACCCAGAAAACCGGCTTGCTCTCTATTTACACCCTTTTCAGTTATACAGTCATTTCTGGAATGACCTTTGTATGGGATCACAGGGAAAAATTTGCCTGTGCAGGCTTGTAGAGGCTCCATGTGTAAGATCTTAGTATAACATCACTTATTCATCAGCTGTAATTGTCTTTACTATGGAACGAGGACACCTGTCTGCGGTTCCTATGCCCAGCTGTGTTGTAGAGGAACGCTCTTTGTTCTGTCAGTTTCCTTGATCATTTGCAAACCTCACATTTTCATTTTGTGTTTGATTATTGCTTCAAAGGCTCAGTAGTGGCCACCCAGAAGATCCTAATATTTGCTCTGAGTTTAGCAGATTGGCCTAGGTTATGGTTACAGGCAAATAACCATATCAATAAAAAACACATAGGGGAAAAACTTAATATCTTTTATTCTTAGATTTATTGACTGTGAAGAACTTAAAAAGCTTATTTAAATGCTTATTTAACATTTAAGAAGACATATCACACCCCATAATATAATAATAATAATGTCATGCAATTTGATATTCCTTTTCTTCTTCTTTTTTCGCCATTTAACTCATCCTTCCAACACTGTTTCAGCTCCAGATTGTTTGCTGTGATTGTGTGATCTGGGCTTGTATACAGCTTTTTGATTGGACTCATGGTTTTAAAACAAATCTGAAATCCATATATTTTCCTAATAATGAAGAATAAATGTGGTGCAAAAGTGCACCATACACAATGTCTAAGCTAATCTACAGCTATACAGACCGAACTCATCTATTTGTAATTTTTTCATCCCTTTTTCCTTCCATTCACTCCCATTTATGTTTATTCATACTCTCTTACACACTGCTTTTGGATAACTTTATGCCATTCCTGGTGCAAAACATCAAGCAGTTCAGTTTGGTTTGATGGCTTGTGATCATCCATCTTCCTCTTGATTATATTGATTATATTGGTTTTCAATTTGGTAAAATCAAAAACTCTTCATTTTTAAGTGGTCTCTTATTTTTTCCAGAGCTATATATATTGTTTTTATACATTTTAATGTGTCTATATTGTGCTATTGTGTACATGTTGCTACCGCATAGGTCAAATTTGAGATTTCATGATTCAGCAAATCAGTTTGTTAAAAAATCATCATAAAATCATTGTCACAACTGTTATTTTTGACCTAAAACTTTATTTAATAGTAATACATTTTCTTGTGCAGGGTGATGTCCTGAGTCTGGAGAAGCACTGTGGCCTTACAGTTCGGCAAATCCACAACTGGCTCCGCCTCCGCCGAAATCAGGACAAACCCAGTAACACCAAAAAGTTCTGCGAAGCTACGTGAGTTCACTCTGTTTTTCAACACATTCACACTTATTTATGAGATAGATAGGTGGATCAATATATCAATACTTTAAATTAGCGCTGTAAGGGCTGTATTTTTATAAATTTCAATACCAGTTTTCAGAATAAACACATTGAACAAGCTGCAGTAACATTATACACAAGAGTTCATTCAAACTTCATTACCAGCATGCAGCAACAGAGATAGGCCTGCACACTACAGTAATATGTTCAGGTGATATAACTTAGACTAGAGGAAGAGCAAGTTAAACTAAGGCTGATTGAGGTACAGGTCCACAGTGAACGCACACATCAAACTACTTCTTAGCCCAGGCAAAATTAGTGCAACCAAGCCAGCTTAATTTAGGATCTTTATTTATCGTGTTTGACGTTTATGCATATCAGATGTTTTGTCGATATTGTACACCTCTATTACCAATCATAATATTTTAGGTCTTCAAATGACATGATGCATGGACCAGTAATCCCTATTCAGTGTTGGGGGCATTACTGGTGATAGGAGGAGTTCATAGGGACTGGGAATGGCTAATTAGTCATACATTTTGCAGAAAATTTGGTAATGACCAGTGTGAGCTTTTTGATGTGGCAGTGACAATATGCTGATATGTTGAGTACCAAATGATCTTATGACCATAGTAGGACCTATCTTATTAGAATTATTATAATATTCAACTTTTTAATATACACTTTTTTATTTGTAAGCACTGCTTTTAGGAACACTAAGCTATTTTAAGATGTTCTTCACTCCAGCCTGGGAAAGCATATAAGACATACAGTATGTAGGTCATGTCAAGGCGATATGATTGATGAACAAGAGCATAGTGATAGTGACCTATTTAACACAGGTCCCTCTCTCTCTCTCTGTCTCTCTCTCTCTTTTCTCAGGTGGAGGTTTGTGTTCTACCTTATCGCCTTTGCTGCTGGACTCGCCTCCCTGATTGATGTGAGTGTTTGAGATGCTCTCCACCGCTGGGATTTTAGAATGTCACTTTAGATTTAATGAAAACTACTGCCCCTATTCTCATTTTTTATCTGGAAGTACGTGCCATTTTGTTTCTGTAGTTGTGCTTTACATTCACAAAATATAATATAATATACGTATCATACAATTTCTGAGACTACAAGCCAATCTGTGTAAGGTGTGTGACGATTTGCTTCAAACTTTCTTGGCTAAATTTGGTCAGATTCTTTCTTTCTTATTCTTTCTTTTGTTTTTGGTCAAAGTGACTAGTTTAAAACAATTCCTAATACAGAAAAAATACAGTACCAGTCACATTTTTGGACATATGTCTTGCTAAGATGACAGTTTTGTACATCTTGGCTGGATTTTCTCAGATAGCTTCATGATGTAGAGTAATCTGGAATGGCTTTCAGTTAACAGCTGTGCTGAATTGTCAAGAGTTAGTTACTTGAATTTCTTGTCCTCTTAATGTGTTTAAGAACATCAGTTGTAAAGAGGTAGAGTTGGTATACAGTGAATAGCCCTATTCGAGTAATGTTCTCATCCATATTATGGCAAGAACTACTTAACTAAATAAATAAAAAAAATAATTGAAGAAATGAAGATCGGTCAATCCAAAACATTTGAAGAACTTTGAAAGTTTCCTCATGTGCAGTTACAAAACCCATCAGACATTATGATGAAACCACCCCAGGGAAGAAAGATCAAGAGTTTCCTCTGTTATACAGGATACGTAGATCAGAGTTACCAGCCTCAGAAAAGCAAGTTAACAGAATCCCAGGTTAGAGCACCTAAATGCTTCACAGAGTATTCTGGATTGTTAAACAATTTTAAATTACTACATGATTCCTTGTATGTTCCTTCATAGTCTGGATTAATTCAGTTTAAATTTACAATGTAGGAAAAAGACAATAAAAAAAATAAAAACACTAAATCAGAATGTGTGTCAAAACTTTTGAGTGGCACTGTATGTGTCTGTGTTACACACATATTGTTTTGGTCAATTGGATCCAGTAGTTACAGTAAAGGTTTAAAAGGGCAATAATTTAGAAACTGAGGCCAGTTTTTTAGTAAAACAATTATATTACTGTTACTAGGCTAAAGATACTATTCTTAGAATTTAAATAAATAGATAAACATTCTTTTTGATTTTTAAACTTGCAACACAGGTCAGTTTGAACTAGGATTGTTATTGATGTTTATTACAATTAACAAGAAATTTAACAGAGACTTTGTATTAGCTTCTAGCCCAGCAAGTATGTTTTTCAAGTGAATTGAGACCTGTTTTTAGAAAGTACTTTTCTCAGTGTACAAAAAGAAGGTAAAAGTAGATTAATCTATCAGCCATTTTTAAACCTTTTATTACCATTTAAATGATTTATTATCATTAATATTTGATTTAGCCTGTTCTGTTCTTCCCTCCCCTCTCACACAGACTCCCTGGTTCTGGAATCACAGAGAGTGCTGGCGTGGACATCCCAGACAAGTAAGTGCCGAAGAGCAGACAGAGGAGTAGCTCATCACTGTCTGACAGTCCCAGACTTTAGTCCAGACCTGATGTCACTGCTTTTTACTATGAGCTCTGCAGTCAATCTAGAGTCCAGACTTTCAGAGCAATCCCTTTTTTTCTTTCCCCATCAAAGGTTTGGGGACAGTTAACATTTTACATTTAACTTTGTTCTGGATAAATAGTTGGCCAATTGTATCCTTTTTTGTGATGTTTGCATTGATTAGCAGCCACAATATCCAGCTGTTTGCATCTGCATTTGGACAAAAAAAACAATTGCATTCCAAGAAAGACAGATCCTTGGATATTTAACTGAAATCTACAGTACCTGATACTTTAAAACAACATTATATTAGCGTTTAACAGGCAGAATACATTCAAAATGCAAGTTCAGATTGACATGAGGAACTCTTTCTGTTCCTTGCTTGAGATTGTGTTTTTACAGCCTAATACCTAAGAGCCTGCCAACAGTTTTTCAGCACAGGAGGATGTGATTTTAGGGAGTGAAGCAGTTTGTAAACATCCCGCTATTGTGTTGAGTGCTTTACACTTTATTTTTTTGGAATGTTGAAATTTCAGAAAGGATATGACGTCAAAATGCACAAAATGTCTACTTACCCCACCCTCTTCCAGATCCAGACACAGACACAGATATATGAGTTTTATTATTATTGTGATAATGGATTTTGAAATACTGATAGTGAAGAAGGTTGAAATACGTACAGAGGTCCTACAATTGTATGGTATAAGATATAGTCAATACTTGTGCATTTATAATTCAGTGCAAAGCATAATACAATATGTAGCAATATCTTTCTTTAAAAGTTTGTATTGTTCAGTTGGTTATGTATGAGTTTTTCTTGGGTTATGTTCATACTGTCAGAAGCCTCTAATATAGATATTCCACATCTATTGGTCTAGAGTCTGGTTTTCATGTACATGTGCAAGCTTGGACCGCTGTACTGTGTGAGTGCTGAAATATAGAGCAGGTGTTGGAACAAAGTCAGACTGGAGTATATCATCATCTTTTTTTTTCTTCTTTTTTTAAATCTCTCTATCATAGTTAATAACTACTAGAACTGAAATACTGCAGTGCAATTAATGCCATAATGTAAAAAACATTGTCCAAATACATACTGAATAAAAATACTCCACAGAAATTACTATTAAATTGTAAAATAATACAATTGCTGTGTTTTGCAGCCTGTGACTGAGGCACAATACTGGTACTACCTCCTGGAGCTCAGTTTCTACTGGTCACTGCTGTTCTGCGTCTCTGTCGATGTCAAACGCAAAGTGAGCCTTTTTTCCTATACATACAACATACATTTCCACATGAACTAAAGGAAACACTAACAAACTGAGCGTTAGGGTACCATCATACTTTAGACAGGCTAGAAGATGATAATGCTGCATGCTGCGTGATGATGGTTCTGATGATACACAGGTACCGCACTTGTTCATCAGATTAGCACAGCTGCCCTCTGGGCTCTAATTAACCACTGTACGTACACACACACACACACACACACACACACACATACAGCACATAATCCCTGTTAGTGTGGTGGGTGGTAGCTGGCTTGTGATAAAAGAAAATAGACTGAGAGCTCACTTAAACTTGGACCAGTTAGAGTTCTTCATTTAGCACACCCATATTTAGCCGTAGCCATAGTAGATTCAAAATAATTTATAGTAGATCCCAAATAATTTATAGTACATGCCAAGTAATTCATAGTGGACATACTAAATCATTAATAGGGTATACTGCATAATTCATACTAAATGCAGAACAGTTCATAATAGATACTGAATAATTTATTTTAGATAGTGAAAAGTTCATACTAGTACAGAATGATTACTTACAAACATACTAATACTCCATAGTAGGTACTGAGTAATTCAGAGTATGTAGTGAATAGTTCATAGTTGACATAAATAATTCATAGCACATTATAAAAATCATTGTGGATACTGAATAATTCATAGTGGATACTCAATAATTCATAGTGAATGCTAAAAAAAATGGTGAATACTGAATAATTCATAGTACATGCTAAATAAATATTTGTTGATACTAATTAATTAATTGTGGATACTGAATAATTCACAATGTATACTGAATAATTTATAGAGGATGCTGAATAAAATTGTCCATTGTGGGTATGGAAAATATATTTATAGTAGAGTCCATAGTGCTTAATTCACAGTGCACACTAAATAAATAATAGTGCATACAGACTAATTCATAGTAGGTGCTGAATTTATAATAGATACTGAAAAAATAACTGTATTTCATCCATTACTGTATGATTCAGGAGAGGCAGTAAGAGCAAAAACTGTCCCTGTCCTGTTGCTGCTGTCTCGCGACACCCACCTACTGTCCCGTGACACTCACGTACTGTCTCGCGACACCCACCTACTGTCCCGCGACACTCAGGTACTGTCTCGCGACACTCACGTACTGTCCCGCGACACTCACCTACTGTCTCGCGACACTCACGTACTGTCCCGCAACACTCACCTACTGTCTCGCGACACTCACCTACTTTGTATTATGACACTGGAAATATTATATAATAGATTTGATGGTCAAATCTAGGGGAATTATCTCATAAGTCTTAAGTCGTCTCAAAAAAACTAAGATAAGACACAATGTATCACATTGCGGCACAGTTAAAAGCTCCACAGGACAGTTAAAAAGCTCTGCAGGACAGTTAAAACAGTTAAAAACCTCCGCGGTACAGTTAAAAAAAACTCCGCGGTACAGTTAAAAACCTCCGCGGTATAGTTAAAAAACCTCCACGGTACAGTTAAAAACCTCCACGGTACAGTTAAAAACCTCCGCGGTACAGTTAAAGAGCTCTGCAGGACAGTAGGAGAGTGTCGCAAGACAGTAGGAGAGTGTCGCGGGACAGTAGGTGAGTGTCGCGGGACAGCAGGAGAGTGTCGCGGGACAGTAGCAACAGGACAGGGACAGTTTTTGCTGTTACTGCTGCTGTGATTCAGAGTAGATAATGAATAGTGAAAACATAGTGGAAACTGGGCAATTTATAGTAGGTGCTTAAAAATGTATTGTAGATACTGAAAAAAATAATAGTAGTTACTAATATTTTAGAGCAAATCCTGAGTAATGTATATTAGTTAAAACAATTATAAGTAATAAAAACTACTGAATAATATGAGGTAAATATTTCTAATCATATTTCTATAAATTATTACTAATAAATACTTGGCCGTGTAAATTGGGGAGAAAATAGGAAAATAGGAAAACAATATATAAAATAACAGCTGCAGTTGTGTGGGTTAATATGAGAGTGTAAATTGGGTTAATTGGGTTAATATGTAAACGTACTGAACTGCTCTTGTTGCTGTGTGCAGGATTTTAAGGAGCAGATTGTTCACCACATCGCTACAATCTTCTTGATCAGCTTCTCCTACTGCGGTAACTACGTCCGAGTTGGGACCATCGTGATGCTTGTGCATGACTCATCTGACTTCCTGCTGGAGGTAATAAATAGATCTTTTTTTTCACACATGAACGAAAAAGCCTGAATCATTTGTTGTGTGGAAAACCAGCTTTTCCACTCTCTCTGCCAGTAGCATGTGTCTGATGACTGTATGTAGCTGTGAGACTGTGTGCTGGTGGAGGCTTTTTTGACTTCAGTGAGAGTTAAACAAGATCAGTTCCACCTGACGTCCAAACACCTGTAATTACTGGTTTCAGCAAAAAGATCTGCCCAACACAACATCACACCAGTCACAGGCCTGCATATGGCTCCACCTTCTGTTTATTCACTGACGCTGTGTGCAGTTTAGGCAGCTACTGTGTGTGATGTTATGATGGGAGCCCTGAATAAAGGCATTGGTTGAATCTGATATCTCTTGAATGCCTACTGATGTAAAACGTCTGGAGCTCTGACACATGGCCTACAGTAACATAATCTCCTTACCTATTCTACTGATGACTTAATCATCTTAACATTCACACCCACATGTTCACACCCTCCATGTTATCAGTGAAAGTCATCTGAAGGCGCAGCCCATTAGCCGTGGTTACTATCACACTTCATACTGGTTTATATGTTAAGGTGAAAGAGCTGCAGATTTTACAGTTTGATAAGCAGAACCTGCACTGAACAAAGTCATGCATTGTATTTGCTTGACGTACAGAAAATTTCCACATTGATAAAATATCTTCGAAACAAAACCCGGTAGCTGTCTGTATTTTTTTGTTTTTGTTTATGGTTTCATTTCTCTGTAGCTGTACTAAAATAAGAATATTAAGCTATTTTTTGCTGTAATTTCCCACCAAAAATAAAATACATATCGTATAAAATATTGGATTCAATTGCCAGTGAGTTTCTCTAGCTCATTTCTTTTCTTTTTCTGTTTTCTTCACAGTCTGCTAAGATGTTTAACTATGCAGGCTGGAGGAAAACCTGTGACAGTTTGTTTGTTCTATTTGCTGTGGTTTTCCTCGTAACCCGTCTCATCATATTTCCGTGCAGGTAAGCATGTGGTATAAATCTGTGAGGTGTTTTCAGAAAGATACCTGACCCATAGAAAAGGGGTGGAACCAGTTTTCTAAAATGTGGCCTGAGTAACTTTCCCCTTCACTTTCTTTAAGAGAAAAAAATCCTGCCTGTTCTGTTTCATTAAAATAGAGATGCTTAGCCAAATAAAATGTTTTTGTTTCTCGCTTCGTTATTGCTTTATTAGTTTAGTTCTGTGTGAATGTGAACATAAGCGGGTAATCAGGTTGCTTTTTGAAAACTGAAGGAGCAAAATGATCAAATTAGAGCTTTGATTTCACAATTATTTCATTTGATTATGCTTCAATATGAAACTATTCATTCATCACCATTTTCTTTTGTTTATTTAGATATTTAGATATTTTTGCTATTAACTAGGATAAAAGCTGGCCCACCAAGAAGTTACCTTAGCCCTATCCCCTGTAACATCAAACATTTGTATATCGTACATACACTATATTGCCAAAAGTGTCCACTTTCCTGCATTGTGCCTTGTGACGTAAGGCTTGGATGCAGCTGCTGGGCCATAAAAAACCCTTTCCATAAAGTTCTCTGCACTCTGTACTGTTCTTGAGCTAATCTGAAGTTGGGAGTTCTGTAGTGATTGATCTTTGCACACTATGCTCCTCAGCATCCGCTGACCCCGCTTGGTTATTTTACGTTGACAGATTAAGTGGCTGTCATTCCCAGACGCTTCCACTGTGTTATAATATCACTGACAGTTGACTGTGGAATATTTAATAGTTAGGAAATTTCACGACTGGACTTGGTGCAGAGGTGGCATCCAATCACAGAGCTCCTCAGAGCGACCCATTCTTTCACTAATGTTCGTAAAAGCAGTCTGCACGCCTAGTTACTATTTGAATGGGTGAGTGAGCAATTTTTCGCAATATAGTGTACCTTATCATCTTATCATTTCTCTAAATGGTTTGGGCAGATGTGATTTTACACCAAAGGAAACACAAACACAAAGTGCTCTTTAAAATCTGTTTTGTCAAAACATACAAATATTCTATAAATTCTATAATAGTGGATTATTGTTGTTTTACATTCTACAAATAATGCAGTGAGATTTCCACCTTAGAATTATACTTTGTTATTGTTGGACCCCAGTCTACCTCCACCACTCCACCATCTGTAAAGATGCAGAAGTTTATAATTCCAAATTTTCATAAGACACAATATACATTTGAGAGATTAAAAAAGATTCGAAAACTGTTGTGTATAGTCCATTTATTGTTTTTAAGACATAATTTACACAAAAATCATAACTAGTTATAGAAACTATAGGATAACTGCCCTTTAAGTATCTAATATTAGAAATAATCTGTTATGGTCTGCATTCTGATTTTGTTTTGTTTGTCTAATCCTTGTTCCCTCAGGGTGATTTACTCGACTATAGTGGAGTCGCAGGATTTCTTTGACCCGTTTCCAGGTTATTACCTGTTCAATTCTGTGCTGCTGCTGCTGCAGGCGCTGCACATTTTCTGGGCGTACCTCATTCTCCGCATGGTCTACAAATTTGTCTTCCTGGGCAAAGTGAGTGGTTTACCAAAATCTGCATGTTATCACGAACTGTGTATTGTAAAACTGTATATAGAATGTAGTACACGAAACAATTTTTGCACGTGGAGTGGCATAAAGTTATCCAAAAGCAGTGTGTAAGACTGGTGGAGGAGACCATGCCAAGATGCATGAAAACTCTTAAAACTTTATGAATATGAACCTCTTTTCTTTGCATTATTTGAGGTCTGAAAGCTCTGCATCTTTTTTTGTTATTTCTGCCATTTCTCATTTTCTGCAAATAAATGCTCCAAATGACAGTATTTTTATTTGGAATTTTGGAGGAATGTTGTCTGTAGTTTATAGAATAAAACAACAATGTTAATCACACACTTCAGTCACACAAATGTATCTTAATTTATAAGTGCATTATTACAGAGTGAGTTTAAAGAGTGAGTTTCAAGTGACAGTTTTTTGTAATGTGTTCCTCAGGTGGAGCGTGATGAGAGGAGTGATGAAGAGAGCGAGGTGGAGGAAGAGGAAGATGGGGGTGGTGTGGAGGAAGAAAGCTGTTATGATCAGAGGAAAGATCTCCTCAATTCCAAACCCGCCTCACTGGCCAACAACTGTGTCCTTAACAACCTGACCCATCAGAGGAGAAATATAAACAGCAGACTGCCCAAAGCCAGATAGTATCCCTCAGCCGCTGGTGTTTTAGAGTATGTCTGTGTAGTATGTGTGAGTATGTCTTATCACTGTCCTGCAAAAACCTGTCATCTCCAGAACGGCAGCTTAACAGGAGAATGGAAAAACCAAACCATCTGAACTTTCAATGAAAGGAGTCATTTTGGAGCATTCCTATTGGTTTAATTCCAATGTGATTTAGCCATACCACATTCATTTTCAGTCAAAAAGTGAAAAATGCCAAAATGGAGGTACATGGTTTTTGCCTGACTGCAACAATATTACAACATTTTGCCAGTATATTTAACAAACTAAGTACATATACTACTGATAGTATTTAAAAGGGCCTCACCAACACATTGTAAACCTGTGGACTAAGGATAGATATAAGATTCAGTGTATTTTATCTTTTTAATCCACTTTAAGTATTCATCTTTAAAGGTACATGACAGCTGACTTTTTATCACTAGCAGAAAAAAATAGAAAGATCATAAAATATGGTTCTTACTGGCCACTTCTAATGATCTGTCTCTTTATAAATGTAGTATGCATTACATTGCTTGGCAATCAAGGAAGTATACAGTAAGGAAAATACGCTTTTTTCCATGTAAAATATTTTTAAATTGTAAATTAGTTTTAAAATGGAGCATAATATATACTAAACATAGGCGATTTTTTGTATGTACTGTTCTGATATAGAAAGGGCATAAGATAATCAACTGAACTGCTGTTTTCTATGGTCCTTATTATTGCTTTTTACTGCTACAAGACTTCTAATATGGTTTAATGCGTCTGTTGCTTTAGGCCTGTTTTGGACATGTTTTTATATAGTAATATAGCGATGCGTGCAGGAAACAGGGCAAGTGGCTATTTGGGAAGACTGATAGGGCCCTCTAGTGATGGGACTGTGCATTTATCGGCCTCAGTTTCTATGAATAATGTATTATGAATACATTATGAACCTCCAGGCTTTGTACTGTGCAGGCTTGTTTGGAATATTGTGGAGTGCCTGGATTGGTTGTGGGTGGATTGACTTAGTGAATCAGCAACTGGTTGATTACCAAAGGACTTGCTGATAATCTTAATCTTAATCCCCTTAACGGCGATCTTTTTTTAGCCTTCATACAGCCTAGATATTTGTAAGGCCAGGCTTGATGGTCTACCGTTGAGAAATATATGGTTCATTATAATATACATAAATTATTGAAAGGTAAATAAATACAGTTATACCAGCACTGCCATACAGAATAATGCAAAACTGGGAAAAACTTACATTTATAACAAGCACAATACCTTGCATGAGAATTTAAGTATTAGATTCATTTTTTGGACCTCAGTTGATCTTTTATTTTTATCCAGCTGCTGCAGGAAGTTCTCCAGAGTACAGACTACATATTTGTATTATATTTATATTAAAAGGGAAAGGCCTCTTATATGTTTTTTTTAACATACATGGCAAGAAACAGACCACAAAATACAAAACAGTTCTGGACCTAATGTGTGATATTTCAAGAACTCAAGAGCTAGCCTTGAAAACACAGATGCTTTATCATGGCCTACTGCATCGCCAGCAGTGCAGTTATTTTTTTATATTACTTTACTAATCATTTTCATTGGAACAGCCTAAATAAGCCAGTAACTTATTTTAGTAAATTCTAATAGTTTACTTTGCTTGAAGAACATTGAATAGTAGATCTTCAGGCCACTAAACACTGAAAAATGTATACATTCTACTCACAGCTCAGATGTGTGTATAATTGTTCTTATGAAAAAAAATATATACTGTATCAACACAGTTTACTTACTTTTGGCACTTACTGTTTAACCTCATTGATATAATAGATTTTAATATTGTTAGACTCTAGTTTTTTATTCTATTGCAGGCATTGACTTTGGCTTGCCTGGTGTTGTTTTGCACTGAAATATACTACTGAGCCTTCTATCTGTGAGCCTCACATCCATACAACTGTCTGATACACTGCAGCGGCGTGTATGTGTGAAACGTTTTAGAGCACAGCTGATTCTGGATCATCATTCTCTGAAATGGCTGATGTACACGTGTCCTTTTTTTTATTAAGAAATTCTATTTATTTGCTTCTTTTAGAGGGATTTGTTTAGTTGAAGCTAATTCTCAGAGCATTAATTATATTTATTATTATTTTTCGCCCCTAACTTGCAGTTACTCTATTGTTACGTATACTGAAGATCATGTTTGGCTGTACACACACACAAACTCCAGGCATATACTGTTTTATTCACTTTAACACAAATAAATAAATACAAATGTGACAAAGTATCACAACCAGTGTCTACAGTCATTACATATATAATATATAACATGTACATTATAAAAATAAAATGTGTAATATGTACTTAGAGGGTGTCTGCAGATCATTAGTACGTTTTTTTTTTTTTTTTAAGATTTAATTTGTCCTATGATGTCTTAAATCCATCTCCCAGAGGTCTTAAAAATGCGGAACATTAAATACAGTTCTGGTTTTATTGTCTATATGCAAGTTAGCTTATCAATTTAACAGCAGACTGAAAGCTACTGTAGGCATGAGGAGTGTACATTTTACGAACTTTTGCCCTAGACACTATTTTCAGTGTTTACTCTTTAGAACAGTTCATTTTCTGATTGTGAAACTGTTGATTTATGTTACTTTGAAATTTCTGACTGTCTTTGAGTGGTTTAAGTGGTTTTAAAAAGACTTTAGATGTTGATTAATGTAATTTCCCCATACCTGCAGATACCCTGTTCATGACAAAGACCTTACATTTGTCTAACTGATCATAAACAGACAAAATATCAGATTCCAGATGCAAAAGTAAATGGCTGCTGTTCAGGTCCGATACATTAGATATCCATTTCTTGACTTTTAAGGTTCACATGCCTGTCATACGAACAGTGACACAACCTCGTATGGGCACAGGGCAAGGTATGGAGTCATCTATTTCCAAGCATGTGTCAATGTAAGGGTCCAGAAGTATCATGTTTGTGGAGACTTTGTTAATCTTCCTCTCGCTTATCAGGTAGATCTGCCCGTTCACAGTCGCACAGCCAGTGAAGAACTTTCTATCCAGACTCTCCTCTTCCAGAACAGTCCACTCCTCAGTATCAACGTCCAGCCGCAGGGCTTTACCTCCCAGCAGATACAGGGCTCCGTTGAGCTCAGTGGCGAGAAGGTCATAACTGGGGGTTGGTGGTAAGTAGAAAGAGACAAGCATCACAACGTTAGAGTATTATACTGTATTTTAGTTTAGAAAAGACGTATAGGTTAAGTATTATAATTATGTATGACGTATCTACTCGGTTGGTATTTAAGGTATGGCGTCTATTATATAAACCTTTAAGAGGTCCTAAGTTTTTTTTTTTTGTTGTTTCTGTCAACGAGAGCAAAAAACACTCCGACCATTTCCAAGCCATATACCCCATGCCGAACTTGAGTTGCATCGGCTCAGCTCCAGTTTGTGTCTAGAACCGATTTTGGCCCAAATGCTTAGTTTATTTCAGAGCCGAGTGCAACATCTCAGTTGTAGAGTATAGAACAGCAATCCACCCATGTTGCAGCTGCTAACGCCCCGTTTGCCGAATATAATATGGGAAATGTCTCATTGCCAAGTACAGTACAGCAATCGGCACTATAATCTACATTTGGCCCAATTCTGCACGGCCAATGCTGCTGTACATCAGCCAAGCTTGGGCCAATTAATCACACTGGGCAAGGGGCACAAACTTTATGTACTTTACCTCAATATAATAGTTCTATATACTAATAATGTTCTTGTAAAAAACATTTGTTCCAGCCAAGAACAATTTAGAAACCCTTCTCGTACAAATAATGAACAGAAAAACAAGACAACCCGTGTCTTCAACTTTTCCACTGCTTATCCTTCAGAAGATAATGGCCAAACAGCACTTTAACCTCTGCAAGTTTCTGTTAGTTTGTCTTATGGCATATTTCTGTTGCTTCCTTACCGTGGAAAAGGAGAGTAGGAGACGACATCCCATTGGTCAACCTCTGGTTTGTACCTCTGAATGCCACTGTACACTTCTCCATTCTCATCCAAACCACAAGCCACGTAAAGGCACGAACGCATGGCGACCACCGCTGCCCTCTCTACGGCCCGCACCATGGGGCTAACGCTGTCCCAATTATCGGCTCCCAACAACAACCTCTCCACATCGGCCACAGGTCCTTCATCCATGCTGCCTCCCAGTACAAAGAGCTGGAAATGCAGTCCTATTGAGCAGTGGCTGTGTCTGGACTTCTGGAGTGCTGGGCCATCCACCCACCGCTCGTTGCCACACTGGTAAATCCGTACCCAGTCTACACTGAACCAAAGGACATCTCGGAAGTAGCCACCGGTCACCACCACATTGTCTCCTTGGAGAAGAGGATAGTTATTTGGTCAGTTGGTCAATCTGAGGTCATGTGTGAAGTGAATTGCGGCATCCATCCATTTCTACTCCAGGAGAGATGCTTCCCTGCAGTGTTTACATCCCTACCAAATATAACTGAATATTTTTGCTTCAGTGTAATGGAACTTACAAGCCCAACCCTTAACTACAAGCAGATGTGACGTTAGCCACTTGAGTTGCCACTTAACTCTGCAGGAAAGTACTGTACATCTCCTGGAGCAAGTTTGGATGCTGCTGACTTAGAGACACTACTGCTCATGCAAAACCACTTTCAGACAGATTAATAAAAAGTCACGCCAGATGTAAACATGTTAATCAACGCTAGAGGCAAATCAGAGCCTTCAAATTCAAAGTTGTTACCTACTGCTGCCACAGAGTACTGCGTGAGGCACTTCCTCTGCAAGGGTGGGCATGACTGCCACCTTCCGCTGCGTGGGTTGAACTGATAAAGCGACTGCTGCTCTTGCTCATGTGATCCACCAAGCAAGAACAGCATCTCCCTGGAACGAGTCCTTGGCACAGACCTGCCAGCATTCCAGCTTGCAGGCAATTGGTCGTTCAGTTTGCAGATGAGCTTGGCACGAGGGTCCGAACTTTTGATTGAGGTCAGAAGACTTGTGAGGTATGGCAAAGTCAAACTCTCAGGTCTAACCAATCCCATTAGCTCCAAGAAGTCATTCTCACGACTAGGGTCAAAGGTAGCCCAGCGCAAAGTGACCTCGAAGGCTAGATCTTCGCGTGGAACAAAGAGGTCATCACTTGCAAGAAGGTCTGCAATGGTCTCCTTGGACAGGTAGAGGAAGTCCTCCTCGGAAGCAATAGCTGGGAGGTGGGTGAGGACCACTTCCCTTGCAGCAGCATACAGCTCTAGACAACCATGATGCCATGCATAGGCCATCATTCCCAAACAGTTGCTGAGGTGCAGCTCTCTCTCCAGGAACTTGCAGCATAGTAACCTGGCCTTCTCCAGGTGAAGGAAATTGGCTGTCTCCAGTACCCCCAAGACGTTCTTCCTGTCGAGACACAGTTTGAAGCTTTGGGTGTACTCCATGAGAATACGGAAATGGTCCAAACTCACAGCGTTGAGTTCAATGTGCCTCCTGCTACTCTCTCGACCTCCACCGAAGAAAAGTGCTCGGAAGTATGGACTCAGCTGGGCAAGTCTTTCACGGTTAACAAAGAAAGACTCGTTCTCTACCTGAAGCACAGCGTCAGGCACTATATCCACCTTTTCTTCCTGGATCTCCTCGCAGACTTTCTCCTGGACCTCGTCATCAACATTCTGGGCTTTGCTGAATAAGCCATTCTCACTCCCTGGACCTGGACATGTACTCTCTACCCGCTGCTCTGCACAAGCCATGTTACTGCACCCACCCTGCAATGACCTCCCCGTCTGGGCCAACACAGCTTTCTGTGATATTTATATCCACCTCTAGCTGATCCCCGACACCACATGGGAATGGGGTCAGCATGCAGGGGGGAAAAACATGGCCTAAAAATAGCAGCAAACAGAATTGTGGCACAAGTGCATGAAGACTCAGATTTTCAGAAAACATGCAGTTCATTTGTAATAAACTGATGTGCAATACGTCTTCAAGGAAACGACGTGTCAGTAACCAATGCAATATTTATGTACAGTAATGTGCAACTTCATACACTAAAATAATAACATTACCAGGCCAAAACTGAATCCCAAATCTTCTAAGAGAATGCAAAATTAAAGAATGTCATTGCTGGTTTAAATTGGGCCTTTCATGATGAACACATTATTAACGTATTATACAATATATATGGACACAACTTCAATCATTTTTGTTTACCTCAATAAAACAAGGAGAGCTCATTAACATGAATGAGCAGGTAGATCGATTTTATTTGTTTTGTGAATTGAGAATATTCTTAAATGTTTATAATTAAATTCCTAATATGTAAATATGAATTAATAATTAAAAGCAAATTTCTCTCAAAAAAGGGTGTAATTTCATTATTATTTAATTGTATTATTTAATTGTATTGACATAAAATGGGCTTAAAAATTACTATAATATAGTTTATCACAAATATTTCTGGGACAAGAAAAATTAGTTCACGTTGCATTAGCTTACTAAAAGCTTCATATACAGAGAGACAATTCATTCATTGTATCTATTCACTCTATATATATATATATATATATATATATATATATATATATAGACCAATTAATGTAAGGATTTAGACTTTTTTAATACAAAATAATAAAAAAAAGAACTTAATTAGAACTTAATTTAACACCAAACAGTGTTGCTTCTGTTAACAAGAAATCAAGGTATCATTATAATTTGTGCTCAATATTGTATTTTTATTTTGGACACTTTTGGAAATCTTCTTTTAGCATAACAGTTTTTATACTTGAAAATTGGTGCCAAACATTTTACTTGCTGCTGAAACAAATTGTTTAATTTTTATGCACTAAGTTAATTATCATATCAACAGAATTCGTACTTTGTAGTTCATTTATTTCAAAGTTTATTCTAACTGAATGACAAATGAAAGTGACCCAAACAGGAAAGCTGATGCCAATGTTTCCCAAAAAATATGCAAGGACACACAACATCTTAAAACATAGCAAGAACGTTACAAACTATGGGTTCTTGGTATGGTTCTCGGTCTCATTACTGTAATTCTAAAGCTTTATTTCAAGTCTTTCTATTCTAGCATGGGTGTCTTCAATTAGTCATTTTAACAATACTTAATATTTAATAAGCAAACTTTATAAAATTTCAAACAGCTCTTCAAACGATACTAACTATCTTTGATGTACCACAGTGTAAACATTTGTGAACGTTGTGAAAAAACACTCGTGAAATCTTTCCTTCTGATGCAGACAAGCACAGATATCTGAAGAACATTAGGAGAGATGATACTGAGGAGTCTTTTGGCAGGATTTAATTGCAATAAATTAAACAGTAGAGATAAAAACCTGCAAACTCATACGGCACACTCGGCAGGAACAGCAGCAGAGCAGACAGACAGACGTTCTGTCCAAGAGTGAACTAATCTAATACAGACAGGCAGAACATCACATCTCTGATATTAGAGTACTTCACGTCATGGCTTTCTCTCCATGGTACACAGCACAGAACATTCCCAGTCACATCGAAAAACTTCTGCCAGCACGCACACGCTACACGCAAACTCCATCGCCCACTGAGGTTTCTAATGCGTGCTTTACACATTCACTCGTCGTCGAAGGTCTGCTGGAGGAGGAAGTTGGCTGCTAGGTTCTCGTTCTTTTCGCAGGCAAAATAAGCCTGGATGACTAGTCCCTCTGGAAACCCCAAGGCTTTTAACTGCAGGATAAAGACAAAGACATGTGAGAGTTGCATTAATGTTTGAAAGTTTAATACTGCAAGCACCTCACTATTGTTAGTTCTTTACTTTCAGTACTTTAAAATATTAAATTAAATAAAACGAGAAGACTACAACTAGATATTGCTATGGCATTAAACTATTCAATTAGATTTGATGGAGGTGATCCAGATTAAGACTGAGGCTAAAGGAACACAAACCTGCACATAATCAACCAGCCCTTGGTGTTTAATAAATGCTTTTTCTGTTTTAAATATAATATACAGCTCTGGAAAAATTAAGAGACCACTTAAGTTTCTGAATCAGTATTTGTAATTTTGCTATTTATAGGTATATGTTTGAGAAAAATGAACATTGTTGTTTTATTCAATAAACTATGGACAACATTTCTCCCGCATTCCAAATAAAAATATTGTCATTTTTTAAGTTTTAAGAGTTCAGAAATCAATATTTGGTGGAATAACCCTGGTTTTTAATCACTGTTTTTATGCATCTTGGCATGTTCTCCTCCACCAGTCTTACACACTGCTTTTGGATAATTTTATGCCACTCCTGGTGCTAAAATTCAAGCGGTTAAGCTTGGTTTAGTGGCTTGTGATCATGCATCTTTCTGCTGATTATATTCCAGAGGTTTTCAATTTGGTAAAATCAAAGAAACTCATAATTTTTAAGTGGTCTCTTTTTTTTGGGCTGTAGATATAAACATTGCCTATTAAATCAAATGGAGGAAAATATTTAGAAAGTGCAGATTCTAAATGTGTAACCCAGACCACATTAGTTGTATTAAAACAGAACATACAGAAAGAGAAAATTAGATATTATCAGGTTGTTGTTCAGTTGTACCCTCTCAATGGCCTCTTTCTCCTGCTGAGTGACCTGGATGTAACTGGTCTGTGGAGATCCTTGTGCCTGTGCAGCCTCCGCCTCACCCCCCAGTGGCTCATTCAGCATCTGTACGAAGCGTTCCTGGTGCTGCGTAATTTGCTGCAAACAAACATTAATGAAAAATGTGTGATTAAATGTGTTGTATACAATTTTAAACAATACACTTTTTGTATAATTCTGCAAATGTTTCCTTATAGCTTGCAAGCTTACTCAGTTGTTTCTCTGTAAATGGAAAATAAATCAGTGGCTCAGATGGAGTCTGACAGTAGTATAGGATGCATTTGTGTTCATGGCCAGGATGGAGTGAGGGGAGGGGCATGGGAGAAGACATGTAAATTGCAAATGCATATGACAGATACTGTAAATACCAATGAATACAAAAAGCAAATGTATCAACCATTTGCTAACCCACAACATGTATGAATTTGGGGGGGGGTGGGGCTTGTAAAGAAGCACTGAAGAGAAGGGCGTGTTTGTTTTTCTGTTGAGCTCAAAATTTTACAGTTTCCAGAATCATATACAGTGCCTTAAATTCCTACTTGAATACCACCTTGATTTACTTACATTAAAATTTTATGTGATATTGCCTGTACATATTTCAATTAAGCATTACTATTACTACTGTGTTGTTATACCCATAGCTATGGTGACTTTGCTGTCTAATCCCCCTCCCCAACATTCTCTGTTGTACTGGCAGCATTTTGATCACTAACACTGATCTCCTGTGGCGTATATTACCTGTAGGAGCTGAGGGTTATCCCGGCCCAGTTGCTGCAGCAGTGCAGGCAGGAGGGCAGGGTTCTGCTGGATGATCTGACGCATCTGCTGGAACTGCGGCTGGTTCCTCAGGAACTCCAGAGGGTTACCTGACGCAGACTGGGGCTGAGGGGGCGCAGATGTAGCACCTGTTCATAGCATAGAGAGGGGCTGTACAGGAGTCTGCCCAGGCCCAAACACGGCACCAGTGGGCCAAAGTCAGGACGAGGCATTGCCGCAATATCATTACTCATAAAGTGTGTGTGTACTGAGTGTGTAATGTTGGTGTTTTCTGGATAGACTAAAGGTTAAAAAGTCACCCCAGTGATGTTTGATGTGGGCCTTCACAGTAATAACATCTGCAGATACAGTACCACTAAATGGTTGTAAATGAATACTGAAGCCACTCAGATTATAAAGGAACACATAAGGAATCATGTAGTAACTGAAACGTGTTAAACAAACCAAAATACTCTGTGAAGCATTTATCTGGGGTGCTGTTACGTTGCGGTTTCTGAGGCAGGTAACTTTGATAAACTTATCCTGTATAACAGAGATAACTGTATGCATAGGCTCTTTAGGCCCTATTTC
Source organism: Astyanax mexicanus (assembly GCF_023375975.1). NCBI lineage: Eukaryota > Metazoa > Chordata > Actinopteri > Characiformes > Acestrorhamphidae > Astyanax > Astyanax mexicanus. Next base: position 27,423,243 of record NC_064423.1, on the reverse strand, counting down.
AGCTATCTATTGGTGAGCAGTCAATTGTAAAGGGCCCTTGGTCTTCCTCTCCTGAGTCTGTCCTGAAGAGAGCAAGTTTCATAAAGTTTCCATGGTCTTTTAAAATTCTTACAAATGTTTGGATTGACTGATCTTAATTTTTTTAAGTAATTTTTTTGTAACTTAAAATTATTTGAGTAATTATAGTACACAAACAGTACACAGTTCTACTTCCCCACTGTTCAATGATCTGTCAATTATCTGCTCCTATTTTATTGGCAATACTTCTTTGCAGAGAACAGACAAACTGTGTGCATTTGCAAGTGGATGCAAGCTAATGCAGTAGCTTAATATATATATATTAAAAAGGACACCCACAAACATTTGGACATACAGAATATTATCTCAGGTGGCTTATTAACCTTTGTGCCTATCCACAATAGAATAATGCTTTTATGTTCCTTATTTGCTCTTTATTTGCTCTTTATTCGCTCTTTAGCAATGCCATAAAATAACCCTTTTTGGTTCTGTTAACAATTGTTTTTTTTTTTTACACTGACATGACAAGTCATGGGATAGCTGTCTATTAACTAGTCATGAATAATTACCTCAGGTAACGTGTTTTAAATTTGCACCAGGTATATTTCATGAAAGGCATTACCAACCACAGTGGACAGCACAGTGGGTGGTAATGAACGTGACTTGTGGCATCTTGCTAGAATTGCTAGATAGGAGAAATCCTATCCACATTCAATGAAGGATGCCCCATGTGTATATCCTGCAGGTCAATGCAGCATTCCTCAGCTTCTAAGAGCCATGCCAAAAGTCATGGCACACAATACTATTGTCAGTGTCGCACTTACCCATCTCTATTACAAACAAAGTTCTTAATAGAACAAAAGAGTTTCTTTAATGGTATCACTCAAAAAATCATTTAAAGCATCTTTATGTTTAAGAATGTAAAGAGCTATGGGATTTTTTTTTTTTTTTTGAAACTGTACTGAAAGTGAATTCTATATTTTGTAGGCCCGAAAATGTCACAATGTAAAGGAGTTGATTCTTGTGCTTCTTTGAACATTCAGCTCATATTTTAAATCTATCACTAACATTCTACCAATTATTTTTAAGACAAAGGAACTAACCTGCAGCAGCTGCTGGAGGCTGAGGTCTCTCGGTTTGTGGAGCGGGAGCTGGAGCTGAAACAGGAGCAGGAGCTGGGGAAGGAGCTGGGGCAGGGGCAGGAGCAGGAGCTGGAGCCGGGGCAGAAGCTGGGGCAGAGGCAGGGTTGGCCACTGGAGTTGGTCGCACTACTTCTTGTGGAGGCTGCTCTAATTCAGCAGGAATACCCTGAAAAAGCACAAAATTTGACGAATAATTACATTGGTGTTGGAAAATAATACAGAAATTTAATTCAAACACCAAAACTGCAGTGCCACATTTAGTGCATTTACATAATACTTAATAATGTGATAATTGCAGAATATGAGATTTAGTCATTAATCCTATCAATGCATTTGCTCTACATGCAATTGGGTAAACAGACAATTGGAAAATTCCAGGTAATCAAATTTTTAATTTTGGTAACCAGCCAATATTCTCACAGAAGCATACATATTTATGCATATTTACTTAATAGTACACAATGCTGCCCTATTACAGCTCAATACTGCTGCAAAAATAAAGATCATGTTTTGTTGGACACCTGGTTACAACTGTGTATGCAAAAAACTAAGAAAACTGACCAAAAAATCAGAGTAACCGTTTAGATGTACTGAGATATTACTGAGCTAAAATCCAGCTCTCCTTATTGAATTTCTTAATATTTCTAGGTCTTAATCCAATCTAGGTAATTGGACTGTGCTGCCACTTGAATCATGACTGCAGATTATTCTGCAGAAATCTATTTATGATCAAGATTACGGGATCCGTGTAAACTCATTAAATTTTATTAGACTACATTATTTAGTTTTTTTTCTTTCAAAGCAATAATTAAACTACATAAAAATAAATGTTTAACACATACTATATATGAACCTTTGGAGCACAGTGTATAATGTAATTGGTCTAAATCATTTTTTATGCAATTGTTCAATGTTCTAGTGATACTGAACACACCCATTAAAAAAATGAGCATCATGATGTAAACAACAATGTCCCATTCACAACAAGGCACTGTTATTATTCTTTAACTCAGAAGATCACTCTAAAATGCGCCGTTAGATGATTCCCTCACCATGAGGAGGTATTCCACTGCCCGGTCAGGATTATTGTAGCTTGCTCTCAAAGCAGCGATGACCTGTTCTCTCTCGTATCCCATAGACATGATCTCTGTCACCAGATTCTCATACGCCTGTCCGGTCACTGTCCAAAAAAGAGAAAAAACAGTGAGACTAACCTTCTTAATCTCTCTGAATCAGTTTCATACACAGGGATTAAGCCCAGATGTAAATAATGTGTAGTCTAAGACTAGGGTTAATCTCTGTCTGGGAAACTGATCCTCTGAGTAATGTATTAGAAATGTAGATTAATAAGTAAATGATATACCAAGTATCGATGCTGCTTCCTCGAGAAGACCCAGCTCCTCCATCATGCTGCAGTGGGAATAAGAGCAGATTTCATGTTTTAACTTTAAACTGGAATTTTACATTCCTTATATCACTGTTCTCAGATGTTTAAAATTCAAGTCTTCAGTTAAAACCTCTAGATTAGTGGATTTTCAGGGTGAAAAGTTTTTGCCCTATTTTACCAACTTTGTATTTGAGGTGTTTATTTTCTTTTTAATTAATGATCTAATTTTTTGCTGTTTTTGTTGTCATTGTTTGCCTGTAGACCAGAACATGGAAGATTAATTTTGTACCGTTTGACCGAAAAAGATGTAATTGTTTCTTTCCTTTTTTTTTTTTTACTTTTAGTGTATCTTATACAAAGGAAAAACTGATTATTATTATTGACCATGCAAACAGAAACTTCTGGCCTAAATCACATTTTGAGGTAAAATTTAAAACATCTAATATTCATCATAAATTAGGAGTCATATGGAAATATATAAAACCTAGACTGAGACCACCTTTCTCAAAGCTGTTTAGTCTTAAAGTCTTGATGATAATAAAAGAGGAAAGAACTGGAGCTGTGTATTGAGTATTGTGCTAGTGGTCTTAACAATACTTAATAATATGCAAATAAGCCAGATTCTTTTAACACTGTGTGTGGTGAGGATTCTGGACAACCCCAATAAGTTCCTAATAAGTTGGTCGTGCAGGTGAATTTGTAAAGCGAAGGAAATATCACAATTGTCTTATCTAAACGACATACACAAATTCTTTCACAGGAACTGCTGGAGGATTGGACGGGCTTAGTCAGTCAGACTGGATTATGAGTGTGTGAGAGTGTGGACCAAGCTTGAAAGAATTAATCGAAATAAAAAGAAAAGGAGGGGAACTCGAGAATTTTGTGCTGGAGTTCTGAACTGCATAGCTGAAGGAGCCTGCAGTTATATCCCCCCCCCCTTGAAGAAAGTGGTAGTAGATAGGATGAAGGGGGTGGCAGGGGAGGTGGTGGGTTTGCGACCTTTCGTCACAAAAGGTAGTTTTAGATAGAGCTGTTTTTTATAGGGCGGTTAGTTGATAAGGGGTGGAGTTAGAGTGTGGTCCTTCTATCAAACTTTTGTTATTGCATAACTCCAATTAAAAATAAAATGATTACAGAGTATATAAATTATATTGCGCTTGGTTAACTTATGCGCTAGTGTAAAATACCTTCTTTCCTAGCTAAGTAGTTAAGTGCCTAGCTAGCAGCTACCATTAATAAACTACCTTTATTTAGCAAAGCCTGGTAGTTTATTAGTAGTATTTTTGCAGTGTTGTCCCGTATGTAGTGAAATTCCTATTCCTGTCCTATTAACAACATAGTTATTTAGGAAAAAAAACACATATAGCCCAAAATGTTTAAGATTTTACCAAAAAAATTATAGATTTTTTCATAGAAAAATCCGAATAAGCCCGAGAGTTCCTAAAGGCTGTGTAACATTGTGAACTCAGAATTGTGTGATTTGTGGGTGAAGCACTGGAAAGGCCGTCAGTAATTAATTTATTTGTCTATATTGTGTAGTCCTACCCCATACAGTACAGTAGACCTCTTACCTAGCAGCTGAGAGGGCGGCAGCAGGGATGCCGGGCTGCTCCAGCGGGGCGGCTTGGGGTTGGGCTGTTCTGGGCTGCTCTGGTTCGGCTGCTTGGGGCTGGGCAGTCTGGGGTTGTGGCACTGGGGAAGGTTCTGGAGGTGCACTCACTGTCTCTACTGGCTCGGCCTGAGCGGCCGGGGCAGCAGGGGGCTCTGTGGTGGGTGGGGCAATAGGTTCTGCTGAAGGTTCTGCTTCTACAGGGGCTGAGGCGGGTGTGTTTGTGGGTGTGGGTGCAGGTGTTGGGATAGGGACGGCGGCAGGAGCAGGCACAGGGACGGGGGCAGGTGTTGTGGTGGGTGCAGGGGCTGCTGGGGCAGAAGGAGGCGGGGCAGGTGTGGAGACAATCTGAGAAGAGAGATCGGGAAGGGGAACAGCGACCATAGGAGGAGCAGCAGGGGGCTGTGGAGGTGCAGCTGTTCTGGGCTGTTGGGAAACAGAAACAGAATAATAATATATTATATATTGCCCTATATTTTTTTGTTTTGTTTTTTGTTTAGCCCCGCCCCATTTGCAGAGATATCATAAGGGATAACACTACTGTACCAATTAGTTTGTCAAAACAGTACACAACTATTTGCAGTGCATTCTTATTTTAGTAGTATTATATGCTTTAGGGGTGCAAGGCAGTACAGGGCAGCAAATCAGAACAGAGGTAAATAACATGTATCATCATTAATGACTTTGTAACAAAAACAGTCTGTTTAATTTTAAGGGTTACTTTACAAATGGACCTGAAATAATATGAAATTTACAATTGGCCCTTCAAACTAATTAATTAATTAATTAATTAATTAATTAATTGTAACTCTAAATGTAATACATGTTCTTTTTCAACATTATTAGTAAATGTTATGTAATTTTGCAGTAATGTACGTATTATATATAATATAATAAATTACATTTATATTTTACTTAAAAGGGCAATGTTTACAATGTCTAATAAAATTAGGGCTGGATAATATTCCAATATCAGTATCAATATATGATATCTTAATTGACATTATTTACAGTATCTGCCACTGACTGATTTTTATTACAGGTAATATTAGAGTGAATTACATGCAGATTGCAGGTACAGACGATCGGTGTAGGCATTCTTGGCTTGATGTGTCTGTGGCTTATATACTGTTCTGTACTGATGCAATATAAAACTGAGACCAATTTTGCTCTTATAGTCCAACCCTTAATAAATCAGAATATAAAATGAACCATACTTCTGTTATCTCTAACATTAACTTCAACTTCTAAAGGCTTAAAAAAGCAAACTGTGCTTCTTGGATGCGAGATTTATCAGTGAATTTCTTTTTTACGCATTTTTTACACATATCTATTCTATACAATCATGTATTATTGTAGTACTGCCAGAAGGAGTTATACACTTGAATACTGCAGTAATAATCCAGGTATGAGAAAGGACTTCTTACCTTAGTTACCATGACCACCACAAAGTTCTTTTCCTCCATTTTGTATTCCTTCAAAGGTATGTCATCATTCAGGATTTTACCTACAGTACATTTGAATTGAAACTGAATTAAAGCTGAAATGCAGGCAGTATCCAATATGATTAATTAACAATATATATATATATATATATATAGAATATTAGGAATATAACAGTATAATGAACTGGATTATATGGAACTGTATTGTAGTGCATGACATTATATAATGACTAGCATATTAGCATGACTTGCAAATAATGTACATCTATAATAAAAAACGCTTATATAAACTGAAAATGGAAAATGGAACATATTTAATATATTTTTGCACTCCTTATTTATACTGTATCAAGAATATTAAATCTATCTAGATTGTGCTGTATGTGTTATGGATTTTGTGAACCAGGGCCCAGTTTTCCAAAAGCATCTTAGTATTAACAACTTCTTAACATGGAGAGAGAGTGTTTAATGTGATGCTCGCTTGACCATCAAGAATCATCTCTGTGCTACAAAGCTTTTAGTAAACCCACACCAGTACATAAATAAATTATAAGCCACAAATTAAGATAAATATATAAGAATAAGAATCAATCGCTCTTGGGTGTATCGTCTACCTGCATAAATGAGCTTCTGTCCAGCTATGGGATACGCCTCCTTTCCCTTTTCAGCTTCAATCTTCTCTTTAAGGGCTCGTACCTGCATTCAGAACACAGTTAGCAACTGAATAAACTGCAGTGAACTGTATTTACACTGACATGCCAACATATCAAGTGGGAGGAACTAATCGTCTATCACTAGCCATGTCTCACAGACCTGCAGGACATGTGTGGGGCTCCTGCATTGATTGTAAATGTGATTTTTGGCAGAGATGCTTGCTTGCTGTTTGCATGGACTTTTAAAGCCAGACATCTCCAGTTCTGATCATTACCACCCCCTGCACTGTGGGTGGTAATGCCTTTATGACATATTGTTGGCACATCGAGGAATATGCATGGAGATGAGGTAAAACTTGTCTCATGCATCTCGTCATCATCCTTTATTTTGAGTCACACTAAGGTAACACTTCTGTATATTTAGATATTGTGTAAATTCGCTTGTAAAGTTGTCCTTTTAAGGATATGAGGTTTTTGTATAACAGCACAAATATCACTTCTTTCACTCCTTTTTTCATTCAGTATTTTTACTCTTCTAACACTGAATGTAACTCCTCTGGGACTGAGCTGAAGAGCTGAATGGGGTGTGCTAAATGAGGCAGAGTGTAAATGAGCAATGCTGTTTCTCAGACTGTTAAGAATCACGCTATATAAAATGCTATATTTGCAATAGTCTGTAAACCCTGTGTTTTACCCATCTACTGCTGTAAAACACAGCAGTAGATGGGTATTGCATGAGGGTGCACTGCAACAACATGGTAAAAAAAGGATGATAACTGGATTGATATTAATTATACAATAACTGATAAATATTTGAATATATGCCTGGATAGGCCCTGGTATTTCTCCCCTTTACCTGATATTCTTCTATGATTATCATGGTTCATGTATTAAAGATACACAGAAAAAAACAAACTAAAGCACATGGTCTGTTCATGAGCAGTACTACAAAAGTCCAGGAGGTGGAGCTTATGACAACAATACACTGCATCAATGGCTGTATATGAGCTTATTTGAAGTGCAGTTATTCTACCAATATTATTTGTATTAATTATTATTTTGTACATTTGTGGATATATCTGATGGTATCTCCATTGGGTGGCAATGCAGAAAAATATTTAATTATATTACTACACAATATGTCCCATAATTAGGCCCCTATTGGGCATCCTATCATTAAGATAACTATAACTAGTACAGACAGAGTTTATTTTGACGCTTGCTTGACTATTTAAGAGTCAGCTTTTTACTAGGAAATCCAGCAATGGCTATTTTCTAATTATTGTTGATTATTTTTCTTAAACTTTCAACAACCCGATATGTACTAAATCCAATTACTAAGCATCATTATGGTCTGTAATTAATTGATGGTCAGTTTTCTATAAGTACTAATGATATGAGATTAAATTTCTCAGCTAAAGATTCAAGGAAGCCTTTGCTGGTAACCGGTTTTGTGTACCTAAATGTAGTCTAAACTTTGGCACTAATGTTGATACTGGTTAGTGCTGGACGATATGGCCAAAATTTATATCACGATATATTCCATAATTTCGGTCGATACGATATAATTTCGATATCGACATAAATATTTTGAAGGCCTAAGAAAAACTTAAGTCTTTAAAGCCTCCTTTCACAAAAACTATATAATACTTTAGAAATAAAAAATGGTCAAAATAAACCAATGATCACTTTTAATCACTTATAGCAAAATAAAAACATGACATCTCTGTCAAACACAAGCCTATAACCTATATACAGTACAAGCCAAAGGTTTGGACACACCTTCTTATTCAATGCGTCATGAAATGAAAGAGTCATTAAAATAAAGAAAACGCATTGAATAAGAAGGTATGTCCAAACTTTTGGCCTGTACTGTACATATTACCAATATAAATAACTTTACATTTACAACAGAGGCAAAGCTTCTTATTCTTCCGTAAACAAATTTAACAGATCAAAACAAAAGTGCTTCAACCAGGATAAGGAAAAAAAGCCTTTATATACATAAAAGGAACATGATATCACAGTCAAATAAGCAAACCTGTAGGCTTTTATAACTATAAATAACTTAGATATAACATAAACTACAAAAGTGTTTCAGCCAGAATAAAGAAATTTAGGAGATTCTAAAAGGAGATTTTAGATGCTGACCGGAGCGCGGCCGAGTTTCAGCGCGAGAGATTTTCAGCGCGAGAGATTTTAGATGCTGACCGGAGCGCGGCCGAGTTTCAGCGTGAGAGATTTCAGTGCAAGTTTCAGCGCGAGAGGTTTTAGATGCTGACCGGAGCGCGGCCGAGTTTCAGCGCGAGAGATTTTAGATACTGACCGGACCGCGGCCGAGCTTCAGCGCGAGAGATTTCAGCGCGAGAGGTTTTAGATGCTGACCGGAGCGCGGCCGAGTTTCAGCGCGAGAGATTTTAGATGCTGACCGGAGCGCGGCCGAGTTTCAGCGCGAGAGATTTTAGATGCTGACCGGACCGCGGCCGAGCTTCAGCGCGAGAGATTTCAGCGCGAGTTTCAGCGCGAGAGGTTTTAGATGCTGACCGGAGCGCGGCCGAGTTTCAGCGCGAGAGATTTTAGATGCTGACCGGAGCGCGGCCGAGTTTCAGCGCGAGAGATTTTAGATGCTGACCGGACCGCGGCCGAGCTTCAGCGCGAGAGATTTCAGCGCGAGTTTCAGCGCGAGAGGTTTTAGATGCTGACCGGAGCGCGGCCGAGTTTCAGCGCGAGAGATTTTAGATGCTGACCGGAGCGCGGCCGAGTTTCAGCGCGAGAGATTTTAGATGCTGACCGGAGCGCTGACCGGAGCGCGGCCGAGTTTCAGCGCGAGAGATTTTAGATGCTGACCGGAGCGCTGACCGGAGCGCGGCCGAGTTTCAGCGCGAGAGATTTTAGATGCTGACCGGAGCGCGGCCGAGTTTCAGCGCGAGAGATTTTAGATGCTGACCGGAGCGCTGACCGGAGCGCGGCCGAGTTTCAGCGCGAGAGATTTTAGATGCTGACCGGAGCGCTGACCGGAGCGCGGCCGAGCTTCAGCGCGAGAGATTTCAGCGCGAGTTTCAGCGCGAGAGGTTTTAGATGCTGACCGGAGCGCGGCCGAGTTTCAGCGCGAGAGATTTTAGATGCTGACCGGACCGCGGCCGAGCTTCAGCGCGAGAGATTTTAGATGCTGACCGGACCGCGGCCGAGCTTCAGCGCGAGAGGTTTTAGATGCTGACCGGAGCGCTGACCGGAGCGCGGCCGAGTTTCAGCGCGAGAGATTTTAGATGCTGACCGGAGCGCGGCCGAGCTTCAGCGCGAGAGATTTTCAGCGCGAGAGATTTCAGCACGAGAGATTTTCAGCGCGAGAGATTTTAGGGGCCGAACGGAGCGCAGCTGAGCCGTGTTTCTGTAAATAATACATATCGATATGACACAAAAATGATATCACCGTTATTGAAACATTTCTTATCGCGATAAATACCGTTATCGAATTATTGTCCAGGCCTAATACTGGTATACAGATTTATACTTACAGAGAGACTAGACACCCCAGTATAACTTTAAAATCTAATGTAACATTTATTTGCCCTACATTTTATCTTTCAACCAACTGTATGCAAACAATAATATGAAAGGTGTCTCCTGAGAAATTTGTTTTCACATTTTTTGGTTTGGTTTAACTGGTCCTTATATAGACTGGTCACAGCTATAGCCTAATCCCTCTTATTTAAATTTACAGGTTAAATAAAAACAATGGGTCTAATTAAAAATTAATAAAAATAACTTAAATCAATGGATTTTAAACTAGCGTGATCAGTGTCAGCCAATTGTAGTAGCACAGCCAGCATCACTTGGTCCTTTTCCAGCATACAATAAATACATCAGCACATATCTGTTTGCAATATCAGCCAAATTGGAAAAAGCAATTACCTGCCAATAACAATAAAATTCTGATATTTTCGTTTATGCCTAGTCTAAACAGATCTTTGATGATTAAAGTTGTTGAAAAGCTGGTCATCTTGATGAAAAAATGCTCTGTACTACTGAACTAATTGTGACAAGCAAAGTATTAAATGTTGGATTTGATTTTGGTCTTTCTTGGTCCATGCTGATCAACCAACTTGGTTATACTGATTATCTGCTTATCTAGCTGGCTCAGTTGGATAAAGACTGTGCAGCACGTTTTACACAGTGACTTGGTTTAATCTGAATCCCACTGTAACAATTTGCCAACCCTGATGGTTCGATGTCCGCTCCGTTTGTTCCGCTGTCTGTTAATTCGTAGTGAAACTCACAATGCATTTTGGGCACATTCAGGTCACAAAGTAAGCAGTGATATTTACTACTAATCTCACTGTAAATCAAACGTCCCCTGAAAAAATTACAGGCTGAACTACATACTGTTTTTCGCTGAACTCTGTGGTCCTCCGATAATTTTATTCCCGTCCGGACTGACATCTCAGAGTTTTGTCTTCTTGTGTTTAATAAAATAGCTATTTGTCCACTGCCACTTATCGTAATTACACTTTGGGTGAGCGTTTTGACGGAGCTACTGAACGCGATGTCACGTGACAGAGAAAACCAAAAAAACTCACTGGTCCTGCTGTTTTTTTAATTGCAGTCCGGTTGCAAGCGTTTTATCAGTGGGAAAAGTGGGAAATATTTTTCACAGACGTCCCCCTGAGAAACTAATCCCGTTCAGATATTCAGCCTGCAATTTTCGGGAATAAAATCACCCCAGGACCCCCTGAGAAACTTATCCCATCTGGATAGGGCTAGTAAGAACATGTAAAAACAGACCTGCTTAAAAAACTCATGTGAAAGCTCTAAGATGTTTGACTATCGGTATTTTTGAAAGTGTCCGCGACATCAGAACCGTGCGCTGAATACCGCGGTGTACCGGATTATCGAGTATCAGCTCTGCACGTGTAGCGGCGGGTGTGAATGGCTGCAGTGTAAGTTCAGCCCAGACCAAATCTTGGCTGGTCATGTGTCCAATAAGTGCATCGTCATTCTGAAGAGAAAAGTTGGAGGCTATTAACAGCTCAAACCCCGGCCTTTAACAGGCCAGCGCCGCGACAGCGTGTGAAACGCGGTGTGTGTGGAGGTGGGACCGGGTTTTACCCCCACTTTCCGCCCCCCGCGGATGTGTTTTTGCCCCCCGGGGCCGAGGCCGCCTCTCTACCCGCCTGCCCTCACACTGCCTCCCGGCCACTCACCGTCAGCTCCTCGTCGATCTGGATCTTGAAGGTCTGCTGCTGGAGAGTTTTCAGCGTGATCGTCAACATCGTCAACAGCGGTCAGGTACTGCCTGGCATGTACACACACTCACAACACACACACACTCCCTCACGCGCGCAGGAACGGCTGTGTGTCTCCCTGTTTCTGCCTTTAGATGTGACTCAGCTTTCTGCCTGGGAAAAGCGGCGCCGCGCTTCGGCGACATCTAGCGGCCGCTGGAGGAACGACACGCTACAGCGAGGCTACAGCAGCCCGTACTGCTGTAATCACACGCCTTTTATGGAGCCCCCCCACCCCGCCCCCCGAACCACTTTCAGACTAAACCAGACAACTGCACATCACTTCACACACTCACACCCCCATAGTGAGGAAGAACAGAGTGTCTGAGAGACGTCTGCTATAATAAATACAGAAGATGCTTAAAGGAGAAATCTATATGAAAAGGACTTGAGGTGTAATGAAACATGATAACGAGTATGAACTTTTGTCAAATAGTCCACCTCCATTCACCCCCAGCATTCCGAAAAACAGCGCTTTTAGCCGATGCTTCCAACAGGCTTACAATGCTAATGATAGGGGCATAGCATTTACCATGCAAAGCAATCTCTATTTTACACATTTAACTCAAGTAGCTCCACACTCCACTGGTAGAATTCTGAAATATAAAATAAAGCACTGAATACTCTTACCTCTTTTTCACGAGCAAAGTGCTGGTGCCGGAGCTGAAGCCAATGCCGATTTCGGCGAACTACGTATGTAAATGTGGGCGTGGTCCGCAAACCGGATACAGCTTGAACACCCCGCCCTTTGGCCGCTCTTGTCACAGGTTCACTGGTTCCAGACCAGCAAGATTGTGGGGCACCGACTTTTCTGGCCGGGAACCTGTGACCTGTTCAGCTTATTTAAGAAAATTGAAGCAAATTATCTCCGCTCTTATCAAGAAGGTGTGTCGCAGAGAGAGGGTGCTTTTCATGGTAGGGGTGTTGAATTCATCACAACACGGGCAAGCCCACTGAGCAGTAAGTAATGGCGTAAGCATACTCGGGCACAGATTGTTTAAACGCAATGTGAGTGCAGGCCAGCGGGGGAGTGGGGAGGGGGCAGAACCATGCTCCCGCTTGATTCAACCAAACTGTGCTTAGTATGATTACACCCTAAGTCACAATAAGTCAACTGACGAACACAAATAGATGGATAAAGTAAAAAGTTTTTTGTCATTATCATGTTTTACTACACCCTAACTTCACCTCACACCAGATTTCTCTTTTAATTGCAAGTATTGGGAATCTGGAAAAAAAATAAGGTCTGAGGGCATGTCTTTGAGCACCGATATTAAAATGAATATACAAAAATAGTTTACAGCAATCTTCATTGAGCACTTTAACATTCACAGACACTTTTTACTATATTATTCCATTTCTGAATACTGAATACCACGTTCAAAATTGAATAACATAAATTCATTGAGCAGCTCATTAATGTTTTTTTTTTTTATTTAATTTTTTTATTGTGGGCACATGACATGAAAACATGTCAATATTTTTAGGATAAAATCTTCATGTATCACCAATAACTCAACAACAATTTCTTTACTTATCATTTAAAATTTGGTTCTAGAAATCAGGTCAAAACTAGTTATATGAAGTTTTTGTTAAATGTTTTTTTATTTAATTACTGATCAGAAGTATGTCTTAGTTGCAATATAAATAAAATGCGTATTTTATTTTACAGTTTTATGGTGATCATATTTGTGGTTTTACTTTGTGGTACAAAAAAAAACTCTGGAGCTTGACACCTCAGCATCATTTTGCATTTTTTTTTAGAGTGTACAAGTTGGCCATACAGGTGGGAGATCAGTGAGGTCAGGATAATCACCCAAAATGGTTCTTCTGGTGATGCTGGTGGAAATGATTAAACTCTAAATAAAATCCCTACACTGACCAAGAGCTTTTCTGATCCACCAGTGTAACCAGCTACTCCAGCTTGAGCTAACCAGGCTGTTTATTTTCCAGTAGGGTAGGTTGGATGCTAAAAGCTTTTTCACATTTTACATTGTTAAGTGTGTGAACATACAAATATAAAATGTTACTGTTCTCCTGACTTCCAGGACCTGAGTAGTCTCCTGTTCTGATGTGCATTGATTTATGTAAATTAGGGAGCAACATTTGCATAACAATAACCAAAAAAAGCAAAAAGCCAACTGTTTAAGAAAATCATTTATTTAAAAAAAGTGCAAATAACCTAAAAATGATACTCATCATTTTTCCCCCTCAAGACATTAATATGATGATCAAAATTCCTGTCAACTTTAGCTTTACGTCTGAGTAGAAGGTGAGTGGAGGAGCCGGGTAGCAGCAGTAAAAAATAAAAATCCAGGACACACCGAATGTCGCGCAATAAAATTAACTTATGATTGGAACCAAAAGATGGGTGCAAAAAAACAAACAAACAAAAAGAAATCTCACCACAGGAAACAAAACACACAGAAATCAGATCACAACACACCCTTACACTACTGTCCCAGGCCTGTAGTAAAAGCTCCACTGCCGGAGCTCTGCTCAGCGAGAGAGGGTCAGTAGGTTCTCCTAAGACTGAGGATTGTTATGGAGCCACTCTCAGGCACCGCAATTACGTCTACAGTTCGTCTTTAGAGGGTTTATCTTCATCATGCTCTTCCTCTTCCTCGTCCACTTGGCTGGGCTCATCTGTAGTTTCCTCCTCATCCTCTTCTGGTTCATCTTCTTGCTCGTCACCTTCCTCGTTGTCATCATCTTCTTCCTTCTTGCTCTTCTCCTCCTCATCCCTCTGTTTCCTCTCCTCCTCATCCTGCTTCTCCTTCATTTTCTTCTCTGGGCCCTGTGTCACAGTACAAGCAAGGCAGATATATAAGTGTTTTTGTATTATTTTTTATATATAATGCATTTTTTAATAAATATAATATTTTTATCACATCCAATTAGATGCTAATGCAGTTAATGCAGTTAATATACGCACCTTTGTGGCTCCCCATGTCTCTTTTCCAAACTCCTCAGCCTCCTTTACATCATCAGAGATAAAGAAGTTGTCAAAAATGGTGCCAGACTTCACCTGTGAGAAAAACAGTATAATTAGTATCAACAGAAATATAAAAAACGTAAAATTGAACTCTTGTCTTGCCTAATATTCATATAAAAAAAACTCAAATCTTAAGATAAGTATATCATTTCAGGCATCATCTCTGCACTTTAGAAGTGGGTGTGTTTACCTGTAAAGCCATATACTACATTAGAACAAACACCAAAAAACAAAAAAGTCAATGTACTGTTTGTTAGTAAAGTAACTAATACTTTGGTTAAAAGATAACAGGTCTGGGTGCTGATATTCTTTGGAAACACCAGACACGGCAGGGACGTGCAACGTCTCATCTAATTTAATATATTTAATGAATGATTAGATACACTAGGCATAGTGTTAACCAAGAAATAGATATGGAATGGAAATGGTGAACACTAAAACCATTTAAATGTTTAGGGACAGGGATTAAGTTTAGTCTTGGACTTCACATCATCTTGAATGAAGATTTTTTTAATTGTAAGGAAAATAGACGATTAGCCTTCAATCAAGCTTATTCCCTTTCTGATGTAATGTAATGTAATTTAGGTCTAAACTTCACTGCTTTCAGGTTTTACATCAGTTTCATATGCCCTAAAATAGAGCGCTGAGGGCTCATTCACTCAGGGTTTAATGGGTTAACACTTTCACACTGTAAAACAATCATAATAGATTGTTACCTTGCAGTTATTCAGATATCAGTGTTTAATCTTACAGCCTGGATTAACAGCTTTAGGTGCAAGTTTCATGCACAGCGCTGTCTATAGGACAAGTCCTGGACATTTACTTTTTACTCTTGTGAGATGCACTAATGACAACACTGACAAATAGTGAGTTATAACAACATTATAAACTACAACTTCAGAGACGTATTTCATACCTGCCACAGATCTAGTCCGAGTACACCAATGTTGTCGTATTTGTAAATGGAATCGTCGGCTGTGTATTCAGGGTTATCAATCTCTGGGTGCACCCACGTTCCTTTGTAGTTGGGGTTGTCAATCTGCTTGGGTTTCCATTCACCCTGTAAAGAAATGAAAGTGAGCCAGACTGTTTGAAATGCTGTGGATTATTTGAAAGATAGATCAGAGACTGTATTCAGAAATAGAATCGAGGGAATGCTATGTTTTTTTATTCGAATGCTTTGTTGGACTTTGCAGAATAGCATTTCTGGCCAAAATTAAATTCTTTACATTTTGCAAATGTAAAAATACAGAAAACATTTCTAGATTCTGCTACTGTAAAAAAAAATGCTGTAAAAAATTATAATGACTTAGTAGAACCAAACTACCTAAATGAACAGTGGAGCTTAGATTCTAATGATTTATCTACCTTGTACTCGGGGTTAGGGATCATAGGTGGCTCCCACTCTCCATCCATGTCTTCATCCCAGTCGTCGGGCTTCTTGGCATCAGGGTCAGGAATGTTCTCTGGTTTATCCCAGTCCTAAAGCCAAAAGAAAGTATCTGCGAGTGATTTTTCTGTTTTCATAGTGGTTTCTAGCTTTAGTTTAATCCTAATATAATCAAGCTATTTATTACATATGTGCACATGGCTGTGATTATAAGCATTTATAACTATATAATACAATTTAAATTACACTTCATCTGTGTTAATGCAGTGTTGAAACTGAATATTATTAAGAAAAAAGGCTGTTCAATCATATGTTTGTAAATTACCTGAGTAAGAGGTTCAACAAAATGCGTACATTACAAATGATAAGACTTACCTCTGGCTTTGTGTCCTCGGGGTCATCGATTTTAGCACGGTCATCCCAGTCCTCCGGCTTCTTGGCCTCGGGATCCTTGATCTTTTTCGGTGGCAGGAAGTCCCAGTCCTCCTCCAGAGAGCCAGACTCGACTTTCTCGTTGTTAATTTTTACCTCGTAAGTTTGGTCAGGGTGGAGGATGAGGGTGTACAGGTGTGTGTGCTCATCATCCTGAAAGAAAAAGCATATAACATATCCTGAACAGTCCCTTATAAGGTCTTCAACCTCCTTAATCTTAATGCACCATTAGGTGAGAAATGGTATTATGTGCTTTTGGTATACGCCTACAGTTTTTATTGCTGTAAAATCAAGAACAGCTATTACATAAAGTTGTTGACAAGCTGAAAGACGCAGAGGTGCAGTTATTGTATATCTATACCAAATTTAGATTTGCAGCGGCAGCATTTCAGCCTAGAGTGGCCTTTTATGTAGCAATTTATCTAAAAAAAAAACAGCTGAAGAAACATGTTGATGGCATGTATCCTGTAATATTACTTTAACAACTCAATACCCATGCTTCTTTTACTTAAAAACAAGTCAAAAGTCGCTTTTTATTTTTAAACATGTCCACAAATGCATGTGAACAGTAATCCAAAGGAACAAGAAACAATATATATATATATATTTTTTTTTTTAGGACATTTTATGAAAAGCGTCTGATAACTCACTTTACAGCGGATGTCTTTCTTGATCAGGTGGTTCTGGCCTTTATAGTTGAAAATGACGTGTACTTTCTTGGTGCTGTAGCCACAAATGTCTGGGCCTGTTAAAAGTGGAAATGTGTAAAATCAGTTCCTCAATTCAAATAATGCATTGAAGGTGCTAACAGTGACAATCTGAATGAGAATGAGGTGTATACATCTTTGGGTTATTGACCTCTTAAATTGTGTGACTTTTATAAACATTATTAATCAGTAATTAACATGGAAAATCATACAAACGTCGTACCAAACATGATGTAATACTGTGAATCTCCGTGCATGTTGGCCTGGTCGAGGTCAGTAGGGAAGATTTTGACGTAACCACCGCCGCAGTCGATCTTCTGCTCGTGCTTCACTGTGAACTGGATCACTAAGGGTTTTCCTTCATTGCTGAAGGGCTCAAAGCGACTGGACAGCGCGTAGAAGCGGGCGTCCTGACTCGTCTGAAGACCTTTGAAAAAAGAAAAGCAATAAATAATCAATAAGTATAAATTTAAATACGTCATACTATAGACTAAGAAACTACGGGTGGGCAAAGTAGCCCTAAAATAGTTTCACACTACATTCTACATTCTACAGACATTCTACAGGTATCTGGTTTCAGTTCAGACTGCTGAAACATTTTGGATGATCTTTTCTGTTGTCTTCATGTCGATTTGCATGAGCTTAAGATATTTGCTTACACAAAGTGCTTTTTCACCACCGTCCAACTGCAGCTTTCAAACCTCACCTTTGTCGAGTTCAGCATCTCCGTAGAACTTCCCTGCTGTGAGTTTCCATTGACCATAGTCTGATTTGTGTTTGGATTCACTCCATCTGCTCTTCCATCCATCTATAAATGAAAGGAAAATCAGAAGAAGAACTTAAGCATTAAACCTTCTGTAAGGAGAAGCACAACGCCTGACAGGCAGAACAAACTACAGGCTACAGAAGCTTAGCTGCTGTTTACAGAGCTCACACAGCACATTCATTACCACAACTGAACTGGTTTTACTCTTATAAATGAAAATGAAAAATGAAACTACAGTAAACAGTTTGGGATATTCCCTATGATCCCCTGCTGTGTGACTTTCATTATTTACTCAGCCACAACAATTTCGGAAATTAGACGCTTTTTATGTATTTACTGCATAATAATTATAAAGATATTCTTTAGTAATAATTTATTTGGAAAGGTCTCTTGTACAGTTTTAATACTGTGAATTAATGGTGATTAATTATTTCTGTCTGAGTATTAAAAACAGGCAGTTTTGATTTGAGGCCTTTTCAATTAATCTACCAATAATTTAATTTCATTATATCAATTTAATCTGCATTATATTGTTTATTTCATTTTCTTGAAGGCTGCCAAAATCCATATTTAACATTTAACATAGAAAATTAAGAAATTAAAAATTAAGTTATTATTAAAGGTAATCATTAAGCTTTAAGCAATAACTTCTAATGATATATCATAGCTTATAATTATTTCATTGCTGTTCAATGATTTAGTCACTGTTAATATGCCTATATAACTGTTAACACAGTGAACACACATATTCAATTATAATTATGCTTTATTATAACTGTAATAAAACACTACAGATCAATTGTTCAATCATTCTTGGCAAATAACGAATGTTCACCACTATTGTAAATAATAACTGAATGTAATGTTCAGGTGTAACTCATTCTGACAGTATATTTACAGGCTGAAAAGCAGACATGTCTTACCTCCGTCCAGAAACTGCTCTTTGAAGAACACAGTGGCGTTAGTTGTGATCGCCACCGCTAATAAAGCGAAAACAGCGACGGGGAGCCTCATATCTGCCGGTTTCTGCTGCGCTGCGCTGGAGATGAAGGTTAATGAATTGGTGAATCAGGTATAAAAGAGGCTGCAGGAGCTGGAAATGTGCAGCAGGATCCCGGAGCTCTGCTGTTCCTGCACAGATGGCCGAGGCTCATTGGACTGCAGCACACCCAATCAGATCAGACCACGAGTTATGACGTCGAATCAAGGGCGGGGTGTTGTGCCGAGACTCGTTTCAGGGCAAATTCTGCACGGCTTGCATGTCCGCCGCAATTTTATTGGGCGAATTGAAGGACCAACAATAAAATAGGAACAATTAGTTTTTTTTAGTAAACCTAGCCTGTATAGAAACTTCATGAAATGTATCTATTTATCTATCTATATTATTTTATTTTATCAAATTGAAAACCTGTGGAATATAATCAAGAGGAAGATGGATGATCACAAACCATGAAACCAAGCTGAACTGCTTGAATCTTTGCATCAGGAGTGGCATAAAATTATCCAAAAGTAGTATGCAAGACTGGTGGAAGAGAACATGCCAAAATGCATGAAAACAGTGATTAAAAACAGGTTTATTCCACCAAATATTGATTTCTGAACTCTTAAAACCGTAGTTTATAGAATAAAACAATAATGGTTACTTTACTCAAACATATACCTATAAATAGCAAAATCAGATAAACTGATTCAGAAACTGAAGTGGTCTCATATGGTCTCGATATTTATATCGCCGCTTACAAGCAAAATAGCATTTGATATTTGATACCGCATTATTTACAGCACTATGTTATCAGGTTTACATTTTTGTAATCAGGCAAACGCGATATCTGCTACTGAAGGGTCCTTGAGATGCAAGTTGTCAAAACTATAAATTCCTCGTTTAAGCAAAATGTAAACAAATCTTGGTGTAAAATAAAAGAAAATAAAGTACCTAGTTAGTAGTACTATAAAAATATAGTTATTATCGCGGCATTGCACCAAAACAGTAACGTGTCCCAATAACGTAATGTATTTTACTTGAGAGCCCCTGCCACTGAATACGACTGCAAAGCGTGTTGCCAGATTGATATTTACGACGTTTAAATAATATTAGAGTAAAGCGTTTAATAGAGTACTTAATCAAGCACAAACTTATAGTAAAACGGATTGAAAACACATTTATAATTTGTTTACGCAGTTTTCACAAATACATATTTTAAATTGCAGTCCAGCAAACTCAACCTCAAAACCCGCCTATTTGGGTTCACTTTTCGCAAAAGGTGTTATGTGGAGAAATCTGGCAACACGAGTGTTGATAAACTTTTCCTCCATGGTCGGGACGCTTTGGTCGTTATGGCGACCTGAAGAGCTTGCAGTTTTATCTCAGTTTAACACAGATTTTAGGGTTAATTATCTGTTTCACGTTAATTGTAGGGTTAATGTATAATTAGTTAGCCAGCTAGTTGACTTATAACAGTATGTTTACTCACTCTTTACCGCAAGCAAACAGTGTCGCTGCAAAACAGGGTTAGCTAGCTAGCGTTAGCATTAGCTTGTTAACGGGAAATATAATGGGTTTCGCTTGTTTGCTAAGCTAAGCTACATAGGTCATGTAGCGTTAACAAAGTGGCTAAAAACTGTTCTAACTTATTAGAACCGTATATAGCAGAGGCTATTCTATTATTTTGGTATCTGGACACTGACTATCATTATTTAACATAAACCCTCAATGTTTACAAGCTAGCTAGCGTTTGCTATTGAAAAAAAAACTCTTTAACTACAATCTATTTAGCTATAACCTGGCCAGGCTATTTATTCTTCACTTATTGTGAGTTTACAATGTGGAATCGTGTGGGGAATCGCAGTTCAGCTCTTGAAAGAGCAAAAGCACAGCTCTCTGGACAGAGAATTAACACCATTGTGACCCCAAAGGATAATGCACGAAGAGATGTGGTAAGTGTGTGTTAAACTGATATACGAGACCCCTAAGGTAACATCATGTTAAAAAGAATATAATGCGTAGCCACGACAGGCGTGGGCACGAGATTCTATCGCCTGGAAACGAGATAATTAAGTTGTAGCCATAGAATATTAAAGCTTGCTTTTCTGTAAATTAGTGGTCATGAAGAAGACTGAATATTACATCAAGACAGACAGACACATAGACACATAGATAGATAGATAGATAGATAGATAGATAGATAGATAGATACACACATACATACATACATACATACATACATACATACATACAGGGGGGAATTCTGGGCATCCAGTAGCAGGTATACTTAGTACACAAAAGTTACGAAAAAATATCTATATACATATGTACAATAAAGTATAAAAGTGCAGAAGTGCAAATACGCAGTTATATAAAAAATCAATTTAGCAGTGCAAATATGTACAGATGTAAACAGTGGACAGTAAATACATAAACAAAGCAAAAAATAAATAGTCATTAAATAAATAATCAAAGTTCTACTCCAAGGATGTTTTTGTAAGAAAAGGGAGAGTGAATTGGTTTATTTTTAATTATATCTTAAATGAATTAATTAACTCAGTGCAAGACTCTTTTATTTCTCATACTAAAAGCTCATGGGTTTAGACGCAGACAGTATGCAGACCCGTTAACCTTCCTTAGGCAGTCATATTGTTCACAACCCCTGAGAGCTATTTGCTTTGTTCGCTGTGAAACAAAAGGAACTTAATGGCTAGGCCGTAGGATCTTACTTCTATGCCTTAATAAGTTGTGGCCACACATTAAATTTTTTAACTGTCACCTTAGGGGCTCTGTACTAATAGCCATATTTGTGGGTTTACTCTGTATGGAACCAATCATTTTCATGCACCCCCTTACCATACATGTTCTTATTTCCTCAGGCAAACTTGGGAAAAGGCCTGCTACAATCCAGACAGACCCCTTTACATGGTCTGAGTGACCTTTCCTCAGAAGATGCAGACAGTGAACACCAAGATCATCATGGTGGTCCTGCATGTTTGGCGAAGCCACCAGAGCAGTTTGGTGTGGGTGGTGGGAGTAGATTTCTAAAGAAGTCTGCCCACAGTGCCGCTGTAGATGGACAGTTATCTGCACCCACCAGGACTTCTGCTGATGCAAGTGACCTCAAGCTCATACCTCAGCGTAGCTCACAAAGTGTAGCTCTGAGCAGACTTGCTTTAATTGAAGACCGTTTCCGAAATCAGAAGAACAAAAGGTCTGTTCCTGATACTGTTCCTGATAATGGCCCAGACCTCCCACTGCCACAGGAGTCTGTCCAGTCCAGCAGTGACCTGAGTATGACTGGCAGCTGCTTTCTCAAAAAGAAGGCGTCCACTACTGTACACCTGAAGGAGCACAACAGCATACCTTTGGGCAGTTATAGAACTTCTCAACTTATGGGAAGAGGTCTGGATAGTGATGAAGAAGACATGCGAAGGATTCTGGGAGAATCATTAGATTCACCAGATGGGAGCCTGACCAAAGTTCTACGACAAAGTCCTCAAATGGCTGCTAAGGTAGAGATCACTGTTTATCTTCTATTTATCATCAATAATTAAAACCTCTATTTTTGTTTTTATTTATATAAATCATTTCTCTTTTACATTGGGAGAACATTTTATAATGAATTTACCAGCATGCAATGTAGTACATTTAAATAAAAATATATTTTTAGTTTCTGATGTAGAATGGGCTTGCATTTGCAGAAATTAAAATGTAGTAATTGTTATTAAATTTACCAATATGAATGCTCCATAATTACTTGAAATAAATCTTTTCAGCTCAATTGTTTAATTCCATATACCTACTTTCAGTTACCTTCAAGTTAAGAATATTTTTTTCTTCTACTGTAAATTGTCTGCCTGTACAGTAGAATACAGGATTTTTGCTCAACAGTGAATGAATACAGTACATTTTTTAGCTGTACAAATATTTGACATTTGTACAGCTATCCATCACAAATCATTTAAGAAAAAAAAGTAATTATCCACTGATACTAATATGAATTCAGTAACATTGTACGCCCCTTCTGTAAAGTAAGTTTTTGATTACATGTTTACAGCCATAAAAAATAAATATAATCTATATTAAATGCATTTCTTTATCTCACTCCTGCATTTACAGACATACAGGAAAGACAAAGAAAAGGCACCCAGCCTTCCTTTCCCATCTGCTAAAGAGCATAAAGAACATGTTCCTCCTTCATCTGCATTCACAGCACATCGACATTACAGTCCCTCTCCTTCCCCACCATCATCACCTAAAGCCCTGTCAGCCAGCAGGTCTGTCTCGAGGGGACCTAAGGTCAACCTGCTCTCTCTGAGCTCAGCTTCAGGCCAAAGCGAGATCAAGTCTCTGGAGGAGCTTTTCCCTGTTGCCTCTAATCATGATGATGATGATGATGACGACAACACACTGAGTGAAAAGAGTGTTTTATCAGATGGTATGTAAAAGCTCTGAGATTGATAACACATACATTTTCAATTAATACTCTTAATCAACCTTAAATTGCTCTAGGGAAAATCAAACAGCTTCTTAGAGAAATAACAGCATGACCTTCACTGGATAGGATTGGATTGGAGAAGGTAATTAGTAATGTATTACAAGCATACAAAGCAATACAAAATATTTTTTCTTTATTTTTCTCTACAGATTTCAAAATCAACATCATGACACTGGATGATCTGGCACCAGTTACTCTTGGTACAGCTGAATTACCAAAACAGAAGGTACGAAATTATTTATATACTTTCTTATGTAGCATTCAGTCAATCCTACCTAGCAATGTTTTCATCATCCAAAATGTAGTGTTTAGGTAAGTAGTATGTAGCAAGTAGAAAGATTTCTTCGGGCACTAGATAGTTACTCAAACACAAGCAGGAAAACTGTTTCAATACCCTTGATTTCAGGGTTGTCCTAATATGCTAATAATTTTGTCCATATGCTAAACATTATTATAGAAAGTTTCAATAAATTGTAAATAATAAATAAATAAATTGCAACATGCTGATTTGTATGCTATATTCCAACATGTGCCTTTAAAAACGTACTGTATTATACACATGATACACATGATACGGTTACATTTACATTTCCTCTTGTCTAAATCTGTGTCTATTCTGTGTGTTTCCATGCATGTTAATCTACAGACTGAAGAAAGCCCTGTTGCCTTTACAGAGCTCAGTCCTTCACCAGCTAATGAATCCTCGCATAACGACAGACCAGCACCTGAAGAGGTGTCTGCACAGTATGAGAGTGATTTTGACAGTGAGGTTCAGACTGAAACAGCTGTGAGTGCTGATGAGATCTCTGAACATTTCTCGGATGGAGATAAGCCTTCCATCGTAGCTACTGATCCTCAGTCTCACTCTTATTCTGTTGATGACCACACGCTCTCAGAAGAATCGCCGAAGTCGACGGGTGTGCAGTACAGTAAATCTGAGTCTTCTTTAAGCCACAGTAGAAGTTCTCCTTCAGATTCATATTCCAGTGATGACACCATTACTCCAAGTAAGCCACAGAGTCAGAGTGTCAGACGGCGGCCTGTGAAGGATGCTACAGTGCAGACCCAAAGAGATGCATTAACTTATTCATGGTCTACTGGTGAGTCGTTGTTTATTATTTCTCGTAATTTATCTTTGTTATGTTCTCCTTTCAACCTGTTCTTCAATGGTCAGGAACACGACAGATCAGGTATTATTTAGGTGGTGGGTCATTTTCAACACTGCAGATTCACTGTCATGGTGGTGGCATGTAACGTAGCACCATTATAAGGGTGGGTTTTCCATTACGTTTTTCCAGCAATAAGGCTGGGTGCAGCATCATTAGCATTCGGTGGATCAGTGAAGTAATAGGCGTGTCTTATTAAGTGGACAATGAGTGAACAGTGTTTAAAAACTCCAGGAGCACTGCTGCGTCTGATCCACTCATACCAACACAAAACACAATACAACGCTGTTACTGCAGTGCTGAGAATGAATGACCCACCACCCAAGTAATAGCTGCTCTGTGGTGGTGCTGTGGGCCCTGAATATAGAAGAACAGGGTGAAAAGAGGGTCATACAGTATGCAGAGAAACAAATGCAGGACTACAGTCTGTAAATACAAACAGCTGATGAGGTTAATAATGGGTTTAGAAACAAGGAGGTAGTCATAATGTAAATTAGTGTATATTCTAGAAGTTTTTTCATTATTGTGCAGCCCAACATTGCAGTTAAATTAGTTAGTATTGTGCTGGTACAGATGTTTCAGGGGACATGTCCAACAAATTGTATACCTTATAAACTGGCAGCTAACTGCTATGCATTTGTACTCCAGCATGGACTATTAATGAAATCATATCCCATCTGTTCACCCCTGCAGGGCCAGCAGTACTGGGTCCGTCGATAGGAATGTCTTATGTGGATCCGACCCCCATTGCTAGCCATACAGTCACTGCAGAAGCAGTGGAAGGTAAGAGATCCCACATTACACCATATTTACACTGTTTATATATAGTTCACTCTGACTCTGTATGCTGTGCACTTGATCTTTAAGCAAAAAAAAAAAAACAAAAAAAAACATCAGCGTCACATGTATGGAGTGAGATTTAGCTGTGTTTTTAAGAACACATACTGTGTGAAATGTTTGTGTGCATTCTAAGCAGGGCATTAAATGGATAGTTCGGGATTTTTGACATGAATCTGTATGGCATCAACATGACCAGTTTCGTGCATTCTCACTGACTTACCCCCGACCATGTCCGCTGAGCGGAGTTCTTGTCCAGTATTGTCCGAGCCGAAAGTAGTCCGGCATGTTTGCTGGGGTCACGAAACGAAAGCGTTTTTCTTCCCAAAACAGTACGAGTGCAAAAGAGTGATTTATTTGCATAACAAAAAACGGTGTCTGCAAAAGTCACGCCTCATTATCACTGGGGCACTACTTTCATTTTGGATCAGTGCGCGCGATTGCGCAACCTGGCAGCTAGCCTACGGTTTCGATTTCACTGTTTACTGTTCGGGAACATGTCGGACTACGAGAGCGACGAGGAATATATTGATTTCCGCTCAGAGCCAAGGGGGTATCTTTATGAGCCTGAGTATACTGAGGAGGAACTTGCCCAAATCGAATTGGATCGTGCAGAAAGAGAGAGGGTGGACAGAGAAATGATTGAGACCGAAGCTGGAGCCGCTGCTGCTGCTGCTGCGATACCAAGGGTGGCCGACAAATCCTGGTGCACTTGTTTGAAGTGCGAACTAATGCCGACAGAGGTGGAATGTTACTGCTGCCACGAGTGGGATTTAGTTATGCCCGAGATACAGAACCTGTCAATTGATGAGGACGTCGGCGGGCCAGCTGCTGCCTGCATCACAAACAACAGCGGGCATGGAGAAACATAGTCATCCTCGCTGAAGTGCGCACCGCAAACGCGAAGCTTCTTCATTTTCACCACTTTGGTGTCCACATAGAAGCCCATTGCAAGTATCCAAAGTTGCCTGAGAGCAATGTCAGTCACGGGGATACGATGGAAACTGTGCGGAGAATCAGCCACATATTTGTTGCTACAGCCTGGATAATCACAAGTCCGCACCATTTTAACACACACACATACAAATGTATAAATCTGTGTTCAAGAAGCTTATAAAAGCCGATAAACTTCTCTCTAAAGCTTGCTCTTTGCGTTGCTGGTTGAAGCTGAGCGCAGCCAATGATCTGAAAGACTAGTGCGCTGCTCGCAGTTAGAATGACATGCGCACTGATCCAAAATGAAAGTAGTGCCCCAGTGATAATGAGGCGTGACTTTTGCAGACACCGTTTTTTGTTATGCAAATAAATCACTCTTTTGCACTCGTACTGTTTTGGGAAGAAAAACGCTTTCGTTTCGTGACCCCAGCAAACATGCCGGACTACTTTCGGCTCGGACAATACTGGACAAGAACTCCGCTCAGCGGACATGGTCGGGGGTAAGTCAGTGAGAATGCACGACACTGGTCATGTTGATGCCATACAGATTCATGTCAAAAATCCCGAACTATCCCTTTAAGTTTTAGCTCAGTGTGGCTGTTTTGCTGCAGTCATTACTGTGATGTTTCCCAAGCTGAAGGCTAAACACCTGTGTCTTATTATGCCTCACAGCGTTATCTGCATACAGCCCTGCTGTCTTTGCTCTGAATGACATGCTGAAACAGCAGCTAGCCCTAACCAGGAGCTTCATCGAGTCTAGCAGATATCTGCACCACACTATGGTGGAATCCCTGGGACCTGCTGACTACAGATACACAACACTGGAGGACACAAAGGAGGTAAAGAATGTTTTTGAAAACAGTTTAGTTCTGTAATATACTAAGATGGATCCAAACTTTAAACCTTTTTAACTTAAAATAAATAAAATGCTCCAAGATGGTGATATTCATATACTCAAACTTTTCTTTCTCAGTTCATCCGCTGCCACCGCGCACCCAAGCTGACTGTGGAAGATGCTCTGGAGGAGGTTTTAAAGGAGATGAGGGAATATCACTACATTTGAAGTGTACAGATATGGAATTATTATTATTATGTGACCTAATTGCAGAAGTGGCCAAACTCGCATTGGAACTGGAAGCTATTTACAGACTTGTGAATTTTGTAAACATGACTATGATGATATATTTTCATACATCAGTTAAAATGAAATTTGTATTAAACTGTATAAATGATTTTTTTTTTCAGTGTAACACAGGATATTAATAAACCATTAATTACTGTATATGGGCCTTCTACAGAAAATAAATAATATAACAGTCCCAAAAGCATAAATACATGTTTAAAATGTCTTTATTTCCTTTGTGCTGAGTACTAAATTCAGGCTAAATTCAATTTCAGTGATTTTGAGCACGATTGAACTACATTACATGACAGTTTGATTTATTACAATAAAAGGAACCAAACGCAAAAACACTTTTCAAAACAAAAGTGAAAGACATCTACGCAAGGGTTTTTTTTAGTACTAAAAAAAGGACACTGTTCGTAAGAATCATTCTGTAGGTGGCGCCTCCTGCGGATCCCGACTCACTGAAAATAAAGCAGAGAAGAGGAGAATTTAAAAATAAAAAAGGAGTTTTAAGTTATTACACTATGAGTGTTAATAATTAGTCAATGCTCAGAATTATAATCTGTAATATTTTCCTCAACTACAAAGAAACATTACTATTGCAATTAAAAGTTATTAGAAATTGAGTGTGAAAAAAATTACCTTTCTCTCTTGCTTTCATCCGAGCGACAAAATTATAGCTTTTATTTCTCCGATAATTCACATATGGGTCATCCAGCTGCACTCCAACACCCTTGTACTGGTCCCACTTGTCTCGCACATCACCCCCCTTAATGGGATCCTGGATGCCCTGCTCTTTCGCCCCGAGTCCTCCAGAGCCGCTCCATCCTGTGCACAGAGAAGCCCAATTAAACAACTCAACATCTTATCCATTCAACATTTCTAGGTATAAAGGTTGTTACTAATACTACAATGTTGTCCTTCACAACTTCAGGCATTCTGGCCCAATTAAAATTCAAATAACTCATCAAATAAGCCATGGGAAATTTCAAAGGAGTTTGAATACAACAAATCTTCCAATATCATGCAATAATAAATTTTGTTCAACTGAGATAGACATACACACATCCTCTAGATTCTATAGCTCTATCAAAGTCATAGATCTACACACAAAATGGCTGTTGAAAGACCTACCCATCTTCATCAGCATCTGATGGCCTTTGTTTTCTTCTCCCAGCCTGAGATCAGGTGGCAGAGGTGAGGGCCCTGAGCCTAATCCAGAAGTGGAGCTGCAGACAGAAATGAAATTGCAACATTTAGCTGTTTATCTCTTAAACATGGTTTTTATATTGTTTGAAAGCTGGTAGACATTAACACTTACGGAGGTGTGGGACTGCGGGACTTTGCAGCGTGTCTTCTTCGGTCAGGTGAACGTGATCTTGATCGTGACCTGGAGCGGGAGTGGCTTTTGGACCTTGACCTAGAGTGGCTCCTGCTCCTGAAAGAGTAAAAAGAGGGGAAATTTAGTTACACCTCAACTGTAAAACAACCCAAATACAGTACAATGCCTTGATGCTTTTAATGGAAATTCTGATTATCAGTATTACACGAATGTTGTCTTTTGTACTTTGCTTTAATTTAGTTGTTCATGACAATAAGCGATCTTATAATCTTAGCTTTAAATATGGATACAGTCCTAGTGCCTAGTTGATAACTGTGAATCAACATCAGTTATAGCACAATAGCACTATTGCTTAAAATCACTGAGACTGTAAATAAGAACCATAACAGCACTGGTGTAAAAGATGAGGTGGTGTTACCTGGAGCGTGATCTGGAGTAGGAGCGGGACTGAGATCGTGACCTGGATGACCTGGAGCGTGAGGATTTGGAGGACCTGGAACTGGAACGAGATGACGACCTTCCACGACTGTGGGACCGACTGCGAGAGTGGCTACCTCGCGTGCTGCAACAAAAAAGACAAGCAAATAAATGTTAATGCTCACTTAAGTAATCATAACATAATAATTCATAAATAAAAACTTTGATTTTAAAGCTAAAAACTACAAAAAAATCTAAACTATTAAAAGCTATGTTTAACTTAACCACAAACGTGCACAAATACACACCCACCTGTTACGTTTTTCTTGGTCTTTTCTTCTCCTTGCCCTCATCTTGGCTCTGAAGAACTCATACAGGCCATTCTGTTCCCAGCCCTCACTAAAAACACAAAGAACATTAAGAATTTAAACTGAAAGAAAACACCTGGTGATCCATTTGACAATGCTGAATATAAAATACTTTATTATAAAAATACTAGATTAAAAAACCTAAACACAAAAGACATTGGTTATGAATATTCTGTTGTACGACATACAGAGTACAGCAATATGTAAAACATTTTTGGGACTATTTATTTATTCATTCCTGATCAACAAAAGAAATCCACGGCGTAAAATGGTGTTTTTGAGTGAAGATTACCTGTTTCTTGGTCTGTCGTGTGAAGGAGGACTGTAGAAAGCCTCCACAGCAGCCAGTAACCGTTCACTTGGTGGCATGGGTGGGGGGAGACGGATGTCTTTGGGGTCCAGAGGTTTGTAGTCATGATCTTCCAGCTAGATGAAAAGCAAAGAGCAAGACAAGTTAAAAGCTATAGAAAAAAAAACACAGAAAAATTATCTGCATCCAAAGTCTGACCGACTGGAAGAAAAATCCAAACTTTATACAAAATTTGCCAATTTAAAGGAACAATCAGTAATAAATGTGGGTGTGTGAAATGGCTAAAGGAGTCCTGTTTTATGTTTCACCCGCTTTTCCCCACACTCTGTAGCTGATCAGTAAATATACGTTTCAATGTCTCTACTATAATAGTGGTGGTGATAAATATGGTTAGCAACCATACTGAAGCTCAGTGATTACCTGTTCAGCAGAAAAATAGCCAGCTTGCCTGTTTCCATGGCTTCAGCGTACTATTTTCATGCTATCTATACCTGGCAACCCTGAGCATGGAACTAGGACACTCTGAGGATAAAATCTACACTGTGTCGTATAACACAGTTCAATTAAGAACATAATGCCTGAAGCTCTGCTGACAACAGCTGCCAGTGATTAAACTCACAATGTTACCTTAATATCTGATGATACATCCTGATCCTTTTATGAATTACAACAGAAAATATAATATATCATCCTTATTGGTACCTTATTGGTATTGGCTTTAATCCTCAAGTAATTTCACAGAAAGTATTGCAGAAACACTGGAAAGGGTCAGAGAGCTTA
The DNA here is from genome assembly GCF_023375975.1 of Astyanax mexicanus. Lineage (NCBI taxonomy): Eukaryota > Metazoa > Chordata > Actinopteri > Characiformes > Acestrorhamphidae > Astyanax > Astyanax mexicanus. The sequence continues at coordinate 27,392,652 of NC_064423.1, read as the reverse complement.
CTTTCACCAGAGGTGCCATGAGACCTGCAGGCAAGTCGAAATACGGGACATTGGGGACCAGACTAGGATCGTCCTGGTTCACGTGAGCGGGAGTTTGGCGTCTCATGTGTGGGGACTGGCCGTTAAAGCCGTGGGGTGGAGGACCGAAATCAGGGTGCTGGTTACTACCCCATGGAGGATGTTCGGACATTGCTGGTGGGGGGATTCTCTGGTTCGGGTGGTGGTGGGGAGGACCCATTTCTAAAATGAGAAAATACAAACATATGTATGATAAAAAATACAAAGAAGAAAAAATGTGCCTGAATCTTAATTAATAAAATCACATCCTCACCTCCTGGAAAATCCCCCTGCGGGTAGTCGAAGCGATGTGGTGGGTACGGTGGGCGATCAAAGTGGTGTCTAGGTGGGAAGTCGTCTTGCATGAAGCGAGGCGGGAAACGATTAAAGTTGTGGGGTGGTGGTGGCTGGTTGAAGGGGGGTGGCTGTTGGTGGGGTGGGAAGGGTCCCCTGAAGTGTGGTGGGCGCTGCATGCGAAAAGGGGGCTCCCGTTGGCTCCAAGGAGGCTGGTCTTGCTGGTTGCTCCAGGGTGGTTGTTCAAACTGTCCACTCCAGGATGGAGGGGGCTCGTTCTGACCACCCCAAGGGCCGCCAGGACCGCCAGGACCTCCAGGGCCTCCGGGTCCTCCTGGACCTCCGGGTCCTCCAGGGCCCCCATCCCGAGGGCTATTCCAATTGGAATCCCTTTGCTCATTCCACATCCCCTCGTGGCTGTTCCAGGGTGGGCAAGGAGGTGGCGCTTGACTGGGGTCAAATGGTGGCTGTGAGAAATAGCAGGATGAGAAATGTCAGGATGGTGAGGTGAAACTGAAAGGACTGTTTTTTTATGAGGGGTTGGAATCACAGGTCATCTCATAATACAATATAATCATAATAAATTGCACACGATTACAATCATATAACAGTATTGGGATTCTGTGAAGCTCGATATTTTGCATGGCAATTCTCTATGATATTTCACAGTAGATGATAAAATCCTCCTAAATAATCAAATACCAAGAATTATGGATTTATTGGTGTCAGCTTCACAGAATTTGTAGATTAACTTGGGGGGAGAGTCTTAGGGCGTTTAGACTGCCTATGTTTTAATAAAAATATTAATATATGGAGCCATGTATTGATAATATATCAATACAATATATAACAATATATCACAATATCAATATTATGTCCCACCCCTAGTTTCTATGTGCGCTGCGCCGCACATTTTAGTGGTTTCTTCTTGTAACAAACCACCATCTACTTAAGATGGGCTCATTATTAGAGGATTCGGAGCCACTGATTCAGAGGCTGACACTCACTGGTTGCTGTGGGTTCCAGGATGGCATGTTGTGCTGAGGGTCAAACCAGCCAGGCTTGTCCGGGGGTGCGGATGAATTAGAGTCTGTTGGTCTCGTCGGAGCGCCATCATAGTCACCTGGTGAAGGGCCAGCCATAGGAGGCTTTACATCTGTTAATAATAAAATGAGACACAGAAGTTACAGGTTACGTTCTGGTTTTATAAGCTAAAGAGTTAACTAATTTATTTTTATTTATTTTTTAAATACATAAACTGATCAGCCATAAACCATTGAGGTATGGACTTCACAAGACCGTTTAAGGTGTCCTGTGAAATCTGTTATTGAGATATGAGCTGTTTATACTGTGGCGTGAGGAGGCGGGGGAGTTGTGGGTCTGCCCCACGCCAGAGCGCAAAGCCATGCCTGTCTCAGCTGGCCCGCATGAGGGCTGATTGAGCCGCCAGCTGGGACAGGCATATATACTCAGCCTCGGCCCTCATTTGAGAGGACTTCCACTGGGGAGCTGAGGGCTGAGGCTGCACGGACTCTAACAGAGAATTAAGTTCAATTCTACAGACTCTAGAGCCCCATTGGGCTAGTAGTATGATTTAAGTTTGTTTTTGGGTGTGGTGGAGGGCATTTCAAAGCCTAAATAAAGGAACGTTTGAGTTCATTTACTCCCCGTGTCTGTGTTACCTGTGTGCTTCCTCCTTCCGGGTCACAGTGGTCACGCCCCTAACCCCAGGGGCCTACCACAATACTTACAAAATTGTAAGCTGTGGTCTTAACGAACTCTACCAATGCAATCTCCTATGTATAACCCACCACTTTATTCACCAGGTGTTGTTGTAATAAGATAATCAGTATAATTCAACTAACCACCGATCAGTGGTTTTAATATTATGGCTGATCACTGTGTAAAATATAACAGCATCTACTCACCAGACTGAGGGGCCATTGGCGGCTGAGCCACTTTAACGTCAGCCTCTGGTGGAGCTAGCTGGCTGACGGCAGCAGCTGCAGCTGCTGCAGCGACGCTCTGCTGCTGCTTCAGGTTGGTCACAAACTCCTCGTGCTGTGTCTTCAGAGCCTGGATCTGCTGCTGGAAGGCCAGCTGCACGGGCTGCACCACTCCAGCATATTCCGTGATTAGAGACGCCTAGAGATTGCAGATTAGTTACAAATATAGAATTAGTTAATTAGGTACCATTAATACACATGGATAAAAAATATGTGATGATTCTCTGGTATTAAAAATGGATTCCAAGCTTTGTAGCTTTTGGTTACAAGTCAAGTATAAAATGACAAATAAAATGAACCCACATACATATATATATGCATAACAAAAATATTACTGCAAATAATTGCTAACATTACTGCTACATATTACTGTGTAATATGGCTAATATAAGTTTTAGTACAGTAAGTTTTGCTGATTGCAGTACCTGATACTGTCCAAGGCCTAGCGCAGGACTCTGGAGCTGCTGAATGGTGACATCATCAAAGTAACCGTTCTTTTCCCACAGCTGGAGCAACTAGAAATAGTACAAAGAGATTATGTTTAAATAACAAATATCTTGTTTTAATATCTGTTAGATGTTGTATGTTAGAAAAAGTATTTTATTTTTTATTTATTTATTTATTTTTATTTATTTTTTTTTACATTTTTTTGAGTATTATTTTAGTAAACAAAATTGATTCCGTTCTGTTAACAGTCACTGGCAGACTGATGCATATACATACAGCTAACACATTTTGCATGCCTTTAATAAACTATGTGCTTATACTTTGGGTCGCTCAACAAACATACCCGTGTGATTTTCTGCTGCTTGTCTTCCTCCACAGCCAGGAAGCTGGTGCAATAGATAGGCACCACAACCTTCTGCAGGGCGGCCAGCAGATCCCTCTGATTCTTCCTTTGGCTGTGGAACCATAACAACGCAAGTCAATACTACGATTAGAATACACTACAACAATGCCACTACATTTTTATGTCCAAGTCCTGTGGTGTACCAGTGGTGTAGGACGTCATTCATGAGATAGATGAGATGTAGGCGGAGCTCGAAATGTGCCGTTTCTGCTGTAATGCGGTTGCGCAGGTGTGAGGTCATCAGCTCGCAGTGCTGTGGGGATTTAGCGTTGTTGAACATCCAGTTCTTTCCAGCCTAAAAAAAGAGAACAGCAGCGAATCTCTCAGATTAAACGTTACGGTGCTGAAGGCAAGCAAGTCTTTCTACAGTGAGGTCTATTTGCTGCTCACCGAAATGGCATCCTTGGTGCAGGTGTCGATGATTGGCTGGAGGAGGCCGTCAAACTCAGTCATGTCCAGCTGCGTCTCCACCAGCAGTTTCTGAGTCTGCTGCTCCATGGCCAAACCAATAGCTGCAGTTACTTGCTCCTACAGATAAAGAGAAAAAGGTGGTCCAGAATGTGAACCTTCCAGACTTCTATACTTATTTGTGCAGAACTTGCTTTTTTTTTAGTCCCATTTAATTAGAGGAATGCAATGCTTAAAGAAAGATTTTTTTTTTTCTGAATACATAAATGTGACTGTAGGACTATCACAGTATAAACAGTAACAATACATGTTTTTACATACGATTTCTTATGTTTTATGGGAAGATTGTATTAAACATATACTTTTTCCTTTATGTTTTGTAAAAATTAGTGCATACTTCATCAAATCACATTACATTTGATTAGAATTAGTATAAATTGTGTTATTCCAATTCTATTAACATTATATGCAGAACATTATGACCATTTCCTTGTTTCTACAAGAAATATTATTCACTGAGCATTAGTGGCAGTTTGTTGATCTATAATCACAGACTCTAGTTTCTGTGTTTCTCTGTAAACTTTATAATTCCGCTGTTTTTAATAGTCAGGACCACCTTAGAGCAGCTATTATTTGGGGTGTGTATTATTCACAGCACTGCAGTAACACTGGCATGGTGGAGTGTTGTGCATGTTGACACAGTGGTGTTGATAGAGTTGTAAAACATTTCAGTGACACTACTGGACTAGAGTAATCCACCAACAGTGTCCTGTGGGCAGAATCCTGTGGGCAGCATCCTGTGGGCAGCATCCTGTGGGCAGCATCCTGTGGGCAGCATCCTGTGGGCAGCATCCTGTGGGCAGCATCCTGTGGGCAGCATCCTGTGAGCAGCATCCTGTGAGCAGCATCCTGTGACCGCTGATTAAGGACTAGAGAATGAAAACACAAACTGTGCAACAGAGGAGCTTCTGTCTAATAGAGTGGATGTTGAGTGTCTAAAAACTCCAGCAGCACTGCTGTCTTTGATCCATTTAATTATACTACCACCATGCCAGTGTCACTGCAGTGCTGAGAATGAATGACCCACCATTGAAGGACAGAATGAAAGGACGATAATAAAGAAGAAGAACTACAGCCTGTAATTACAGTAATTACAATAAACCCAACCTGTATGTTTGAACTGACCAATAAAACAGATAAAATGTAGGAGGAGTTACCTGTCTGAGGCTGTTCAGGTGCTGCTCCTGCTGCTGGAGGTTCCACTGGCTCTGCTGAATGAGCTCCTCCACTGAAGGTGTACTGGGGGGGATAGGTGGAGGTGGAAGCAAGGACATTGGTGGAGGAACATCTGGGACTTCTTTACCAGGTGGTTTGCAATGCACTGCAACTGAAAGCACAGTTATTCTTTAATGGTACTAACTACTAAGTTCATTAGTTTAACAAACAAACACAAAAAGATAGAATATATATTTTTTAAAAACTCGAAAAAAAACAGATACACATCATCATGAAACAACCAGAGGCAACATCCAAAATCAAAAACTAGAAAGAACAACTGTAAGGAGTAAATGACTTTGTTTAATGGGCATTCTCAAAGCAAAGCCATCCAGTTGAGATATTATTAACAGCATGCATGCAACCGTACTCACACATGCTGGTTTTGTTTGCCCTGTTTTTCAGTGTTTAATAATGCCCATGAAAAACTAGAACAAACTGTTTAAGAGGGAACTGAGCTGTGGAACGTATGAGGCTACACTGAAGTCATACAACCAAACTGAATTAAAAAAAAAAAAATTATAACACAACAAGCAAGTAACTAAGGAAAGAACAATGAGATGTTTCCATTCTGAGCCTAAACAAATCTGTCCAACATTTTATTTAGTCAGTTTTGGGTTTGTATGCTAATGAATTTACTGGGCAGGCTGTTTTTTTTTTATCATCACAAGCAACTGAAGCTCCCTTCCCACAACCTTGTACAAAACATAAGACAAAACGCCTGACAAAGCTCAATATAAAATAAAGAGAAAAAGGCATTAAGCACTGATGATGCAAAAATACTCAATGACACCAGGCAAAGTGTGAATATTATACAGTAAATATAGATTGCGTCCAATTGTCAATCTAGTAAATACCTTCCATTTTATATTCATCATCGTGAGTGGTTGGATCTATGAGGAAAAAAGGATGACTTAGATACAAAACAAAGCATATTTGCACATTCCTGCACATTGGGGGGAAAACTTGACTGGATAAATCTATATGAATTTTACATTTCTTTAAGCATTTAATTCTGAAGCTACATCATTAAATGCTAGGTTAGTAAGCAAACAAGTTCAGTTCAGTTTCTAATACACACACTAATTTAACAACCCTTTATGGCCCTGGAGGGCCAGTTTCCTGCACAGTTTATAACCAATTTAACTAATCAGTTCATTGCCAAGTCAATCAGCAAACTGTGCAAAACTCTGCCCCCCAGTTCCCCAAAGCTGCACTAGCAGTTAGAACTGTTTCAGTGTACATACGCTGCTGTTGCTCAATTGCAAGCTTGTACTTGTAGTATCCAAAGTAATCTCCTCCGAAGAGAAAGGAGAATTTCGGATTGTCCTTCTGCTTCTCCATGGTCATCTTTTCAAACTCAGGCCCATTGCGGGCCACAAACTGCGCCAGCTTGTCAATGACATTGCGAAGCTCTTGATCTGGAACAACAAAAACAAAACACCACAAAAAAATGTTGACAGAAATCACATTATATATGTGAATTATTACCATGATCACTGAATGTTTACTGAGTCAAAATGTACATGCTAAGAAAGCTTCCTTTTACTTTTGGATAGACTTAATTCTTGTCTAGGAAACAAGCACTTATTGTTCAGCATCACCGTGAGTAGTAACAAATCTGTTACATGTACTTAGGGCTGAACAATATGTCCAAAACTAATATCAAAATATTTTTCTTAATTTCAGTTGATATGAATAGTATAGCATCCGCTTGTGGTGACTGTAATCATGTACTGATGCTGCTGGGTGATATGGTTATGTATGTATATAGAAGAAGAATATGTATCAGGATACAGTAAAATATCAACATACAATACGGGCAATTTTATTAATTAGAATTTTTAAATGGTTTAAATGTTAGACTTTTACTTCTACTCAAGTATATTCATGACAAGGGTGATTTTTTTATTAATTTATGTTATGTTGGCAGCATTATGAGTAATGTTAAACATTTATTTTAGACAAACATTGCACAATAAGAAAGACTGGCAAATGTCTTGAAGAGATATACTTGCCAGATTTATGTTTAACAGATGTACGTTTGAATTTACTCAAGTACATTCACACTTAAGGTATTTAGCTATTTACTTCTACTGAATTTGTTTTGGGAAGGTACTTGTATTACCTGTCATTATTATGTTAACAAATAAACTATACTTTTGTTTGAAAGTATGTGTTTAGACAGAAAGTCTAATTTCTGAAAACAAGTGCTATGAGTCATTAATATTAATATAGTGAAGAAAAGAGTAATAATTGTTAGCTTTCTCAGGCACTGGATACACACAGCACAACCAGCAAAGGAACAGAAGTATACGTTTACATCTGAATACATTTATTACTGATTCCAGGGTTTACTGACCAACTCTGATTCAACAGATAACCTGATAGAAATACATAATTCTTGGCTGAAAGAGAGAATACATAGCTTAAGCTGGGCTCTGTAACATTGGTTGTTTAAGTTAATCAGAAGAGCAGTGGCCATGGTGTTTCTCTCAATTAGCTAGCTTAGCTTAGCTCTATCTAATCCTGTGCACTCTCCTCAGATACGAACAGAAGCTACGACTAACTGAAAGAAGGTAAAGCACGCCGTTTTGATACACAGTTACACATGTAACCTGAAACCGCTCCATTAACGCGTTATAAACAACTGGGCTCTTCTTTAGTGAACAGTGGCTAATCGGCTAACCCGCAGCATGAGCCATTCAGAGCCTGGGCTATAGCTAACCGGGGTAGCTGTTAGCTAAGCTCAGTTGATCTACTGCTCATATCTCACCTTCTGGGGGAGTTGGGATATCCATAATGATCAAACCCAGACCTTTATCCGGTGAGTTACAGCTCAGTATGGAGATATTAAAGCTCTTTAAAGAGCTCGGCTCAGGGAAAGATAATTTTTCTGCACTGTGAAACCATCGCCAGGAGCCGAGTTGATTTCCGGCCGCGTTAGACTGAATTTCAAAATACATGCCCGACTTAATTGGGATATTTTAAAAGTTACATTATGTTCAGTGAAAATATACTGTATACATTAACCCTGGGGAGTGAGAATGAAGAAATATGGATTTTGTTAAATATAAAAACAGAGGAATAGGAGTACAAAATTATATTTATTGATTGAATTGATTGTAGAGATTTAATAAGCTGTTCTCTTGATTTATCAGTCTTCTTTATAATTTATGTATATAGCCAGTTCACTCAAATTAGCTTACTACAGTGTCCACTCTCAAATGTGTAACATCCTTGTAAAAATGTAAAAATAAATATATATATATATATATATATATATATATATATATAAAAATATATATAAGCAATTTTGGGAAATATCACTGAGCATAATTTACAGATTATTATTATTATTTTGCTTTACATATAATATTTATAAAATAACATTATTTTAATTATGAGTGTATATTTAATCTTAATTTAAGACAGACTCTGTATGAAACCCCCTGATCGAGCTGACTGTAATGAGCCTTTAAGTTGAAGAGGAAACCGCGCTGATCTCCGGCTCTTCCGCTCACGCCAGTTGGTGGCGACTTGCTCCATTATTTTTCAAAGAGCAAAAACAAAGAGAACCGGGAGGATTAGACTCGAGTTCAGCGGAGTTCAGAAGTGACCGGTTTCAGCAGATTTTACCGCGATGGCAGAAACATATTTCCACGTTCAGCTCACCGCTATTCTGGACATGCTGCTTAAAACAGCGGCGGTGGATATCTGCGCTCTGGCTGACAGCGTCTTCTCATCTCTACAGAGGGAAATAGAGAGATGCACGTCTGAAAACGACGAGCTGAGGCGGCAGCTCCAGAGTTTTCTATCAGAACCGAACATTTCAGAACCGATAGAAGCGGCTCCGCTAAAAACTAGAGAGAAAAACTGTAGAACGGAAGAGGATGTGGCTGGAAAATCACACGGTCAGTGCTGCAGGACTGAAATCAGCCTCTGTTCTTCTCTTACTTTTCTCTGCTGCAGCTTAATTAGGAATACAATGTGTTTCAGTGTATATATAGTGATTTATCGGTATTTCACATCGTTTCCAAATGTATATATGTAGAAATATAATTTTAAAAAGACAAACCATTCCCCCTAAAACAAAATAATCCCCCTAATGTATTAAATGAATCTTTTTCCTTGATTTAAAAATCTGTGCCCTCTATTCAGTGTAATTGTTAATTGTTTCCTCTGTTAAGTGTAACCCTCTATAGCAGGACTGTTTATGAAGAAGTAACCGTTTCACTTCTATTTTGAGGAGCTTGTCCTTGTTGATAGATCAGTACAAAAATGTGCAAAGAATGATCTAACATAATAATTTAGATCGTTGTCTTGAGGCATCAAATGGGAAAAATATATTTAATATGTACATAAAAACAAAATATGCCTTTAAACAGACAAAAATACTTGTTTTCCAGTACATGCACATTTTATTTTTTAAAGGTTGTTTTCATTTTTTAAATGTTAGGTATGTATGTATTGCAATATCAGCTATGTTTTGCACTACTGATATTTGTTTTATAAATCGTTTAAGATGTAAAGATGCGTGGCAGAGAATGGTTTATTTAGTGTTGTTTTTAAACCCCCAGCCACACCTCAAGATCCCAATATTCTGATTGCAAAAAAAACTTTTCTTATAATCTGACTTTATGCAGTTGATTATGTGCTTTTCATGTTATGACATTCATACAGAAATACATAGAGAAAAAATTTTTGATTACCCATATATTATGATACTATGATATTATGATAAATATCGTATTGCCAGTACACAGCCCTATTAGGTAATTGAGAATGCTAATTTATTCAATTGAGGGATGCCTACATCTCTAAATACATATGTATATGTAATTACATAATATGTATACTTTTGCTTCTTAGAATTGAACTTTTCAAGGGGAAAGCTCAAACGTGACTTTTTCTCTTTTCAGATTCTAAACAGAAGACAAACAATATGGAGACTAATACAGGAGCAGTCAAAAGTAGTCAGCGGGTAAGATTTTAAAGGTCTCTTTCAGTGTGTTTTAACCCTGGGCTTGTAGGCACAATACGAATCAGGTCCAAGTCAGTGGTTGGGAAACACTGGTCTATATGATGTTGTTTCAGGGCAGGTTGTGAATGATTTGTGCACTTACTGAATAATAAGGCACATGTTTTATGCAGTTTTCATTTAAGGTGTACTGACATTCAGAGTCGGTTTAGGTGTAAAGTTGTGGTTGTTTTTTGAGAAACGCCTGACTCTGATTTGTTTGCGGTGGTGGTGGTGGTAATTGGATTCAGGGGACTTCATGTGTGGAATGCAAAAATATTTATATGTAATGCTTAGTTTTGTAAAATATTGGTAAATCCTAAAGAATAAGTTTTCTTTTTTTTTTTCTTACAGTATTATGAATTCGGACTGCACAGTATATGTTTACGCATTGTGCATATGCAAAATAAACATATTGCAGGACATGCAATATCACAAAGTAAATGAAACCGTACATTTAATAACTTTCTTGTTTAAAAAGAGTACATTTATGTTTATGGTTTTATACAGTAAGCACTTGAGTAGAACAGTGACTAAATAAATATTGCATTTATTTGTTTGTTTTTGAAGCTGCAGAAGCGGAGAGCTGTATCAGCAGGAGTTAAAGTGGAGGTGACTGAGATGTATGTTACAAACCAGTGCATGCAAGATAGCATGGATGATGGTAAGGGCATTTATTAAAAAAACATGCACTAATAAGCCATAAGATTAAAAACATGAATTATCTGATAACAAAAACAACATCACCAAAACATCAGGCATCAGATTGTGGGGTGTTCCTGGTGTGCAGTTGTCAGTACCAACCAAAAAATGCTCCTAAGAAAGACCACTGGTGAACCAAAGTAGTATCAGGGTCATGAGTGTCTAAGACTCATTGATGTAACCTAGGGAGGCCCCACCTCACAGCTTTCAAGACTTAAAGGATCTGCTGCTAACGTCTTGGTGCCAGATATCACAGATCACCTTCAATGGTCTTATGGAGTCCATGTTTCTATAGGTCAGTGCTGTTAAGGTTGCACAAGTGGGACCTGCTCAACGTTAGAAGGTTGTTCTTTTGGGAATTTTTAATAGATGTATATTTGCTAGATACTATATTAATGTTTTAGAACAAATGCTGCCACTTTTGCCCTCTAGTTTGTCTGTTCATTTGAATTAAAAACCACACACTGATGTTTGAAGTTTTTGGTGTGAGGCTGTGAATTTTGGCAATAATATGTGAGTCTCACAGGCAGTGTTTGAGACTTAGAGGTATGTCCTCACAGGCTAAAGCACTGATAGTCACGTCTTGGATTAAGAACCAGCTAAGAATGTACTAGTAAACATATTCAGTATGTTTATTTCCAGTAAAGTGTTTCTTTTATTGTTCTACAGATGCAGAAATAAACGATCAACTTTCAGACCTCAGTCCTGAACTCAAGACTGAATTAAAGCACAACGCTGCATCCGGATCACATCTCAACTGGAACGACTGCAGCATTAAAGACTTTGAGGAGGAAGAAGAGGAGAATTCTTTATCTCTGGAGGGGCAGGAAGACATAGAGGACCTAAACACTCATTATGTACCATATGCCCAGTCTTCTAGAGACGAGGAAGATGAGGAAAGAGACAAAGACCAGCTGCAGCATGACCCAATGTCTTTGCCACGGACACGAGATTTACAGTGTTCCTTCATACAGATTGATGGAACTGTGACTGCTGCTGTTCCCCACAATAATGATAGGCAGGCACAATGTAAGAGTGTTTGTCCTATCTGTGGAAAAAGAGTGATGTCAGAAAAAAGACTGAGAGTTCACATTAAAACACATTCTGATCTGAGGCCCTACACATGCTTTCAGTGTGGGAAGAGTTTCACTCGAAAAGCAACCCTGAATTTCCACCAGAATATCCACAGAGGGGTGAAACCGTATGCCTGCAACTTCTGCCCAAAGTCATTTGCTGACCCAAGTGCTCTACGCAGACATAAAGCCATACACAAGGTGATGGGTTAGGACTGGAGTATTAATCACACAGTGAGAGCATGCTAACTTACATACTTGAAGCTGGTAAGGGGGACTTGGTGAGGGTAAATGAGACAAGTCCAATGTCTTCTCCAAATCAGTGCTTACTCTGTTGATTGAAAATGCTCTTATGAACTTCATCGAATGACTTCTGAGTCTACATTACAATTCCAGGTTTTTGGAATCTCAGTGTTTTCTATACAAATCTAATTCTGCTGCAGAAAGATGTGTAAATGATATGTAATATGTTTCTGGCTTGTGTATCTTGGTTGTGAAAACTGAGAATCCAAAACATTTTTGAAAGTGGTGATTAAATTTCAAGGCAAGTTAAATTTGATTCTTACTGTTCAGATTTTGCTGGTTCCCAGTATGTATTTTGGTATTTTTGGTTTATATTGTTATATAACTATTGTCACTGAATAACAGGAATTACTAATACGCTTCTTCATTTTACCATAATCTAAAACAAGCATGAACTGTTCGTTTGATGACATTTGTTGTAAAAAAAAACAAAAACGCTTTATAAATAAAATTTAAATGAATTGAATTTGTTAAACATCTGCGTGGCAGAAATGGTATTACAACTTGCCCCAAAGGGACGCTTTCCATGCTGGATATATAAAAATATCTGATTCAAGAATACTATTATCAGTAACAGGAAGATGTGATAAATCTATTTTTTATGCCAAGTAGATGCAAATGTAAGTGTGATAAAAAGTGAAATATTGAAATATATTTTATGTTTGTTGCATCTGTAATACATATTTTCCATGAACCTGCATAAAAACTTTTTTTAAAAATGAACTGTTGTGAATTTATAATACAGTGAGTTCTCTCACCATTTACTTTGGGGAGGTGGGGGGGGGGGGGGGGGCTTAGTGTGTTCTTAATGGACCCAAAAGTGGATATTCTATGGTATTAAAAACAATAGCATATCAAATCAAGAGGAATATTTTTAAATACTAATTGTACTTTTTTGTATTTGTTTGCATTTGGAAATTGATTGGAATGTCTGTACCATGTCAAAGTACCATTAAACAAAATTTGCTTAAGCATTAACTGATGGATAAACGCAGATGCTAAGATGAAAAGGGGGGGTAGTGGATCAGAGATACTTGTTTATCTGTCTGCTCCTCTAGATGGAGCTAAAACCCTGGTTTGGAAACCAGCTGTCTTCCTCAGTATGGATCAAAAAGGAGAAGAGAACACAAACAGGTTTCCCTCCTCCAGATCCTCATATTTGTGAATGATTTAGCCGGTGTAATCTTGTTATACCTGCTGGCTTGTAGTTTATAAAAGGTAAGAGTGTATTTCTATTTTTAGTGTTAGGTGGTGGTGGGAGTGTGTGGATGGTCAGTGTTGTTCCCTGCAGATTACTGTATAACTAGATTATAAACACACCTGCACTGATCAGCTGCATTCACTGACTGTACTGTATCTACAGTTTGATTCTTGTGGGATATTCTGCAGTTTCCTCTTATGTTAGCCTGCAGTTTTTGGACATTGTACTGTATGTTATATAGGTATATATACATATATTCATAAATACATTTGTGTTTTTAGTTATAGGGCCCACATCATGCTTTAAAATTTAAATTTAAAATGTAAAACTCACATGTGATACACAGTCTGTGGATCAGCACCTTCTTAAAATAATTGCTTCGTTAATTTTTGCCCAATCAGAAATAATCCTAATTCAAATGTTTTACATTTTAACAGCCAGAAACTGTAGAGCATTTCAAGATAGCTTTATGTAATAAAAATCCAGACTAAAAAACACAATAATAAGACTGAACAACTATGCAATATTTATAGCCTATAGCCTTTATTAATAAGAAGTAAACTTTATATTATAGTAAAAATCTCATCTCTAATTTTTAAACGAGCCCTGAGTTGTGAAAATTATTTTGGTGAAGTCACAATTTATTTTGATTTATTTTTTATTTAGTTAGTTATACGCATTACATACATAGGCCATTAATCCTAAAAGTGCAGAATGAAATGGTTTGATCAAGTAAGGATGTAGGTTACCACAGGTGATCAGCATCATGAGGAAATGATGTAGGAAAAAAGGCTATTATTTCTTGACTATTTTAGGAGGGTGACAATAAAATGAAAACAACTGAAAGCTTATTTACATAGATCTGCCCTTTTGGCCTACAGCCAAAGCATAATGTTATAAGGTGAGTTTTAAAGTGGTTGATTTTTAAAGAAACACAGGGCAGATTGAATTTATTAGTCTATTAGTACTTTTTTATTAGTACTTTTTTCCTGAACAAATTAGTTGCTGAATATTCAGGACATTCCTACCATTATCCAACCTATTGATAAGTGAAAAGACCAAATAATTTATACAAAATGATGACTTTTTTAATGTGATTAATCTCAACTAGCATGGAGTGAGGCACTTTTTGATTGTTCTCCTGAGTGTTAAAGGAGGTACATCTGCAAAACAAAAAATACATTTAACTATTTAATTTATCCAAGTCTGATAAATGTGGCAAAGTAATGCAAACCTGCAACCTGTGTTGGGTATTCTGCATTTGGGCAAATGTTTAATTTTGTTTGGTTTCAGCCAAACATTTTCATTAGGATCAGAATGCTAATTTTACAGTTTCTAACAATTAAATAGGCCTGTAAAACTTCATCATTAGTGCACCCTTCTGGTTAAATAATGAAATAAATTCAGGATGGTGGCCCTTTAATTTAGCTGATGCTGGATCTTGAAGATGTGGTCATTTTAATATAATCTAGGTCTGCTGTTTACAAGAGAAGGCAAAAAAAATGCGGGCACAAAAAAAAAAACTGGCGCCAGCCCACAAATCCAGCACCTCCACCACCCTCTCCTTCGCTGACCTCCACTTATGTCATGCGAAAGAGCTCTGTCCCATTGAAAAGCTCTCTTAATCAAACCCAATTAATTCCGCTCCTTTCCCTTATTATCCGCCCTGCGGAACGCATCATCCCAATCAGCCTGTTAACTCCAGCCTGGGCCCCATCGGAGGCCACAAAGAACGGAGCCAAATAATAGATTACGCAATTAATTAGTCGTTAGAGATGTAATTGTTCTTAATGAATACAAGCAGTCTGTGGGGGATTCAAGAGTGACTCATGAAGTAAACTATTACCACCACCACCCCTCCTCAATTTTCGCTCTACTAATCTCCATGATCAGACAGCAGGGATTTTTCCCAGCTACGCCACGGTAGTTTCTGTTCATCACCAGCTGTGGTGTAGAGAAGGAGAGCGTGGATCATTTGGAAACAAATAAAAACTAAAAAAGTGAAATGAGTATCTCTTGCTGTTGGGCCTGTTACTTAGGCCTTCTGTAGAGTTCCATCAGCAGAGTATGTTCCATCTCATACTATTAACAATAAGTGCGCTTCACAGTCTTTAAAACAATGCCATAGAACCAATCTAGATTCCATTAAGAGATGTAAAAGTGTGAAGAAGCTTTAAATAAGTAAGAAGGCATGAGCATCAAGTAAAGGTTCCTTAGACTTTTTAAATTATGATTTAGCCCTTCACCCCACAATATATTGATGTGCCAAATGTCATACGACAGGAAGTAGTATTGTGTCCCATGACTTTTGCCATGTCCCACTAAAAAAAACTAAGGGATGCTCTAAACCTGTGGGATGTGTGTGGGGCCTGCTGTACTGAATGCAGATGTGATTTCTGGCACACATGGACATTCCTAGCCAGACACCACTGGCCATGATCATTGCCACCCACTGCACTGTCCACCATTGGTGGTAATGCCTCTTACAACATGACATATTCCTTGTACACACATGACACTGTGGATCAAGAGGAATGTTAAATCCCTAAACAGTTTTGGAAATATTGTAATCGATCCCATTCATCTGGCAACAGTGGACAGTGTTCAATCCCATTCAGGTTTCCAAGCTTTTCCCAACACATCAGAATCAAATTACATTCTGCTGTCCCATGACTTTTGGCATGTCAGTGTAAAGTTTTTATATTGTATGTTTTAGTGCATAAAATATGACCAAATGTTTTGTAAATACCTATTTTAGCAGTTCTTTTAAAATTGAGGGTAATAATAAGAATTTTGTCTTATTTTACCATAGTAACAGCATCTTTTCCTCTGTCATATCTTTACAGCAGATCATGGAACATTGCTATGAGGAAGACAGTCTCAGTGTCTAGTCTCACAAGAGCATCAGTGAGGTCAGGTACTGATGTTGGATGATCAGATCTGCTACTCTTACTCAGCTGTTCTATAGTTAACGGATGGAGCTCCACCAGTCCAGAGAATACATGCCTCCATGGCCCAGTGCTGGGAGATCCTGGGATATATATCCTTCAGGTCAACATTTGATTTTCTAAAAACTGAGAATACTCACAGAACTCACAGTATAATCATTTTTATAACTGTAAAAGTTACCTGCAGTAAATTCGATTCTGTGGGTCTGCAAAGTGTATGGCTGTCCTGAAGCACACTGATACACTTCTGCTTCAGAAGTAGCACAAGAGTACCACGAGAGGACAATACCATGCTCAGCTCAGCGACAATCTTCTTACTAACCGAGGTCAAGGATTAGCCTGAGGTTTGTGTACTGCCTCAGGCTGCCAGATGTGTGACTGAAGACATCTGCAAGACATTTTAAAGGTATTGTTCATGACCAGGCACGTTGGGTAGATGGATAAGACATAATCATGGTCTTAATTTGGAGGTGTTTTTGATAAGTTATGCGCTGATCTTTTGTTTTTTATTTTTATCCAAATAGAATTTCAACATCAGTAACCTTTTAAATAATATATACAGCTCTGGAAAAAATTAAGAGACCACTTCAGTTTCTGAATCAGTTTCTCTGATTTTGCCAATTATAGGTATATAATATTTGGTGGAATAACCCTGGTTTTTAATCACAGTTTTCATGCATCTTGGCATGTTCTCCTCCACCAGTCTTACACACTGCTTTTGGATAACATTATGCCACTGCTGGTGCAAAAATTCAAAAAGTTCAGCTTGGTTTGATGGCTTGTGATCATCCAGCTTCGTCTTAGTAATTAACTATCTATCTAGGATTGTGCATGTGTTTAAATTGCAAAGTTGTATGACAAATAAAATTAAGAAAATATATTAAACGTTAGTTGATTGCATGATTAATGTCTGGTCAGTATAAAAAAAGGAAAAATCCAATAATTTATCAACATTGCTGCATAGTTTAATGACTATGATATATACAAGATCTTTCAGTGGTAGTTCACAGTAGATGTGAAAGGAACCAGACGCCTAATAGTTTGATGTCTCTTAAAGCTGCATTACAAAAAGGTATTACAATTTAGTTCCAGTGATGTAATGTGTAGTTTCACTGGTGGTTTTGGATAGCAAAGCTCATTGTGCAGTGAATCACACTGGTCAAAATATCAGAAATGTATCTGTATTATCAGCAAAAGATTGTTATTTTAAAAACTTAGACTCACTAGTACAGTATACAATACTGGTGGATCTTCAATAAGACATTTAAACAAAAACACAAAAGCATATGTCAGTCGGACATCTCTGGATGTATGAAGCCTATTCATAAACACATCAGCCTAACTGGTTGAATAAAAAGAAAAAAAGAAATCAGATTGCACAGTTTCAGCCATCAGTTCCAACAAAAGCTCATTTTGCAGTAGATGGGCTGCTCTTTTCCCATGGTTCCTTTGTGCCAGTGCAGCTGAACGCATGCCTACCCTCGGCCTCAGCCTGGCCTTCATGCCAATGTGTCCAGTGGACAGTGGCTGCTGGGTCCCGGCCTGAGCCCTAATCCCCGCACTGAACTCATCCTGGCCTGCAGGAAAAGGCTCTAATTGGGGGATTTTCTCCATCATTAAGCCTGATGAGCACCCTCCCCTCCCGCCACAATCATTAATACTTCCTCCCCTCGCCGTAGAAAAGTTCACCCGCAGTACAAGAATGCTGCTTCATGTGGACTCTGCTGGTTGCGCTCACAGTTGGACTTGGCACTGCTGAACTGGGATGTTGAGGAATACCTTGAAGGTCTTGATCTGTTCCAGATCGGTTTGATGGACAGATGAAAGGTTGTGCAACAGTGATGCCTTGTGGCCTGCAAGCCAATGCCTTAATTCACATCTCTCATACACTAGCATGTTTATCCTCCTGAGATCCGGCAATTATTTTTTGTCCACTGTAATCAAGTCAAGCAAGTATAAGTACAGTACAGTATAAGTTCAGTAGTGTGTAAGCAACGAAGCACAGGGTTTTCACTGCAGTTTTCACAGTATATGACAATACGAGTGGCAAGTAATACATTTTTTGCAGATATTATGTTTATCCATAACCCCTACATTCTGAGACTAAGCAAAACTTTTTAACCACTACAATGAGACATATAATAAAAATGTAAAAATAACTTTAATTTTTTTTTTTACTGTAATGTTTTTTTTTCGCCACAATACTAAAAATAGTCTTAGGAGGATAAATAAGAGATATGTCAAGGAAAAAAGGGATTAGAAGTTATTTACCAATGAACTAGTTCTTTAAACAGTGTTTTTTATGGCCTTTATTTTTTTTAAAGAATATGTGACTGATGATTTTAAACTTATTAATGCAAAAGAGCACATGCTGACGTATGTGTCACAGATGTGGGCAGTTTCTTTCAGCACTCTGTTAAACACATTAACTCATGTTAAATTTTCGAAGCGACATATATTGAACATCCTGAGAGCATCATCGCACATTGTGTAAATTTTCATTGTGTTTTCATTCATCTGACCTTATTTACAGAATGTAGGATTGCTGGTTTTAGTGCTGAATATAAAACCATCTTCCTTTTTAAAGTATATATTCTATTTGTAAAGGTGTAAATGCTTTCATATTAAAAAAATATATATTTTTTTACTTTACACATAGCTTGTTTTAACACCATTCCTAGAGCAAAATGTTTAAAAATGAGTTGTTTAAAAAAATTGTTTTGTCATTTATGTTACATTGTAATTAAAATAAATAAATAAATAAAGGAGCTGCTTAAATAATTTAACGCACAATTTTGTACAAGAAGCATCAAAATAGCTGCTTGTGCTAGATGAACCTGCGCTACAGATCTGGCAGCCAAAAACAGGTTAAACAATTCTGCAATATTCCTATAACCCAATAAGTACGTACATTATGGTTCCCAGATTAGGGCAGTGTCCAGAGCCATGCCCTTTCTCTGTTTTATGTTTTCGTGGACCCAGATGGTCCTGACCAGTGGTCCCTGTGGTCTCCCATCTGTCTTCATCCTGCTCACACACACATCGGGAGCCCGGCTGCAGCAGGACCAGACAGTCCAGAACATGTGCTGAAGCAGCAGCGCCTGGGGGTAATTAGGGAACACTGGGCCTGGGGGGCTGCTGAACCCCAGCCCCACCCGCCGAGGCCTGATTGATTGGAGCTTCATCTTCCTAACGGGCTGGCCGCCTGCCACCAGTCAGGAGAGATGGAGAGAGGGAGAGGGAGGAGGAGGTGATGAGGGGCCAGACCCACCTCTTCTGCACTCTGGTGCAAACCGCCAAGTCCATCCAACATAAAGATGTAACAAAACAACAATTTTTATATGATTAAAGGCAGGGACAGCCAAAGTGACAAAAATACAATATATTACAAATTACTTAATTTAATTAATTTGTAACATATTTGAAATAGGCTGGAATAGCAATACGGATCAATTGGCTCTAAATTGTTCATATAGTCAGCATTTAAAATGTAGTGATATTAATAGAGCTTTATATGATTTGAGTAGACCATGCAGTAGTTCAGTGATCTATAAAGAGGGATTCCACTGAGTTAATATTTTTTTTTCTGCATAAGTAAGTAGTTAAGGTGTAGAAAGTCATTTAGAGTAGTTTGGTGTGCAACACTTCATTACAGTAAAACTAAAATCACCAAACACCAAATATTTATAACTACGCTTTCTGAAACATTCTTCCCCATGATGTGAGAATCAGGAGGTCTACATTTCTTCATGGTGGAGAGATAAATGCAGGGTTTTGAAAAGTCCCTAAAGAAAACCTATTTGTTTAGAATTTGCAAGTATTATACCATCATAAAGATTATATGCTTTTATTTGTGTTGTAGTCTTAGAGAGCCCTGGTTTCTTTCACCACCTCTGTAAAGAAATCTGTCTATAAGTTTCTCAACAGCCCAGACAAGTGTATTGTGATGTTATTTATCTCAATAGCAATATCAACTCAAGAACCATAACTTGATTTAACTATGATGGACATGAATCTGGTGAGAAAAAAAGACAGTGAAGTGTAATTTTAATATAAATTTGCTTAAAGACAGAAACAAGCTCTATCAAACTAGATTTCTTTATTCCATTAATTACAGACATCAAAATCCACTTCATAATAAAAAGGACATTGTAAAACAGCTAGCTACAACATGTAACAATTGTAAACGACACATTTATTTACAGTTTAATAAACAAAATAAAAAGAGACATATTTTGTACAAAAAATGTCTATTGCATTTTTAGATTTTCTAACCTTTGGCTTATTCTTTAATTGAGAATTTAATTATCTACATGTGCATGTATACTAATTAAATCTTACAGATTCTGCCAAACCTTACAGATGATCCAACATTTTTTTTTTACAAAAAAAAACCACAAACGACTAAAACAATAAAATCATGACAGTATTTTTAGTTTTAAAAAACCCTGAACATTCTCAATAAAGTACAATAGGATCAGCACCTGGGTGACTAAAAGTATAAAAATACTGGGCCACTATGAAAGTATTGTGTACTAAAGATTCACATACTGACAATGATGAGTTTCCTTTTCAAATAAGTGGCACTTCTGTGTTGTTCTCATTAAAGCTGATTGTCATATCACACTTAGATTCAATTTTGAAAAATTAGAGGTGAATAATATCGTATTGAAATGAAAATAAAATTTGTATTGCTTATGTGCATTAACTTTATCCAGCACTTAGCAAAAGAGGAGATCTATGTATGGTGCTACAAAAAAGCATCTATCAATCCTTCAGGTAAAGAACCACTTTAACATTCAAAACTCTTAAAAATCGCTTTTTAAAAAAAGGTTTTGTCCAAAAATATATATCTAGCACTTTTTAGTGTTTATTCAGCTTCTTGTTTATTAAACCAAAAGGTTCCAGTGGAAAAGGGGAATATTCGTCATTTACAAAAATCCCATCTGCATACATAAGCTAAATCTTGCATCAGACCACCCCATGACACGAAAACATCTTTTCATACCCGAATCATACAGTTGTGCCACATATTCAGAAGCATGAGCACTATTCTTTGCTCCTGTTTTGTGCGTAAAGAAGCTGAAACAAAAGGCCGGGTTTGGGTCATGTGAGCTGAACAGTGAGGGCGGTGCGGGTTTGGTGACCCAGCAGACGGCTCCCCAGCACGTAGAGGTCACTCACGGTCCTGCCTGCCAACAGGTCTTCTCCTCTAACGAGCACTGAGGCATGCAGGCCTTTCTGCCTGACCCCCTCACCCAGCCTGCCCCATCTCTACCACGTTCATTACGTCCAGAGAACGGGAGGGGGTGTCCTCAGACACACTGCCCTGCGCGGACGGTCAAAAGGACTCTTGTCTTTTCATGCCGTTTGCCTGATTTGAACTCTGACGGCTCTGATGTTTTTGTGCTGTTTCTCTGCAGCACCTGCCAGTCAAGTGAATAAAGAATTAATCACATATAAGTAAGTTAAGTGGGTGTTAAGAGGTACTCCCTTGGGTGGAGTCATATGGCCAAACAGGAAGACTCAAACAACATGTCTTCCATTAGCTCTATTTCTGTATACAACACCAACAACTTTATGTTTAGAGAAAGAATAAGTGGAATTATATGTGATTTGCTTGTTGAAGCTTTTAAATTGGGCTTAGACTTAAATGTAAGGTTAAAGATAGTCTAGGACAAAAATGCAACGCCAATAAGAAATCATATTTTCAGAGTTTGGTATTAAAATTGGTTCTTCTCAAACGGTGACACATGTACCACTTCTACACCTTAGAAATGTTGCTGCATGCACTAAAATATTCCAAACTAAACAATTTTTTTTTACCTGTTCTTTACCTTTTGTACCTCATGTGGGACTCCACAATATATGATGCATTGACCAAAAAAAATAACCAAACATATAACCATGCTAACCTGCAGACTGCAAAAAATGGGCAAGCTCCACACAACTGTGAAAAAACATGATGCATCAAGGTGATCCCTAACCTGTATGTATGTTTATGTGTGTATGTTTGTGTGTCATTATGTTCCTGTGAAATGACTTTTAGGTAGTACATAGAAGTTTTAGTTTAGGGTATATAATCTAAAAGGGTATATAATCTAAAACATTTGAGAAACACTGCTTTAGGTTACCCTGAGGTTCCTTAAACCAGTGGTAGACAAAAAGGTAACATCTCATCTTCTGCTAAAAGGTTATTTTTTAAACCAAAAGTGGTTCTTCTATAGCATCAGTGCAAATGTTTTAGTGCCTAAATTTGTAAGTTTGGGTAAAAAATAAGTAGTTGATACTACTGACGTTTAACAGAGTAAAGTCAGGGCCGCACAAAATAATATTTTATCATTATAATAAAATGACCCAAATGACCAAAATGCTACAGTAACCTTCACCCTCTCAATCCACTCTTATAATCAGTTTTTGAGACATTATTGTGGCTTGACATGGGATAGGCTGCCCATACAGAGAAGGAAAGAAAAAATATATGTACAATATACTACTATGATAGCCTATTATACATTGAAACAAAACTAGCTGGCTTAAATTAGTGGCTGACGTCTTATAAGGGTTTGCTTGGTGGACAAAAACAAAATAAAAATGTGTTTCTTGAGCTCCACTAAATGAACATGTAAGGTAAAACCTCTAGTCATTTGTTCAGCAAAATCATGTTTTGTGTCTGGAGCTTAAACAAAATTAGCTGAAAATGTCATTCTTCATCCAGTAAAAAAATAAATAACCGTGGCATTCAGGTTTCCTCAATTATTTCCCACATTTAACAGCTTGGAATGATCTTCACCATAGGCTTAGGAGAATGAATCGTTATTCCAGATTCACAGAAGAACACACTGTGCTCACAAGATCTGAACGCAGCAAACCCTGTAGGCTTCTCAGTTCTTTAAGGGTTGCCACAAAACTGTCACATGGGTTGCCATGTTTTGTCCATGGACTGAATGTGTTCCTTTGCTTTCATCCTCAGCGAGGCGATGCTGGAGCTGCGCTGGTTAGTATCCTCTAGCGGGTATTTGTCGGTAAACACCGCCGGACACTGGTACGGGGGCGGGGCCATAGGCTGCATGCTTTGGCCCATGGACTGAGGGGTGTTGAGGAAGCCGTGGCCAGGATATCCAGCCTGCAGACCCTGTGAAGGCCCCATGAAGCCTGGGATGCTGTGCACGGGTGTGGTGCTGGTCAGAGGGGAGGTGAGCCAAGGATCCAGCGGCAGGGAGTTACTCATGGGCCCGACGTTGGTGTGCATGGGTGGCCGGTTAAAGGACAGCATGGGAGAGTCGTGAAGCTTCACAGCGCTGGCATCCATCTTCTCCTGACGTCTCCATTTGGCCCGACGGTTCTGGAACCAGACCTGTAGGAAAACGTGGGCTTTAGCAAAGCAAGAGTACCACAACAGAGTGTCCTAGGACTTAATACACTCACCTTTATCAGCTTGGTCATCACAGAGGCTAGTGGACTGATTAAGCTCTTTCCTGGAAAACCTGCCCTCCTGAGCCAAAAGGCACACAGTGAGGTCCATTGTACCCAAGCGAGGCCCACTGTCCTGAACTAGGGGTCATCCTGACAGTGGTTCAATTCTGACTACACATTTCCTGTCTGTCATTAGAGAGTGTGTATTTATGTGCCACACCTTCACCTTTGGTATTTAATTTAAGTGTGGACCATGTTAAGAAAAATCTTTACTGTTGATGTACAATGAGACGTACATGGAACTGGTATGTGTTCTCTAAGTGCAGAATATACATGAGATGCTTCATGCATTGACATAAGTGTCAGTGCACTTATAAATTCTTCTTCATTTACAATGCATTATTGTCTCCTAAGGTATTAGTAAACCCACCTGTACTCGAACCTCAGGCAGGTTGACCTTCATAGCGAGCTCCTCACGGCTGTAGACATCAGGGTAGTGAGACTTCTCGAAGGCTCGCTCCAGCTCATGGAGCTGGTAGGTAGTGAAGGTGGTGCGATTGCGCCGGTGCTTCTTCTTCGGTTGTTCCTCATCTCCTTGCTCCGGAGACTTCCGGTCACTATCGGACACTTTTCTTACTTCTCCAAGCTCACTCTCACACTTATTGGAGAATATTTCAGTGTCTAAGGTGCCTACAACACACACACAGAAGGACATGCACAAGAATTTACATGTAGTAAATTAGTTGCAATACAATTCAAAACCACTACTTATGCACATTAAATATACTATATGCAATGTAGAATTCATATTGTCACTGACAGAAGTCTGAAATGGTACACTTAAAGAGGAACATAATTCTTAGCTTTAAATGTAAGGTAATACCAAATAACAATACAATATGAGTAATATTGGAGCATTTCTGTTGGTCATTTAATCATAAAACTTGCACTGCTCATAAAATCATATGGTGTTAAAAATAATGCAAGATATATGGGCCCGAGCTGTAAGAAAGAAATATGTATTAAAGTATCACTATATTATGTTTTGCAATACTGTATTGATTTAGTGCACTGAAAATCAGTGTAATCTTCACAACCCAGTGTTCTGAATGCATATAAAGTGCTTTTTTTAGAAGCACTTATGCATACAATGGTGTTTTTACATTTTGCTTTATAAATATACATTATATTTTTTCTTCAATGTAACAAAAATGTACAAATATTACCTTACTTACAGTAAGTGATATTTTATCACAATATATACTGATAGACTGGTAAATCCTGTATCGTACTATTTATTATATCGTCATGTTTCTGCCAATACACAGCTCTAATATAAACATAATTTAGATTATTTCAAATTATATCAAGAATCGGTGTCCACTTGTAACTTGTGCTTAGCATAGCAGAAGCACTTCACAAGCATGTCCATGTGGCTTTCACTGAGAATTTCCCACCTTCTAATCTGAGTAGGAACAGATGCTACCTGCTAAATACTCCAAGAACTTCCTTGCAGACCTAAACCGTAATCTAGCTCAAGGATTTTATTCTATACCAGTCTGTCTCGAAAACACTGTGAACATTTCTAAGAAAAGACTCCAAAATATCTGCTGTAGCCAAAAAGTAAATTGGAAGTAACAGTGAGTTAATTATGCCCAGTGCAAGGATGATTGCCTGGGTGAATTGGCTTAGTTAGCCATCTGCTATCTAAACATGCAAACAGGGAAGAGTCAAACACATATCAATGCTAATACATGGGGACGTGCATATCTGAATATGATCAGATACAAGTCTTTAGAAAAAAAAACACACCTTTTTTACTCAACAAATAGCGCTAGTATAATGTATCTCTAAGCGATTTCCGATGAATAAGTCTAGTGATTGCGTGTTTCCACTCTTCAACACTAATAACATATTTACAAACTGGCAGAACACTCAGTGATCTAGTAATCAGAGGGAATCCTGTCCTATGGAAGATGCTACAGAAATGGAAGTTTTAATCAACAGGCTGGAACAAAAGCCCAGGGGGTTGTAGAGTCCGTGCTCATTAAGAGACTATGGCAGAGACTGAATTAACACAATGAGGAGGTCAGGGCCGGTCAGGGATCACCACGCTGCCTGTCAGGAGCTGAACTTCTCAATAAAAACGCTCAGACTGGCTGGCAACTTGAGGTGTCACTCTTAAAAGCACAAATTTACCTGACAGCATAAAAGCCAGAATCAGACTTTGTTCACAAAAGACATATAGACTTTTTTATCTACATTAAAAAAAAACTTTTTACTCATCTAAATACATTTAAATCCAAAGTACATTTAATCTAAATCAAATCCAAAGTACATTAAAATATCAAAGTATAATTTTATTATGCATATAAAGTGTGGTTTAAGAGTGATTTATTGTTTACATATTGTTTGCAGTTATTCTTTTGATGCATCTTATTTTAGCATTGATTGAGGCATCACTTTGTTTTTTTTTTTAAACTCTGAAATTATTCATTAATAATCTTAAAACAGAAGAGTGATTAAGAGCTGTTAGCCGGAAAATGGAACACATGCCAAATAAAAGTCTATTTATGTTATAAAAACACTGTACATTGTTGGTTGGTATGAAGTTTCACATATAGCACATCATTCATTATAGCATCTATAATGAATGAAACACTGTTTAAAACAATTTATTTCCACCCACAATCACCATTACCAGACAACTACCATTACAATCTAACTAGACATAACAACATAAAGGTTATACAAAATTACACCTTATCCATTTTCACACTAATCAGCGATACTGGTATATCATACAAGCAGGTGACAAGACAGAATGAGTGGTGAAAAAAAACAGTCTGATCATTTTTTTCACTCAACCCAATCCTATCCTGGTTGGACAGTCAGCTACCCTAACCCCATCCACATCTTACATGTTCTGCACTTACTCTTTAACCTCCTAAACCCTGTAAAGCCTGTCTGTAGACCCACAATTATATTATCAATTACATCACTTTTTTGAACCCTAAGATAGAGCCATGTGGCACTCAGTGTGGCTAAACAGTTATGCAATAGCTTTTGCTTTAGGACTAATAACTGATTAAAGACCCTATTGAAGGTGTTAGTAACCTTCTTCTGACATAAAGAAATCAGAAAAAAGAGGGTCTCTTATCTCATGGCCTGGAAAGCAAGACAGATTATGGACCTGATACAGAAATTTGATGGAAAGGAAAAAATAATTATGCGGGTATGCACCATTGTGCAATCTTGTTTGTGTACAGGAGAAGATTAGGGGGGAATTCCACGAGGGGATCAGCTTGTGGATGAGGCCTCTCACCAATTTATTTAGAGATTTAGCTGTCGCTGTAAGACAGCTCGTTTTTAGAGTGGTACAGTTTCGAGAAAAGCATCTCCTGAGAAGAGAAATCCTTTAGTGCTTTACAGAATACAGCGAAAGCATAAAAGTCACAGACAATTAAGACCAGAGTCTACTTATATGCATGGTCTCTGTGTTACTGTAGGTTTTCTCTCAATCTCAATAAAAATGCCAGCTAATGACCACTACAGCAGCAACAAGCTAAACTAGTACCAAATCTATTACTAAAAGATATTTAGATATATACATTTAGATATTTGTTATAAGACAGTTCGCTAATTTCAAGAAAGTAAAAGCAATGACATCCTGGTCCAACCCGACCCAAATTCAAATCATTTGTGTGGATAAGACTGATTTCTATAGTATGTCAAACACTGACCACCAACAAAGTATTGTTTTTTTTCTTCTAATTTTAATGTAAGAAAACTTTGTTCCATAAAGTTAGAGGACCCATAATACAGCCCTGAGGAACTTACCATGAAAAGCAGGCTGCTCAGAGCTGTCCCGTAGAGGCAGTTGCCCATATGGGTGTGTTGGGTGGTCCTGCTTCCCGAGCTGTCCCAGACTTTCCACTTCAACTTTCTGAGGCACAGTAAGAGTGTTGGCTCCAGGGTTGAGCAAGGTTGGGCCCTGGTCCTTGGTGAAGCCCAGAATAACATCGATGCTGTGGACACGGTTGCCAATGGCTGCCATCCCACCTTTCACCATCTCAGGGAAGTTGCCGGGCGAGAGGCAGCTGTCGTCCACCATGTTCATAGTATCTAGTGACAAATGCATCCGAAGGCTGGGATGTTCCTGTCCAGCTGAGAAAAATGCTCTGCTTGAGGAAAACTGAGCTTCTCTTCTCTTTTAAACTTTTACTGTAGCCTAAAAATGAAAGTATAAAAAGATGAGTAGGATAAATCTAAAGCTGTATGAAAAGATTACTGAGTCACACATGCAGTATCATGACAAATCCTTTCTCACTTTCATAAAATGTGTCAAAAAAGTACAAAAAAGGAACAAAGGTAGTTCAAAAGCCTTCCAAGGACTTTAGAAGATAATTTAAAATGATGTCATACAAGATAAAAAAAACAGTGATTAAAGTCATTGCATAACTACAATGTTAAAAAGAATCACTGATCAAAATAAATAAAAGAAGAAGCAGAAGATTAGGGCTACACTTCAACAGTTGTGCCAACCTATGTTGAAGAGAACACAGGGTCTGATTGTGAACTATAACTAAGAACTTTTTGTTTTCATGTTTTATGTTTTAAAAGCGTCGGTTAATTTAATAGCAAAATATTTTGATATTTTGCTTTATAACTGAAAAATGTTACTTTATTATTCTTATGTGTATTATTATGGGAAAATATAAATATCAACATATAGTAATATTAATGACATAACTTGCATCTCATTTTTCATTTTTAAGATATCTGAAACGTCCAGGTTTATATATATAAACCTAGGGCATCTTGTTTTTTATGTTTAATGTTAAAACACTAGTTAATGTTGATAAATAGAAAGCAAAATATTTATGACACTAATATGATTAACAACGTTTATCTTGTTATTAGCAGTCATAGTAGTAGTAGTAGCAGTAGTAGCAATAGTAATAGCTGTAGTAGTTGTATTATTAGTATCATCATTAGTAACAGTGACAATAATGCCACAACCATTTTTTAATTTTGGACATATTTGAAACGTGCATGTTTTTTATATATTGGGTAAATATATTTACATGATAAATGGACCACTAGTATAACATTTGATGGCTGTCACAGAGACAGGTCACAGTTCTGACCCGCTGTAAAAACTCGTTTAAAACTCGTCTGGCTAAACTCGTTTAAAACTCGTTTAAAACTCGTTTAGCTAAAAAGAGAAAGTTAAATTTTTGTGACCTACCTGTGGCCGGACGCTCGTGCTTGTTCAGGTCTCCCGCTCTCTCTCTCTCTCTCACCTGTCCGGCCGGCAGCTCCGCTGAGCGCTCCTCTCCTCGCTCCACACTTTGCTCTGCCTGCCGCACACTGACCGCCAGAGGCGGCGCGAGGCCCGCACTGCGCCTGCGCACAGGCCCAGCTCGCGCCTCAGGCTGTGGGGCTGGAAATCACTAGGGTTACAGGTCCAGAACCTCATCCAGCCCAAACAGCGCTGTAAACATTACTGCTAATGTTAAACATAGCGGAACATTTTATCCTCAAACCTGTTTGAAAAGACAGTAACTGTAACTGTACAAAACGTTTTGGTAAGTAAGTTAATTGTTTAAAATGAAACTCTCCAGATTTCACTGCATAAAGTCATTAGTCCTTTATGCTAACTTACGTTCAACAAAAGTTTCCTCAGACTTTATATTTATCTGAATTTGTCAGTTTGTCCCTGTTTGCACCCATAGCTAACATTTCCATGAACTTTTGGCAGTTTTAGGACGTTTTCAGCGCATAGTTTTAACATTTTGGAGCCTATTTTATTTTATTAAGCATTGCGCAGCTGGATTTAGGGTGTGTCAGAAGTGTCTTGTATATCGTGAGGCCACAAAAAAATACACCTAACTGTTAATTCTCTCAATTAATAATGGTGTGTTTTGCGTGTAATGGGAAATCAACCATTCAGTGTTTCACTTGCCATTCCCTTTAAAGCCAGGTATGCTTTGATTGGGGCGTGTTTGTAGTTTTTTAACCCTAATCTAGCATTTATATCAGACCTTTAAGGGCATCTGTATATAGTGTGTTGGATCTGAACTCACTGGCATAATGCGTCTTCAGCACCCACCAATGGGTTTAACATTTGAGATAGAAACACATCAATATAATGACATTATTTTGGAGTAAGTATTTTATATCAAACACACAAAATTACTCTAATATGCTGCAGCAGTGGTGCACACATTATTTAGAATGAATAAATTACTTCAGACTAATTACTATAGTAAAATTAATGCATTGTGGCATGCAAGTAAGCACAGCATGTGAACAGACTGCACACATGATTAATAACATACCTTTGTGGCTGTAAAATCTTACATTAACTGCAGAATAATTACTCTGGTGATTAAATCAAGCAGAAAGTTGGGCTCTTCAATTCACTAAACAACTCATTATTTAACGCAGTCAAGTTCCATCTTGACAAATTATTGTTGTCTAATCAAAATTAGACAAACATTATAAGTCGTAGGTACCATTAGTGTTATCCATTCCAGAATGTGGAATTATCGCTTGTTAGGGTCCTAATAAGCAATAAAAGATTGCAAGTTTTTATGTTACATTTTTCCCTTTTAAGAAAAAAACTTATATATTAGATAATATTTATGAGCATTTATGTACTGAAAACAGTTCATTTTTATGTGGCATTAGTTCACACTTTTTTGTTTCTCATTGTCTTTATTACTGTCTACTGTTTAGACTGTTTAAACGGATATATCTATATCACATCTGTTCTGTGTTGCACCACATACCACATGTTTTGAAGATTTAAACATTTTTTCCCATTTTAGTTTTCCAGGATTGGGCACTTTAATATGTGCTAGAATGTAAAGCTGATCCAAAAAGAATATATCCACTGTGACATGCTGTCAAAAAACGTTTTTCTGTTGCTATGATCAAACCACTTAGGTTTAGTTCTAGCAGGATTTATTTGTATTTTGTTTAATTATGTATTTTAGAATAAATTTGTCTCTGTAATTAAGAAGATATTGGTAGTCAATAACATGCAAATCCAATTTAAACATTGTTAACTTTTTTCTCATTAGGCACTGTGCACGGCTTTGAGTTGGAACTTTGAAGAGCGAGTGCCATCATTAGGAAAATGCTGAGCTTCTCAGTGCTCAGAAAGGTAAGAGTCAAAGGTTTGAACCCTCCCTCTAATGAGGCTAAAGACTCAGGAGATTTCCTCTGACCTCAATCAAATCTAAAGATAAGTTTAAAAGCTCTGCTGATTAGTTTTTAGGTTATCTAACATGGAAAAAACACCCAGTAAAGGTCCATGTCAGTGTGTATTAATCCCAGAATGTGTCACGCTTAATAATTAATGACCAATTTTTTTTGTAGAAAATGGTTTTATTACTTAAATTCACATTAGCACCAATGAGCAACAACCTGTAACAAATACCAGTCCTGTTACAATACCAAAATTATGACTTTTGATACGACACCTGCTAAATATCTCAATACAGTTACTGAGGGCAAACCTAAAATATCAGACGTTAATGGAATATAAGAAGATTGATGAGCTAAAATGATTTGTTTTTATTTATTATAAAAGAAAGAAAGACAGTAAAGATGTGTAAAAATGAAATAATGTTTTTTCTTCATTTCAAATAAGAACATAATAAGTTTACTGAATTTCTTTGATAGTTAATTTAATTTTCCTAATTTTAATTCCTGATTAATCAATGAGTCAGTGATGCCATTAACCCCGAACTCATCAGGGCTCCAATTTGAAATTCAAGAAAATAATTGATTCACTTGATCACTGAAAATCTGAGGAAACTGGAAAATAAGGCATTTAAAAGATAAGAGACATTTAAACTTTAAAATCTGCTGACATTTTGTGAATTATCATGTGATCTGTGTGGTGTCTGGATGCTTTAAGGAGGGCAAATTCAAATCAGTGATTCAAAACATTATTTACAAGCCCATGCATTGATATCACGTTCTGACCTTGTGTATATACAGTCGCAGGGAAACTCAGAGATGCACAGAGCTCGCCTCAGACACTGGACTATACCTCAGAAAGTTCCTTTACCACAGCAGCAAATTAATAGTCAGTAGTCAGTGCTAAATGTCGTGATTTGAGCTTTACAACTAAATAAACGATTCCTCAAGGCAGGAATAATTCTCAATCATTTTTGGTAATTGAGGTATTTAAATTACTTAAGGAATCATTTCACCTTTAGTTTACAAAAAAAAAATAATATTTTCTATTCTGAAACCATCAGTGGACCTTCATGTACCTTTTATAT
This sequence comes from Astyanax mexicanus, assembly GCF_023375975.1. Classification (NCBI taxonomy): domain Eukaryota; kingdom Metazoa; phylum Chordata; class Actinopteri; order Characiformes; family Acestrorhamphidae; genus Astyanax; species Astyanax mexicanus. The sequence continues at coordinate 27,360,796 of NC_064423.1, read as the reverse complement.
GCACCTACATATGAGTTTTACATGATGGTGGTAAAAGATGGCTTTAAAAAAAAATGTTAAAATATGTAAAAAAAAAAAAAAAAAAGTCACAGTTATGTTTAGTGATGTAGCTTTTAGTGGCATTAAACCTTTTTCCTTTTATTTTTACGCACTGTGATTGTTTCGGTTTTTGCGTTCCTCTAGAATGTCGTTTTTTATACTAAACTACTTGAAGCAATTTTGTTCACATTTTAATGATTCAATGAGGCTCTAATGTATATTATCAATTTTAAAGATTAGTATTAGTATTTCAAAGACTAATAATGGAATGACAATTAACAGGCAAAACATGGTGCAGCCTTGCTTCAGTATAATTGCTCTAGACAGACCTCAGGAGCAGATTTAACCTCATTAGCATGCTGTGTCTTTAAAGCATTCATTCAAGCTAGAATTTTATTACTCATGCAAACGCTGAGGAATCACAGCTTGATCAGCAACATGTTGCATTTTACAAATAAAATATCTGACGATCTGTGGCCAGTTTCACTTCACAAGCTATAAGAGGGTCAAAGGGGCTGGGATGGGACGGGCAATTATTCTATCATGTTGATATATTTCCGAAGCTTCTTGCTTGTTTCCTCATTACTCTAATTGAGTAGAAATTGGTTAAGAAGGTGCGGCACAGCTACCAAGCAGCTTAGTTTTATCAGATGACAGTGTAAGTCCCTCTGATCCTATTAGTGACAAAGCAGCTAACGGTTAGAGGGCCTGTGTCAGCTAAGGGAAGCAGAGGGGGATGGTAAGAGAGAGGGATGGAAAGAGTGAGAGAGAGTGTGAAAGAAGAGGGAGAGAGAGATGATAGTTGAGACGCTGTAAATAACTTTTCTTTTAAAAAACAGTAGTAAAGACAAAACAAAAGTTTCGCTTGTCATGTTAAAGGAACTTTATGTAGACATTTACGGGTACCTAAAATGAGCAGGTTCAGAATGATGAGGATGGTGCTAATTCACTTTATGGGATTGAGTTAAATTTGAAGTCTTATGTCCTGTATTCCTGGAGTACTGTAATATTACTCTATTAGTCTCTGTACACATGCTTCTTTCAGTTCTACCTCTTATTAAATGCACCAGTACCACTGTCCTTAGGGGAAGTGTTTAAAGCAGGATTTGTGTTAACGGCAGTGGAGTTGCACAGTTTTGTTTTAAATTACATTGTTTTTCCGTTTAGAGGGATTATAAAACACACAAAAATGAATCAGTGTTGTTGTATAGTATATAATAAAAATAAGATGTTAATGGTTTATGTACATTATGCTGAAAATCCTGAATTATACAGCAGTGAACTGCTATGTTACAAAGCATATTGGTAAGGTGATCAGTAGTTTGAGTTATATTAAGCATTGATGATAGAAGGTTGTTGTTCATTTCTGCTTACAAGCCTTTCACATGAGTCATTCATGAATTATTATCCCTACTCCAAAGATATGACATGCTTTGCTAAGCCTTTTAAACCATGATGGTGTTTTGTTACAGTAACTACTTTTTCCTGCAATGTCACATTAGGTAAAACTGACATTTAGTTAAAGCCAGTTTTGCAGTCTAAATGCCTGGACTCATTTCCCATAGTTCCCATAATTCTTTAATAAGCACGGACCAAAAACCTGTTAGACTTATCATGTTTGCCTGTTTTTTTTTACATTCACAGTTGTACTACATTATGTAGGGCCTCCGACGAGTATTGCAGCACATACAGTATGAACTGTACATTTAAAATACAGGGATGTAAGATCAGTAACCTACTGTATTAAGAAATGACTGTTATTTTATAACACATTAAAATGACCACAAACAGCCCCTAAATCAAGGGTCACCATTCCTGTTCCTGGAGAGATGTGCTTCAGCAGGTTTCAGCTCCAAACACTAATCAATCCCACCTGATCTATCCAATTAAAGCCTCCAGAAGTGCTTGATCAGTTGAATGGGGTGTGTTAGATCTGGGAAGAAGGTATAACCTACAGTGTGGTAGCTCTTCAGGAGCTGGGTTGGAGACCCCTGACCTAAACAGTTTAACCCTGTGATACCCACTAAGCAAGACCCCTTTCTCTCAGCATCTTTCTCTCTGTAATCTTTTAATAAGCATATATGGCTGATCTGTTGATCCTTTGCATGAACAGGTGGCCACTGACCCTCAACAGAAACAATTATTCAGACATCAAATATCAGACATTTATTTTTTACTTTACAAACTCTGCTTCAACAGCTAGGTTAAAGTCGCTATCTGTACACCAACAAGATGGAGAAAGTGGTTATTACTGGTATGTATTGGTTGTATGTATTACTGGTATGTATTATATTATCAGTGTCAATGTAATTGACTGAGTAATCTACTACTGTGGTACAACCGTGTTTTGTCCCTTTCCATCAATAGGGGTTGGGAAGTTACAGTATGTAGCAACAGATGGGCTGTAATATGTAACTGTACTGTTGCAAAGTACATTCATATGTTACATTATAAAATGGTAAATCTGTAGAACTCTAGCTACCAAACCTGATTGTTTACTATAGTTCTGAAATCTAAACTATTCTCTTTTTTCAAGCTCAGTTTACAGCAACTGCACAGCTCTCCCCAGGCAAGTGGCTTTGGTTAAGAATTTAGCCTAATGTAATTGAATTAGCCCTATAACCTCAGCCTTCTTAAAACAAAACCAGTGCAATTACCCGTGACAGTCTGTTGCATACTGTGGAGCCAGGATACTTTCTCATTATTTTTAGTTATTTTCTAGAATATTAAATCACTTGCTGCCTAATACATATTCCTTGCATTTGTATATTTGTATATGTAAAACTTTATATCTCCATTTTTGTTTTTCACTTTTTGACACAATGTAAATCTTGGCAGTTTCACATTGACATTTTGTCAAACTATCACAAAAAATGGACTAATAGGAATGCTCCAAATGACATTATAATTTGACCCACAGGCATAAAATCAAACCTTAACAATTCTATTTAGATTTATCCAATTAAACCTGTCTTGTCATTGAAAATTAACCAAAAAGCTGAACATGCTGTACCTACAGTCCTGTAGTATACGGTAGTGTTGGTAATAATACTGTAGGATTATGCAGAGCATATAGCTGTATTTTAATAAAGAAATGATTTGACTTCATAACTGACTTGTTCAGGCTTTACCTTTTTAGTTTATATGATTGTACAAATGTCGCTTTTTCTATACAAAATAGTTTCTTTATAAAGCACTTTTAGTTTGCACTAGTGACTAGTATGATGTCCTTTTTCGTAACTTTTTTTTTGCCTAAGTTGACCTCTGAAGCTCACAGAGTCAGTGGCTCCCTCACAGCACAACAATGAGAACAGCATGTTAAACCTGCTTCCTAACACTTAATCCGATTCCCTTAAAGTCATTAAGAAAGATCTTGTTCTGGAGACACTGACATGCTTTGGCAAGTAACAGTCTGATTAGATACCTCACCCCTCAATCAAAAGCCTCTGCTCTGATGCAGGCCTCTGCTTATCTATTTTTGTGGTCTTTCCTGGCTTAAAAAGTGCTTTTATTTTACAAATTACTTGAAGCTCAGTTAAAAACTAATATTTGAAATGAAAGAATTCTGATTTTTTTTTTTAAAATATGTTTTAATAAAATAAGTGTTCACGCCTAACCCTCAGATCCTCTTCCATTGATTTTCTAAATATACTATCAAATATTCGAGCAGTAAATGAGTTTAAATAAAAGCGTTCTTGCTTCTCGCATGTCTAACTGTCCTATATACTAAGTTGCATGTTATGTTTGCTGCATCTGCATATGGTTAGTCTGTAGTGAAGTGATTTGAAAGTTTGGAAGCATGCAGTAACAGTTCAGGTCCATTAGGGGGAGTCATTAAGACTGGTAGGTTTAATTGGATTAAAGTAAATCAAATTATTAGGGTTTGGTTTTGTGCCTGTGGGTCAAATCATAATGTTCTCACTGCCACAGATTCATTCACAAATTAAGCAATGAAGTGGATTTCTTTTGTGCTCACATCACATGCTTTAAATATAATTCATAACATTGAATCCAATTAAAATAACATAAATTACATTTATTCTCTGGATTTATTGGTAAAAATGATTGAAGATACAAGATGATTAATGAATGCATTTAGCTGCATAAAGTTGCACCCATTACTGACACATGTTTACAAAACAGTGTTTATACTCTCTGCAAAGCAATACTGCCAATAGATTAGGACTATCCTGAACAGATAAACATGAAAATGAACCTGTGGGTATCATGCCTAATGCCTAGAATGGACTGGAGGGGTATAGAGCTGTGTGGAGTTGTGTTTGCTGTTATGATAGTGTGCTATACAATATTTTGGGATGAGTTGGGGAATAATGATTTAGCAGCTCTTACAATACTTTTGTTTATATATTCCTATGCCTATCATTAAATAGAATAGATTATTCAGCTGTCTTAACTGTCTTAAAATTGATGTGTTGGATGCATAAAAATAGGCAAAAACTATTTTCAAAACATATATTGTGGGTGATTTCTGGTATGCAGTGGTCAGATACTTTATGCTAGGTTTATAGAAAACAACCTGTCATATAGTGTCAGAAACCATATAAGCACATGTATTAATTAATTAACAACTCCAAACTGCTGTCTAGTTTGTTAGCATCATGTTAATTAATGTAACAGTGAGTGAACTTCACCCCTTTTTTCCGTTCTGTCTATCATCCCCCCAATCATTAGACCTGATCTTGGATCAGTGTCTGATCCCAATCTGAAAATCCAGAGAAGCCTCTGAAATTGATTCTGGGGAAACATTTTTGCTTTTTGGTGACCCACTAACCATAACAGGTCAGTCTGGGTGAGCCATAAACGAATGTTCCTACCATCATCATCATCATAATCATCACTTTCTTCTTCCTGTGCCTTCTGTGCACTGGATTACGCTTCACCCAGGGGGGATTAGGAGGCCCAAATCAGAAGAAAAACATAAAGATAAAACTCAAGCCAAGAGGAGCTTTAATCTCTCCTCCTAAAACTGGCCAGATTTCACATATTTCCTTTCTTTAACCAGGCCTTGTCTCAAACGCTATTCCCTACTCATTTCTGGATCTAATTAATTCTTTTCATTTTGTTCTTTATAACTTATAGATGATACTTATTAAATCTTATTAAACCAAATACTGCCCGATTCATATATTTTTGTAATTGATAATTATGTAGAATTTTATTTGGGATAGTTTTAAGTGTGTTTCCTGATCTTAGAAAGCCAAAAACTTCAAAAGTTATACAGCATGGGGTTTCAAGTCATACAGCGTCTAATGCCTGATGATACAAGTACACTAGTAACACCCAAACAACTGTATAAAATACCATTCTAGAAGCATAAGTTGGCCTTTACCAACACCATATCACCCACTTAGATAAATATAAATACTATAGCAATTTTATTAAAACATCATAGAAACCAGCCTGGATGCCATAGTATCCACCTTGCAACAGACAGAAAACATTTAAGCTGCAAACTCATTATATACAGAGAGCTTACCTAGCACACCTCTTTTGCCTTTTCTTCATTTAGGATTTGATTCTTAATCTATCATTCTTATGAAATCCATCAGAAACAGATTAATTAAAACTCAGAACAGCATTAAAACACTGCACCAGCCACTGTTTGCAAACAGAAAAGCAGATATTATTTTACTCTTGTTTATTATCTCTTTGTGTCTTAATGCTCTCTATTTCACATTCACTGTTGCTCTTGTGAAGGTGTCAGTGTTTTGACTGTAATGAGGTCACTAATGTCATGCATGAGCTTAACTGATTACTGCATCAGGTTGCTTGATGAAGCTTTGCCTGAGCAGGTAAACATGCTAATGGCAGAAGCTCTGACCTCATTTACTCTCCGGCCTGTCTTCTAAAAGAATCAGCTGTTAACAGTGAGAAAACACATCAACCAGGGAGAGCCAGGCTCAAATATTGTGTCTATTTATGGTGCATTACTCACTTTCTGGGCACACAAACCCATACGTTTTGTTCCTACTTGATCTGTAGCCCATGCGGATTCACATCCTAGTCATATCTGCCAGGATTTACATGAACTACAGATCAAGCAAGCAGGCTTTAACTAACAATTACATTTATACAGCATATGTTTACCTTTTTAGGCACCCAAGGACTATTACAATTACGCACAGCATACTCTTAACCGGAAAAATGTTTATCCACATGAAGGTTTGCATCAGGCACTGATGTATTGACCCAAGACAGAGTGCCAATCCATATATGGCTATACAATCATACACACATTTACACACATACTGTACATACTAACACCCACATACACACACTAGAGCAATTTAGAGTATGGTCATTTGAATTTTTCCAGACAATTTAGAGTATCCAAGATATCTCATATCCATGTTTTTAAACACACAAAGACGAGGAGAACATAGAAACTTTAACCAGACAGACCCAGGACCCCAGTGCTGGAAGGCAAGCCATTGTGTAACTAAATATTTACAGTAAAAAGTAAATATGTATGTCACAATTTTTTGGAGTTTTTGGAATTTAAGCACACGGTAGGTGTTTCTGTATGCACACAAACTTCTAAATGTTCTAAAATAAGACACTTTCATCATAATACATCAATCGCTTAAGCCCACAGCAAGGATAGTAAGGGATTAAACTGTAATCATAAAATGTCTGTGATAACCCCCCTCCTCCTTCAGAAGACAAATGCCATTTAAATCTTCTAATATGCTCTGAATTTTCAAGCTGATTCTTTTCATTATTTCTTTAAGAATTGCACATCATCCTATTTGGAGCTTACGAAAAACACAAAGCGAATCTAACCCAGCGTCCAGCACAGAATTTGTGGGCCATCCCATGGGTGAAAGACAAATACCCAGTTTACAAAGCCTTAACACTAATGACATCTTTAAATTCCAGTTGTAACATTACTTCCTCCAGTTCTGTGCACGCACGCACACACACACACACACACACACACACACACACACACACACACACACACATACACGCATACAAAAAAAAGCGAATAAGATCTTTCTAGCATACAGATTATTAATCTGTGATTCTGGAATGCACAGATTGTATACTTACACTGACAACACCACTGACATCTCCCCCAAAGTGCCTTTAAAAAACTAGCTGTTTTAGTTACATAATGGGCATCTCATGCTTTCATTGTGAAGTTTTTTTTGCAATATTTACAATGCAAAGGTCCTAATATGAACATTTTAACTCTTAACTTCATAACCTAAGCTGATCATGATACACGTCTTTAGAAAAATAATAAATTACAGCCCTTTAACATGAATAAGCTGGTATGTATACTATTTTATTTATTATCAGTATATCAATGGAATAAAATGCTCTTAATATAATGTATATGTAAAATATAATGACAACAATATTATATATCGTTATATTGTGAAATGTCTTGAAGACTCTAGGTTTTTATGTAATCCAACAAAATTGTAAAAAAAAAAAAACAACTATTGTAGTAAAAAATTCAGGATAATTTTTAATCATCACATTATTGATTTAACAATGTGTTTTTTAATGCAATATCAAAATTAAAACCACCTCTCTAATATTGTGCTTAATAACACCTGTCTGATGTTAAGATGTTTCAGCTCTATTGTCTTGCCATCACAATCTGGCCCTTGTCCCAGATTCTTACCCATTTTCAACAAAACAACTTTAAGAACTTTTCAACATAACAACTTCTTTTTGCTTTTTATTGTTTTCTTTATTCTCTGAAGAAAGGAACAATATGAACAAATAATTGTATTTATTTATAAATACTAATGAAACATGTAATACATTAAAGTGTTCTTGTGCATATATGAAAAAATATTTTAATTTGATAATGCAGACATTCAAACTGTTACAGTTCAGACATTTAAAAGCACTAGTAAGAATGCTTAAGTTTAAATGTCTTTTTAATTTAACTGCACAATATCTATTTACAGCATTACAATTTAAGCAAAAAAAATCATGCATTTCAAAATAGATCAGTATTTTCAGTAGGTTCCCCTTTTGCTTAAATGGAACATACAAAAGGGACAGATAGGTACAGAGTCATTTACTTTACGTTTATGAATTTTTTCACAATGTGTAAATCCCTGTAAAGTGTAAAGTGCTGGATGAGTGGAGGCTAGCATGTGCTTTTCTTATGGCGCATGAAGAACCACCACATCTATTTAAACTACTGCTAGCGCAATACCACTGGAGCTCAACATGCTTGGAGGAGAACATTAACTGCCAGTTCTGTTACAAAAGCTAACAGACACCCATGTAGATTGTATTACACTGAGACCCAGTTCACATCTGATTACTTATAGGACTAGTATCTGAATTGTATCTTAAAAAGATTTTTAGCCCTATGACCTGATTAACAATTGGAAAGAGTTTTCTTTGTGGAATGTGTCTTGAAGAGATGGATACATTTATACTGCTACAACATGGCTTACATGCATCTTAAATAATTGTAATTTGGGGGTGTTTACACTTGCATTTTCATGTGGCTTGGACTTATCTATATATAATTCTGATATTCAGTACTCAATACACTATGCATTAATTTTAAAGGCATTAAAGATAAATTAGAAATAATAAATTAGCCAGCAAAGTCTGCCGTGTTGAATCTTAGTGAACCCAACCACAGATAGAACCCCATGACGTCCATAATAGTGTGATTCCTTTGTGAAATTAAAGTCAGGTTTTAGGGTCATGAGGTCAGCACGGGGCTGGACTCATGTTTGGTCACCTCGGCCTGTAGGAGCTCTCGTAGCTTGTGGAAAGAAGGCCTCATCTTGGGTTCCTTCTCCCAGCAGTCTCTCATTATGGTATAAACCTCAGGTGGGCATGCCTCAGGAGCCTCCATACGGTAGCCCTGCTCCACCTGCTCCTTTACCTCTTGCAGGGACTGTAGATGGACAGTGAGACAAAAATGCATTTTTTTTTTAATCCACATATTTTAAATCTGCATAGTAAAATGATCCTGGACAGTTCAGCAACAGAGTAAAACTTGCCCTAGTAGGCCCCCTACTGCTAAATCAACTAAACTGCAACAGTGGGACAAAAAATAGCTTTCAACCAGGAATTTCTTTACTATTCAAAAGTAAATCTAGAGATGCTATAAGCTATTTTCACACAGCAGGTGGCTCAAATCTGCTTTTTTATTATATTTGATACATGTGTGTTAACTGTGTGGTAGTGTAAGGAGCAAAAAACACTGAATTTGATTTCAGTTCAGTTCCATTTGTATATGTGGCACTAAAATCTTTTGCACGCTGATTTGTGTCTGTATAACTAGACCAAAATGCATGTGACTACTATGTCAAGAAGAAGATATTAAGTATAAGCCAGGGTTTCAGTGGAGGGATGGTCAAGGACTAACCTTAATGCAGCACTTAACTTAAAATGACACTGTTATTGTGTCATTATGATACTCCACTAACTTGTAAAAGAAGGAAAAATATCATCTTTATCTTCGCTGCGCTGGTTTTGGCATTATAGCTTCAGCACTACTTAATTTAGTTAATATCTTCAAGCTTGTCCAGAAATGCATGCCCCTTATCCCTCACAGACTTCATAATAAAAATTAGAAGATTTGTGCAGCATCCGCGTCGTGTCTATAATGAAACAGCCACTGGAAGTTCTTGATAGCTTATGTGATGCTGGTGAAGATAAAATCGAAACTTCATCTAAAGCATTACTCTTTTGAGCATGACCATCAATTTAGGAGCACAAACAGTTCAGATAATTTTGTTAAATAGGTCCCTTCAAAAAAATACTAACATACTAAAATAAGAAAATTAATTTGGGGCCTTTTTTGCTGTATGAATGCCATATTCTCAAATGATCACTCACACCCAGTCTAAATAATGTAACTCCAAATGTAGAGACGAGTTTAAGTCACTTGTTCTGATACAAGGAGACCCCTTGTGACTGAACTAAGGCCAGGAGCTCCATAATTTTTTTTCTCACGGAACGAACTAGTCAGAAAATGGCACAATTTACACAGACCTTTACCAACTCACCATCTTGGGATAGGGCTGCATGCCATAAGAGAATATCTCCCAAAGAAGCACACCATAACTCCAAACATCCGAGCGTGTAGAAATTTTCTAAAGAACAAAGAACAAACCAGAGTGAAAACCACTAACCAAACTAACAACGGACAATGCACAATGCACTATGAACAATGCTCACATTAGAGAAGTATGATAAGGAACTTAATAAGGGCCTCACCACACCCATATGGTGTCAATGAGACATAGGAAACATACAGCAGATAAGCCATTTAAGAGTTCATGTCACAGGAAATGTATATATAACATAAAATAATTAACACAAGTCGGACTGAGAAAAAACTACCACTGCTAGCATATTTTTATGGGTAGAAACACAACCTTCAGCCATGAGCAGAGGTTTTAGGCACCTAAGCATATTAGTTAAAAGCATATAAGAGCAATAAAGTTGCACTGTAAAATCTCCAGATCACAGATGCAAATAAACATAAGTACAATACAAATAAGCAAGAATTTCTCATTTGGAAAAAAACTTTTTTTTGCAGTGCCTCGTGGATGTGTTTAATGTTTTGGTACATTTAATTCCATTAGCAGTTCACCTGATTTAACATTACTAAGCACTAATTTACCAAACCAATAAGTGTAAATAATACTAGACGTCCATAATTAGAGATTTAAATTATTATATTGATGTTTTACAAAAAAAAAAAAAAATTACTGCCCAGATTATGAGCTTTTTAATTGTAAATTTCATAGGGGTATAAATAGTGTGCATAATACTATACATATTTTTTTATAGCAATTAGAGGATTAAGTCTACAAGTGTAAGTGTATATTCACCTTGTTCTTTAGACCCTCTGGTGCAGTCCACTTCACTGGTAACTTTGTATTGTCAAAAGCCTGCGAGTCCACCTTGGCCAGGCCAAAATCACTGACCTTGGCCACGTTGTCCTCAGATAGGAGGATGTTGCGAGCAGCCAAATCTCGATGAACAAGTTTTTTACACTCCAGATACTCCATGCCTTCACACACCTCTCTGAAACGAAAATGAACACACACGAAGAATAAGACTTATGCAATAAAAAGTACTGTGATTGTGAAGGTTACCCCAAAGTTCCATAGTACAATAGAATAGTTTTTTTGCATTATGTAGTATTTAGCTTAAAATACCTATCATTGTGTTATTATGAGGCTCATTACCTTACTTTCCTCAGTCCATATTCTACTTTTACTTTCAGATGCTGGTACTGTAATTCTAAGCTTGTCCAGAAATGCATGTGTAAGACGTGTTCTTTAGAGGGGGCTCAAAGTTCAAATTACACTTTCCGAATGTAGTGGGAGCCCAGGAGCATAACATGTACTATTTATTTATTTATTAGGGGCTTGTTTGTGCATGTATTTAACTTTTTGCATCTTATATCCTTACAGAGCGTAGTGCAGAAGCTGGACTGTAGAAATGACTGAACGTCCCCGGGACCGCAGGTAATTCACCAGATTACCCTGTGAGACAAAACACATTACTATTACATAAAAACTAAGGAAGTTAAGAACATTGTCCACTCAAAGTACCTGTAAATATACACTATGTAGATGTTTGTGAACACCTGTTCTTTACCGGTGTTTTATTTGAAATCACATATTTGCTATTCTTATGGGAAAGCTTTCACTAAGTTTTGGAACACTTTTAAAGGATTTTATTGCATTCAGTCCCATTAGTGACTAAGAGCTTTAGTAAGGTCAGGTACTGATGTTGAATTATTACTAGTCTGTATATAACTAATTCCAAATATATTGGCTGGAGTTTCTTCATTGCACAGTTTTTGTTTTATGTGCATATTTACCAAAGTATCCAAACTATTGTTGTTGTTTTTTTATGGGTATTGTACAAACTGCATGTGCATTTAACCCTGTGATATATATATATATTAAACTAAATTTCTAAAATGCCAGATTTACCACAGAAGCAAAAAACATTCATACTTTTTAATAGAAGTCAAGATTAAATTTTTTGTTAAATAAAATCAAAAATCAATTTCTATTGATCTATTCATCATGAAATGTGGACACAATGTCAAAAACAAGTTTATGTCAAAAAGTGAAAAGATTCAAGGTATTTGCATGACAAGCAAAAATATATTAACATTAAGTTTTTTTTTATCTTATGAGGTTTGATTTTGGAAGTATGTTTTTTTTTATTAAGGTACTGTTCAACTTTGAATACATCGGCCAAGTCCTAAGAAGATCATACCTTAGCCATAAATTCTGTAACGATGTAGAGACCATTATGCAAAATCACTCCCAGCAACTGCACCAAGTTTTTATGCTGTAGTTTTCTAGAAAAATGACAGAGACTATTGTTAAACACTACGTAACTTAGTGAAAACAAATACATCAGTATTAAATTTAGCAGGTAACATTTTGGCCAGGCACTCACGTCATGACCGATGTCTCGCCCAGGAAAGCCTGAGCGGTGACATCAGACTTGATGTTTTTCACGGCCACCTTCCTGCCCATGTACTCTCCTTCATACACCGCTAAATGTCAAGAGAGAACAAGCAAGTAAAGAAATTAATATTAAACAGGATACTGAGGTGTTATAGGGTGGATATTGATCCTGATACTAGACTGAGTCTATACTGATTGTTTATTGTTGCACCTTAAGTACACACTGAGCATATACTCTTAAGAAACAAATCATGAACTAAATTCTAAGTAATATAGAAATCCAGGCCCGGAATTCGCCACTCATGCTCTAGGAATTAGTTGAGCTAAACATTAAAACTGAAAATATAGCGCCATCTGGTGGAAACAAAATCTAAAAAAATAATAAATTTCTAGTCTTAAAAAAATAAACCAACCTCCAAACTCGCCCTCTCCAATGCTCTCTCCTAGAGTTAGGCCAGCGAGGTCCAGTAACCACCCCGCTGAGCAATCGAGGGAGAAAGAAATAAAGAAAGAGAATTAGATACCAGTAATTTAGTAACGTACATTATAATAAGTTTAATAAATGACCAGATCTGGACTACAGCAGTTATACTATAGTTACTTTTATACAGTTGCAGTGCTGCCGATCTGGCTCCCTCTTTCTGCTTTGGCTTCTGCAGTGTAGTAACGAGAGCTCCTTTATTCTTAGAGTAAAACTGCAACAAGAAACACATTTTATTTACATTTACAGCAACTGCCTCAGGCTCTTATTTAAAACTTTAACATTTTTTCCTCGTTTTCTCCCCAATTGGGAAGGCCAATTATATAATCCCTGTTTATATGAACTCCATCTCTTTTCAAAATGCCGCTAATACAGAATCAGTGTGTAGACAGCATGCTCAGAGAAAAGAGCACCCCCCATCAGCTAACAGATGCCAGTGCTGACCAGCATCACTAGGGAGATTGTAATCTACCCTCATAATCAACAGCTATTCCCTTCTAAATTAGAATGCAAACCAATGCTCTTTTTAAATCAAACCAAATAATCAACAGTAGAACGGAAAAATGACACTTCTCGTTTTAAGTTCTGTGTAAAAAGGGGTACATGAACATTTATAGTGTGTTTTTCTAATTAGAAGCCCACATAACTTTAGAATAAACAAAATCAACCATAAAGTCAGTGGCCATTGAGAGTCTTTTAGCTGTGAGGCTCATTTGGTTGGTTTCCCAGACAGATAATTAGATAATAAGATATTAACTAATTAACTAATTAATTTATATATTTTTTCTTTCAATGAAACATCCACATTCAACATGCTGTGTAGTTCAAGACTAGGACTATACTGTGTCTGGCAAACTGCCCTCACATTACATTACAATAACCCCCCACAAAAAAACAGTCAGTGCAGTGAGTGTGTTTACTTGTAAAATTCTATATAACATTACAAAAAAACCTGAATAAAGATTTGCACCTAAATTTAAAGTAAGTTTCCCACACTTTTTAAACAGAACAGTATATGATAAACCAGATGAGTAAAAATTACACATTAAAACAGAATTAACTCAATTCACATGAAAGACTATGACATCCTTTTTTGGTGTGGAATAGCTGGTCAGCGTGTCACTTTCTATGGAAACTCTAGACCACAGGAAATGAGTCAAGTATGATCTGCAGACACGAGATACTGTGCTGCTGCTTTCAGCCTCTCATAACACACATAGCCTTTAGCTACCACTTTTATGGTATGCCATAGATATTAAGTTTACCTCACCATGTGAAAAATCTCACCTCCACCATGTCGATGAGATTGTAAAAGTGCTGTGTGCTGTCGATGGTCAGCTTGGAGTCCTGATAGATGACACGATAATGAATGACCTCTTGCTTAAAGCTGACACACAGAACGTAGTCGCCTGGGTGGCGAATGGACTCCCGCACAAGAAACAGGCCGTCCTCCATGGGCCGTAGTTTACTGACCGCCTCAGGACCAGATATCTTACCATGGAACCAGCTGAAATAAAAAGAGAAATTAGGAAGCAGCTAGCCATGTATTGCAGGTATTGACATATTTGACAATATTTGACCAGGGGGGTCCACACTTCTCCATTGGACTGCACACGAATTACAAAAACTGACCTCTGAGTACTTTAAGACCCCCACACTTCAACAAATAACTTACATGCAAACTGCACTCTACCCACACCTAACCACAATGAACATGTCAAACACAGCATACAGACAGGAAGTAAAACCCCCCTCCTACACACACACACACACACACACACACATACATTCACACACTCTTACAGTTACTTTTGTGCAAACAAGTCTGGTTTCAATAAATTATATTAATTAAACCATGGCTATGGATATGGTATGATGGTCTTTAAGTGTAGATTAAAGGCTTACATTGGCCTTGCTTACACTAACTGGACCAAACTGTGATATTATGAATATTGAGGACATTGTACCTGCCCATTGTAAGCCTTGGCATTTATAAAAATAAGCATCAGTTTATTCCACAACACTGACATTATTAGTGCTATACAGGAGGAAGGCCAGTATTCCCAGTTCCCATCCTACACCTAGTTTCTGAAATCTTTCAATAAGGTAAAGCTGGTGAACCTGAACAAATTCATACATTATCCGGAGTTCACAGAAAAGATCAGCACCCAAACAGTTTTTCTAATTGTGTTCTTCTAACTGTGTTCTTCTGTGCTCCTCTAACAGTGTTATTTGCACTGTATTGTAGGTGCACTTTATTCATGCCTCTATAACAGAGCCACAGTAGATCCACCACAGCATGGGTTTGTGGATGTACATATAAAGTGAATAGATACTGTAGCCATATTCAAAGTATGGATTGATAATGTGGCCCTAAAATAATATCAAATGATTCAGGCTGTTTTTGCTAGAATAATATTTTTGGCAATGTGAAAGAAACACTGCAGAGTATGCATTTTAATGGATGCATAACATTTTAAGTTTAAGAGTAAACAATAGATGCTTTTAATATAGAATACTGCTATTATCACCATATTGATTTTTAGATTCCAAAAATACTGTCAAGATATATTGTGTACGATAAGATATGGCAAACCCTTACTATAAAATACCGTTTGGTTTATGTGGTCTACTGAAAAAATTGGCAACTCTGCAGAGTACATATTGGGGATTCACTGAATATTTGATAACCAAAATTATTCTACAGAACATGGCAGTTCAGACAAAAAACGTGACAAAAAAAAAGATATAAAGAACAAAGATCATTTAATTTAAAGGCAAGACAAAATACATTAAGGCAATTTCATTCATGCAGTGGTGAAAAATTAGTGTTAATTATTTGGTATTTGGCCTTCAGGCAAACTATTTCATTGTCTTCCGTTTCGGCCGAAATGTTTATTTTCGTGCATCTCTAGTAAATTTAGTGGGTGATCTAGAATCAAGTATTTTTTTTACAGATTTATAAATTTACAGACTTACGGCATAAGGCTAAGGTTGGGGTCTACACGCAGGACCTCCCGCTCTCGCACTTTAGAAGCAGAAAGTACACCCTCTTCACCTGTTCTGTTGTGTCTGGCTCTGAAGATAGACTTTCCCTGTAAAAATAACAATGTATAACAATGTATTTCTTCAGCTGCCATTACAGCTTTATAATAGAGTACATCTGGAAGACCACTTCTAAATAGAGTCTGCAATCATTAAATTTAATGATTTACTGTGTCATAAAAAACCCTGACCTATCTCGGATGATTCAGTCAAAGTTGTTTAGATGAATTAAGGCCTTCAAAAAACATGGATAACTTTGATAAATTGGCTCACCTTCAATATGATGTGTATTTTAATAAATATAGTAGATTACAAACAGAACAAGCAATATTACAAACATATTGTAGTATTTTGTTGGTATATCGTTAAATTTAAAGAAGCAAGAGTCGTAATAACCATCTGCAGCAGTTCGATCTACAGACAAGCAGCAGTTTATACCAGCTATAGGTTTAACACTTATGGTGCAAGGTTGCACTAAACAGGTTGAGGAAGTTCGTAGCCACGTGACAAGGAATCAAAAGCATACCGTTTCCAAAACATCCAAAATTGTAAGGATGTCTCCTTTAAGATAGGCAATCTCATTCCCTTTAGGCTTGGTGTGGTCACACTTGGCGACACACTGCGTACCAGGTTGCCACCTTTTCTATAAGGATAAAAAAGTAGAGTTCATTCACAACTGCAGAAGTAAGCAGTGTAACAAAAAGTAGAACCACTGTAGAGTGTGTGTGTCTTTACCGCAGCCATCCCCAGTGAAGAAATGAACAGAAAAATTGAACTTGGCCAGAAGCATCAGATTTCCTATAGAGTAAATACAAACAAGAACAAGGTATTGAAATTTATTATAATATATAATTTTTGACCACTTTTAAAAAGTCTTGTTTTGATTATATGAGAAGAAGAGCAGAGCACCAGTGTGCAGGAAGCAACAGGGGGTAAAATATAAATCACACGTTTTTGTAAGTAAACAGTTGTGACACGTTTCGTCCATCTTCTTGTATTTATATAACATTACATGTTTCTCTTAGTTGCTGTAATACAATGTTTTAAAGTCACAGTGAGGCTAATGTACAGCCACCTCACTGTGAGGTTAGTTTATGCCCCTAAAAAATATTTTACAAACTTACCAAGTTTAATGTAAAATTAAGAAATGAATTAGAAATGTAAAGATACTAGTTATGCTCACTTCCATAATATATATGAATAATATACTCAGTACTTATTTTATGTAGCTTTTAGATATACTTCTCCCTTTCTTTTTGTTAGATGTTGGCTTATGCTTGTGTTTATCATTGTTGGCTGTAAAGATTACCATTTTTATTATACAACAATAGCAACAACATGTTATAAGTAATATGCAGCACTTAACAAATTACTTGCTGAACTTTATCATTATACTATACTCAGCTGGTGGGCTATTATTACTTTACTATTATTGGTTACATTAGAAAAGCTTGAAGCCAGAATCAGCAATATCCTTCCAACCTCTTGTAACACGGTGTGTTGAGTTAGTCTCGCTGTGGTTTATTGTTTAAAGATTAAGTGTTTAGTCTGACTTACCGGAGCTGCAGGAAGATGTCAGGTCAGTAATGGAGCAGAATAACCGACTGCAGGAAGAGTTGAAGTGTTTTGAGGAAGATGCGACTACACTCACCCTTTTACAATTCGGCAAACCCGCCTTCACGCGGTGTGATTGGCTAACTAGGACCAGCCAAGCAGCCGCCTGCGCTCCTACTTGCTTCTGGGGCCCGCCTTCCAGGCTCCGCCTCTACAGAGCCACTGTTGGCTGCAAGGCTCCGCCTCCTGCGCTACTGTTGGCTTATTAGGGCCCGCCTCCTGCGCTTCTAGTTGATACTAGGCCCCGCCCCCTGTACGTCTACTTGCTACTAGGGTCCGCCTCCTGCGATACTGTTGGCTGCTAGGCTCCGCCTCCCGAGCTGTGATTGGCAGGTTGAGTCCTGCACTTTTTAACGCAGAAGGGTGAAAACAACCTTCCAGACACACAAATACACTCACACTTTTTTGTGTTTAATATACGTTTTAGCACTACAGAGACATTTACAAAAATAAATAAGCCATTATACACACTACTAAACATTCTTAAAAACGATTGTTAGTTTATTTTGTGAGGAAAAGAGCAGGGCACCAGTGTGGGAAAGTAACAGTTTTTTGGTCTTCTCGTATTTAAATAGCTTTACTATTACTATTCAGTTTTTCACAAAATTAATTCCTATAAATCTTCCTTTTAGTTGCGACCACTTTTCCCTGTCACAATTCGTCAAAATGTGTCTTCCCGCACTGTGACTGGCTATAGCAGGGGTATTTAATTCAGTAGTGTTTTACTTTCTTTTTCTGGTGCACCATCTTGATTAGCCTTTCTTGCTTTATCCTACGACTGCAACTTCTCACTGCCTGCTTTCGCCTGTGCATGCTCCGCGCTCCTGCATCTGCACAGATCTGATTGGCAGAGGAGAGCATTTGGTGATCTTACAACACACGGGATTGGTCTGCGAGTTCACTGCGCCACAAAGCACGACAGAAGACAGAAACGCTCAGTCGCTTTAAATGTACAATGTCAGAATTAAATCCTTCTCAGTAGTTCATCGGTTTGGGTCCGCATTGGAAAACGTCTGGGTCCGGACCAGGGTCCGCCTATTAGTGACCTCTGAGCTGACCAACCTCCTGTGCTACTACCGTACAAACGGTGCTGGCTACTATTGGCTACTAAGACCCTCCTTCTGGGCTACTGTTGGCTGCACATCCTGCTCTGTATTTGGCAGGTTAAGACTTTTTAACAGCAGGGTGACAACCATAGACATAATATATGTATATTATATTATAACTACAGTGAAAACAGCCTTCCAGACACATAAATAGACTCACACTTTTTATGTGGATCTGATAGTTTATTATACTTTTTAGCACTACAGAGACATTTAAAAAATAAATCACGCCATTATAAACACTACTAAACATTCCTAAAAACGATTGTAACACTCCATAATCAAAGAACACAATAAAACCAGTGAAACTAAAGTCAAAAAAAGAAAAAAAAAAAACAGAACAAAATATACTTTATATAGAAATGCACAGGATGTTGCATCCTCAAATATAATAATAATAATAATGATAATAATAATAATAATAATAATAATAAAACTATTGCATTATGTTATCACAGTATGAAATAACTAAAATATTCACTCATCTTCTTCACATTTCAAGTAGACTTTAATTTGCCCGTTTGAACTCCCTTAATTTCAGGCACAAGGAAGAGAACAGTAACATCATCATCAACATCATCCTCACCATCATCATCGCACTTTCAGAACAAAAGTGTGTAAAATCTGCTTTCTCCCCTCCATACAAATCACAAACAAGCTGCTATGACACGAACACCCCCTCTACCTCAGTCATACTTTAAGAGCTTCACAATATATGATATATTTATGTGCAAAAGAGAAAAAAGAAAAACAATTGCCACTGAAACAAAAATCACATGAACCCTTGATTAATTTACTGGTATTGCCCCAACAAATGTATTCTAATTTTCAACCTTAGTTGTTTGTTTCACAAACAACTAGACAAAACTGTTTCTCTTTTTGAGAACATTTCTTACAGTATTGAACCTTTTTTCACTTTATAAGCTGTCGGTGGAGTTTTATTAAGTCCTATACGTCTTATGATTGAGTTTCGGACTATGTAAACTCAAATCTCTTTTCAGTGATATACATTAGGGATTGGTTTTCCCAACACATAAATTAAGCCTAGTCGTAAAAGTATTTACACTTTTAGTGTAAGGCTAGGCTGGACCCATAATCTAAGGTCTTGTGTAAACATCAAAATAAAAATAAAGCAACTGGCCTCTATTTAAGTGGTTAAAGCTTTTAGTTTTAAGTGCTATTACTGAATAAATGTGCCTACATCAGGTTAGTAACAGTGTTACACACTGATCAGTGATCTTATAGTAGCAGTATTTAGATGCTTTCTGCTACACCAAACATGGAATGCATTTTTTTATTTTGAACATCATCGTTTCCTAAATCTATTCTTAGTACAGCAGTAATAAAAAGAGGAAAGGGAGGGATCATTTCTTAATTTCTTGCCCTTTGCGTTAAAACTGCAGAAATGTCAAGACTGTTACTTTTGCCCATTTTAGTGACACATATTCATTTATTATTTCTAAGAGAAAATAAATAATGACACATAATAAAGATGCCAGTAAGTTCTGGTATATTTCAAGCATCTAGTGAATCATCTTTTTTGTCTTTCTTTCCTTCGCCTTCCCCCTCACATATGTCTGTACCATCTCTTCGTCTTTTGCGGTTTCGAGCACTGGCCTTGGATGCTGGCAGAGATTCGATTCCCAAAACTTTATGGACCTGACGAAACGCTAACAACCGCAGAGCATGCTGAAAGACAGAGAAATACACTGCTTATCATCTGCTTTTATACAGGTTCAGGACATTTCCAGATGAGTAATAGTGCAAGACATTTTTGAACAAAATATGAAGAGCTTCTTAAACACAATATAAAGATGCTCAGTGATTAAAATCCAAAGATAAGAAGGTTTAAAAATAAAATCATCTGAACAGTCATAGATAGGTCATTCTTACTCTTCTAGAAATTAAAGTGATCTGATGATAACATTTCAAATACCTGAGCGCTTGCAGTTACATCTTCTCTAGCTTGTTTAGTCATGCACCCCAGCGCATCCGTCTGGATTTTTTCACAGGGGTCAAACAAGCCTGGACCATCTGAAAGGAGAAAATTGGACTAGTGAATAAAATTATCAAGAGTGACTGAAATTAATCAGCATGTAGTCATAGTTATTGAGTACTATTAATCATGTAACAACTAATGATGATATTCAGTAAATATGTTAGTTCTATAATTACGAGCCTAAGTTAAGTAATATAAAGGCCGCTTTATACATTGTTTCACACCTTGAAGGAGGATTCCGCTTGCTATGCACTCCAGAACCCTCCGCATGGCCTCTCCTGGACTCAGAGGACCTGATGCGCTGCTGATAGCTTTCTCCACCATCAGCTCCATGGCCTGCAAAGAGTTTTAGGAAAAATGAGAGATGATCATCTTCTCTAGGTTATTACAAACAGAAGCTGGTTAGCCTCAAAACTGTTTTGTAAGCTGGTTTCACTAATGGTTGATGTGGTTATATGTAGAGTCCCACTGCTTGTTATCATAAATGCATTATGTATGTGTCAACAGGTTACTATAAACCTAGAGAGAGTTCTAAAACCTAGAATACCGGCATATTGCTGCCCACAATGAGTGCATCAGCTTTAGTGAATAGACCGGTGCATCGTGTTTCTACACTGAATGGCTGTATGCTAGACATGGCAGACTACAATACCCACAATTCAAAATTCGAAGCAAGCAGGTAGAATAAAGGTTTAGCGCTCACCCAGGCTGGCATCTTTCCCCAGGTGGGCACACGCTGGCAGAGATCTCTGAGCAAACGGATGATGATTACACAAGACTGGAGACCATTGGCACGAGCCTGCAGATAAAAACAATACGAATTCATGCATACAAAACCAGCTGAGAAGCTCATTTCCACACAAGGATGGTTTCAAGATGTGATGTTTTCGTTTAATCAGCTGGTTTGGTTTTACAGTGTAAACACAAACAAAAATGAAAAAAAAAAAATATATATGTTTATCAGTTATATACTCTACAGTTCTGACAGGAAGATTCATACAAGTTTAGACTAATTATGAAAAAATGGACAGAAGAGCTAGAAGAGCACATTAACAATTTTATATTCCATTTCTAATCTAAGTTCACTGAATGCTAAAAGTATTGTTTAAATTAATTTTTATATACAATTATAAAATGTATACAATTTTAAAATGCCATTAAACTGACAATAATCATCACTACTGAAATTATTTCTAGGACAATACATCATCCAAAAATTGTGAGGCCTATTTTAAACCAGTGATGATCTTGTGGCAGTTAATTTTAAGGTTAACTTTTAACTAATGGAGATTTATTTATTCACAAAAATGATCAAGAATTAAAAACATGTACTTTAAACTATGTAATAATCTTTTCTTGTAGGCCTTGCATTATGCAGAACTACCTACAACACCCTCCTTACCTGAAACCATTTGGCGTGTCGAAGGGCAGCCAAATACTCAAGGCACTTTTTCCTGTTTAGAACGTCTGGAGGATCCTTTTCAGGCACTGAAACCAGACAAAAGGTGTTATATAAACACAGACGTCTTAATCGCCACCAGCAAGGCATAAACAAATACAGGATAAGCTGCTACAAGGAAAAATAAACACTAAGCTAAAAAAAAAACAAACAAAAAAAAAAAACATTTTAATACAAAAAGGGGAAGCTGAGAAGGAGCACCATTAGGAGAGTTACCAAACAGAATGACAACAGTAGAATTTCACAAGACAGTGAGGGGCAAAGGGGGCTTTCCACATTTCCACGTTCCTAAAAAATACTCTCAGTAAAAATGTTACACAAAAGATTTTTCTTAGAAAAGACATCATCACAGTCTTAAAGAACTGCCTGTGTTTGATGAAGTATGCGTAACAAATCACCAAAAAAGCAGAAGAGACAGTCAACATGCCTACACATTTCTTACCATTACAACATACAAATGATGATGACGATTATCATTAGGTACATATTTGCCTATGCCGGAAGGCACTGTACTACTGGAGATATTTTGATGTTGGAATTTGGTTCACTTCATGTCAGTTTCACAGAATTAGACAACCAATATGAAAGTGTACAGCAAAGTGCATAGCTAAGCTTGCTCATGTCTTTTTAATACACATATACACTGACTCCAGCTGTTCCTAATAAAGCATTATACCATTGTTATAAAATAGCCATAAACTTTAACAGTTCTGCTGCTGTTAAAATGACTTGGAAGGTAACTACACTACAATATACCCAATCATGAGGCTAAAAACGTGTGTGTTTGTCTACAACCTGGTAAATATCAAAAATGTATAATAATATTATGATGTATGTAATCCAGTCTCCATCTCATTACTGAAAGGGAGACATTTTTTAATAAACTGGACATTTGGACATAAACATTTTTAAACCAAGAAGCATCCTTGTCTAATTCGTATTGAGCGTATTTAAACTGAGAATGAAAAACTGAATACTTGTTTTCTTTATGAGATCTGGCAGTCATAATTACTATCTTGTTAGCTTTATTCAGTTTTACTAGCCTTAATTATGGATTCCAAGCATCGTAAAATGCTCCTTATATTCAACTGAATGCCAGTTTATGATTCTGCTTAAATGAAAAAAAAAAAAAAAGAACTGAAGAAAAATGATTAGAAAAAAAAGAATAATGTTTATATTACAAATTAATTTAAATTACAAATGTGTTTTTACTACTTTAGCCTTTATCAGATGGTGTTGATACTAAATTTACTCAAAACAGAATTAAACAAGGACAACACACTAAAAAGTCAATACTTTCCATGGCACACAAATCAAACTATGTATCTATATTGGTCCATTTTTAATGTGCTCTTTGTGATTGGAGGTTAAAATTAAATTTGGATACTTTACTGAATTTGGAAAGAATAAGGGACCCACAGAATTACACACACCACCGGGACTGTGTTTGATTTTTGACAAAGTATTTATTCAAAAGGTAGTTGATTAGTTGGGTAGCTGAAGAACTTATGGTCTGGTTGCAAGCTTGTGACCATGAGCCGCATGTATTAAACCATTTGGAAATAGATGAGGAACCCATTTATGTGTGACTCACAGAATTCATCATACACATCACATCAAACTCACAATCACGCTCAGAAAGGTCAGAGATCCGGCTTTAGATTCCACCAAACACTTCAGAAGAGCAGTACGAAACTAATGGGCTAGATCAAAGACTGGTTATAGGGCTGCTTTAAAGAAATAACATGAAATAATGAGCTCAATTCAAGGGCGTGGGGCTAAAAGCCAAATTTTACTTAGATTTGGATATTTTTTAATAGTTGTTGTTGCTTATTTCCTAAAAGGAGACATATACAGTGCAGTAGACTGAAAGCATGGGTTCTCTAACCTTTCTCAGGCAGCTTGAGGCCTGCCTGTTCCTCCGGGCCTGAGGCAGGGTCTTCCCGCATCACTGGTGAGGTGAGACAAACGGTGACCTGCATTTTTGGTTCCTTGCTGGAAATAATGACGATGTTGGCTTCCTCGGGGTGAGCCTGCACCTCATACTGATCTTCAGAAAAAGTCTGCCGGTTAAAAGGACACTTCACATTACTCACTACAGAGGAGACAGCTGGGAAGGGGAGTGTAGATTTCCCCAATTATATCAACACATCAGGGCTTTAGATCCTAAAAAGCAATTATTGGAAAGGATATCATGTTTTATAACAGCATAGCAGGAAGATATGGGACTTTTTTGTCTGTTTTGAGTTGTTTAGCTAATCCCGAATGTCCCAGGCTCTCTCTGTAGGGGTTAGGTGTCACAACCAGGCAGGGGAACTAAAGATCAGTCATAAAATGCAACACATATTAGAGATGCACTTAATATTTGGTAACCATAAAATGTTTTTGAAAGTACCATTTCGATCTAATGTGTCTGGTTCCCAAATACTTGTGGAAAAATTAATGGACAATAATTTATTTATTTAGAGCATTTACTAATTTATTTAAAGTCACATTCCAGTGTTTTTTTCCATTGGTGGAAGGGAGCCATGTTCATTATTTGGCCTTCAGCTAAATGTTTCATATTGTTTTGTTTCAGCCACAAATGTTAAGTTAGGTGCATCCCTAACAAATGTTGCTTCTGCTGTATTGACTTTAATTTTAACAAAGCTATAAGATACAAATAACTCCAAACTGAATAGTAACAACAACCACCATCACCTGTGGGGGGGAAAAGGTGTAAAAACCCTGTGTAACGCAAATGTGGAACCAAAAGCCATTTCGATGAGGGGGATTTCAGTGTCATTTTTTCGTCACTATAAATATCATACCATTTTAAAACCACACTCTGTAGAAGTATAACTCTAGAAAGAAGAACAAATACTACATAGTTCAGTAACTTTCTTCAACCAATGAGAGATTTTTCAGTTATCTTTTCAAAGTTGCCAATTGCTACTCTCTGTCTAAACCATCCCAACCATGCCACACAAATCAATAACGACAGTGTCTATTAGGCTAATGAAACCAGTGACCACATCCCCCCACTTCCAATCTGTTGCTAATGGATCATTTTTTTTTACTATATGACAGAAAAGTGTCATCTTCATACATTTGAGTTCCAATTATTTTATATTTTAGATTTTATAGTTTTAGAAGGGTTCATTTCTAATTAATTTGTTTCAATGTCTGTCTCAATCATCATCACCCACTGCTCTGTCCAATCTGGGTAGTAATGTCATCTATGAGGTATTCCTATTACACACATGACACTGTGGCTTTAGGAATATTAAATGGCCACAAAACTTCGGGACTAGAATATCCCATCCATCTAGCACCCACTATCAGTCCTCACTCGATAATTTACATCTCTTTGCCATAATCAGGCTGGACACTGATAACTTATGTGGGCGTTCCCACAGCATCCCACAAGATAACACTTCATGATCAATGTACATACTGCTGTCCCATGACTTTTGGCATCTTAGTGTTTTTAGACATACAGTCAGTGAATGGTCAAAGTACAAAAATGTACTGATATTTTATCGTATTGTGATAAATTTTCGTATCGTATCACCAATTTGCTTTTTAAAGAGTATTGATCTCCTGATCCATCAGTGCTTAAAGAACTTTATTACACAGTGAGTAAAAAAAAATGTTTATTTACATGATGTGCTGCAATTAAAAAAAAGAAATCACTGTATTCTGCATGATTCTGTTCATATCAGAATCAGAATTCTATTGTATCGACTGGAATAAAGAAATATATTGTGATCTCAATTTTGGCCATATTGTCCAGCCCTGGTATTAATGAAATAGTAGTTTGACAAATAATATTTTAAATTATTTAATAATATTAATATATTTTTTGCATTTAACTACTTTTCATATCAACAGCTTTACCTTGTGTGGCCTAAAAAAAAAATCTAAAATTTCACATTACCCTACCCAATTTAATTTACTTGATTCTCCCAGAGTAAGTAATTCATCACTGCAAGAGAAACAAAATATGTTTTTTATTATGACTGTTTTTGCACACTGTTATATTATTCAATTTTCAAGAAAATAATATTATTTTTTATAATCATTAATCATTAATAAACGTTATCAAAGCATTTCACTGCAAGCGGTATCATGTATGACTATGTTTATCTATGTATTAAACTTTGCACTTGAACTTGAACTGAGGTCTTACCTTTAGTTGTTTAGGAAGCTGCTCAGCGATGCTGTTTAACAGGGACATGGTGGGTTTTTTGGCAGCTAGAAGGATGAGCTGAACATTCCTATCTCCATGTAGCAGCAGGCCTTTGGCCAGTATCCCCACCCTCATTACCCCCTTCAGCATACGGCTCTGAGAGTCCAATCTGCAGCAAGAGGGAAAAAAGACTTAAAAACACTTTTATTAACATTTCTGATAATGAAGTATACTCTATTGTGATACTGTTAAACTAAATACTGCCACCATTTAAATGTCACCACCTGAACCCAGGGTCCAATGCACACAGAAATATTACCTGTAACAGGTTAGATAAGAACTAGAATAAGGATTGAAATTGAAGTCCAGGATGACACAAACATTAATTTAAGAATAATTTAATTAAGTGGTATATTGTCATGTTAGGACATTTGAAATAGGTGAGCCTTAGAGTAGAAAACAGACAATTTAATGCTTTTTTGCTTCAGATATAGCGGACTATTGGTCAGCAGAATGACTGACATTAAATTTATTACATTATGGAAGGTATAATTGATTTTAAGTAACAAAGCAAAGATGTATCAACTTTTTCCATTACATTTAACTGAATTTACACCACTTTCTAGTAGGGCTGCGTGATATTGAAACATTTTTCAACTATATATTGCGATATTAAATAATGCAGGGCCCATGACGTCACCAGCCCTACTCAAAACCCGAGGAAAACAGCAAAACAACAGTAATCTGCCCTTTAATCAGACATTTAAATGGCATGGAATTAAAAGCGTGAATTCAGTTGTAACTGGAAATATTTTCACAAAACTGTGCTGGGCTGAGGTGCACAGCTTTCGGCGTTCACAAGCACATGCCCAACCATGCGGATGGAGACCATGCGGTTACCTCGTGTTTACTTCCGCACCCCCCCTCCTTGTGCTCCCCCTCCCACTTTAGGCATCTTGCACAGGCAGCAGGAGCCTGTTACTCACACAGACGATGCTGTGCATCTACTTCTTGTGTCAAGAATCAAAACATTGCAACATGACATGTTTAATTGCCTTTAGTTACATTGCATATCCTGCGATGTGACTATTGCGCATGCGCACATCGTGATAACGATGCTTAAACGATATATCGTGTAGCCCTACTCTCTATGGTGAAGGGCTAACTCACTGCTTATCCATTTCTTCTTTGCCCTGTGAGACAGTCTCCTGTTCCAGCAGAGAGTCAGACACCAGCTTAAGGGCTCTTTCAGAGTGCGAAACGATCTGCTGCACGGCCTGCAGCTCCTCCTCCACTGGGTAGATGGTGGCATGTTTGGACATGATGTGGCGGTCATCCGGAGAATCCGGACGTCGAACAGGCTGCATAGAATGGCACAGAATTTCGTGCAATTTAAATAGAATAGGACAAAGGGGCAACCATATATGATTCTAATGTTACAGTATCAAGCCTGAAGCTGAAGTGTCAGCTGGTGGGAATAAAGCCCCCAATCACTACGCTTTGGAACGAAAAACCATGTTCTCTTTAGAGTGATGGAGCTCCATCTAATGTCTTGATATTAGAAGAAATATTGGGGGATGCAGTCTCTACAAAATTCTGACTATAGTGTGAATATATCCCCTTTCCTTTAGTCTGGAAATATCTTTGGCCAGTTTCTGTGTAGAGTTTCTAACATGGGATTGTCTTATCCGCTCTATATTTCTGTGTGTATATAGAAACGCTTGCACTAAGACCAACACCAGGCCAATTTATATTTCTGCACCGAAACTATGCTGTAGTCTACTCAAACCCAATGCATAGCAATGTACCCTATGCTGTAACGTATGTGTAGGCTATGGTGCAGGGCTATGCGGCTATGCATATAATTAGGCCTTAAGGGATGATGTGATGATACTAAATGGTGATTAGAGGTGATCATTCCTGGTCCTGGAAATCTACCACCCTTCTCTTATAATCTCACACACCTGAGGCCCAATTAAGGTCTTCGGGGACATAAAAACATTCTAGATTTAGGTGTGTTAGATCTGAAATCTCCAGGGAGATATATCTACAGACCCAGGAATGAGCACCCCTGGTGTAAGTACTGCATCAACAGCTATAGTGCTTGCTCTCACCAGTAGAGGGGGCACAGGCATTCCAGGGCGACTCATGAGAGGCGGGGGCGCCATCCTGCGTCTTTGCTCCCCCCAGTACAAATGCTCCTCCTCTGCCTTCCTCCAGTACATGTCCTCCTCATACCTCCTACAAGAGAGGTCATGTTTTTGTAACTCTGCACTGCTTATTTTAGCTCTTCTCTTACTCCAACATACACTTGAAGATGTAATGATAAACTGGTTGAATTAGAAGAGCTAACCTCATCTCCATGTGCCAACGATGCTCATCTTCTTGTTGCCGCTTCAGCACAGCTTTCTGCTTCTGCTTTCTCAGCTTGCCTTCCAGTAGTTTCCGTGCTCTGTTACTGGGTTTGATCTCCACTAGCAGGTCTGGGTTTACTTTTTTCTGCCAAAGATTTCAATTAACAGCATTTAACACATACAGTTTCATGAAGGTTACAATGCAAATTAGTATTCGATGGAACACTAAACCAAGATAAATGTCAGTGGTCAAAGTTTGTTATTTCAAGAAATAATTTCAAGAAATATTAGGTAATGTACAAACATCTACAATAAAATACTGTTACAAACAGGAGAACATGGTGAAGACAGGCTATTACTCAACGAAGCAAAGAATGGTACACAGCCTATTTAGAATATAATGTGCTGTTAATTTACTAAACCAACATTGAAACATTTAATTAGTATTTTAACCTTTCTTAAACCTTTTGTCCAATAACAAATCAATACAAAATGCGAAACTGATTGTTTTGAAGTTTTCAGTACTCTCATTAAATGATTCAAACCTTGTACTGAAGCCGGTGTCTGCGGCCCTTCAGGTGCATGTCTTTAGCATTTGGATCATTAAAGCTGCACTCGCACAGCTTACAGTGGAAGCGAATCACCTTACCGTCGTCATTACGAACCTGAAATACAAATGTGTCATTTAATTATTAATTATGTATAATATATGTTTATATATATATATTTGTTTTCCACAATTTTCCCTAAACTTATTAAATCGTTAACATTTTTGTTTACAGTCAAATAAACTAACAGAATTTCATTTATTATTATTTTGCAGCCAAGATTAATATTTGGTTCCTGGCCTGTCTCTCACCTCCTCCACATAGTCATGCCCCACCGGCTGAATGTCTCCCTGAGCACCACAGCTATCCCCTTCATCATCACTCAGAGGGTCTTGGTTCAAAACTGCCAGTTTTACTTCCTCCACCTTCACTGGCTCTGGAGCAGCAGCTTTATTGGCTTGCATGTGAGAAGAAAAAAACAACATAATAAGACAATCATAAAAGGGAAATAAAAGCTAAAATAAATGTTTTATACTATTCAAAGTTAATATTAGCAATGTAAATACTGAGCTCAATTAAGCTATTTTTTACAGTATTGCATTATTGACTTATCATACAATACATGAACATGACCTACATACTTATGACAGGAAGTATGAACTGGCAAAAAACTAAATCCCCCAAACTGATATTCCAGCTTTATTCGGCAAAACAAGACATTCTAAAATGAACAAATAAAGTAAAATGCAATGTATGATTCACAAGATTCCATTTAATTAAATTTCTTATTTGATTTATTTGATTTAATATTGATACACTTAGGAATATTTAAGTTACAATAACTGTTTGGATATAAAAGAGATTTCTAAATTAGTTTACATGAAGAATTAATCCAAACCAGTAACAGTAATATATATATTTTTATTATTACAGCTTTGCTTTGTCCAAAATACACTAACTTTAAAGATTGATCTTAATTGATCTTAAAAAATCAATATTGGATTATTCAAATTCAGATTTAATAATAACACTGTAGCAAACAAAAGT
This sequence comes from Astyanax mexicanus, assembly GCF_023375975.1. Classification (NCBI taxonomy): domain Eukaryota; kingdom Metazoa; phylum Chordata; class Actinopteri; order Characiformes; family Acestrorhamphidae; genus Astyanax; species Astyanax mexicanus. The sequence continues at coordinate 27,330,475 of NC_064423.1, read as the reverse complement.
ACTACATTGTGCATCTAATTAGCAACAGCACAGCAACCATCGTTAGTATGTTAATAGAATAATACGGTCTTAATATGACAATATAATTTATCGCTATTGTTTCTAAGACAATGTATCATCCAAAACAATAGAAATCATGAGAGTCCTATAGCTTCTTTATACAGCCAATTTGGAAGTCTGACAATTATTAAACAAATAAATAATCAAATAATACTACATACTCCGTGCTCACCTATGACAGAGGCTTTGGACAGAGCAGGCTTCTTAGCTGGCTGTGGACCCTTGGTAGGGTTTGGTTCAATGGGTTTCTGTGGCACCCTGGGAGAAGCTGGAGCTACAGCAGGAGCTGTGGGTTTTCCAGATGTTGTAGTCACAGGAACAGGGGCAGAGTTTACCAAAACCGGCTCCGTGGAGGGAATAGGTTTGCCGAGCTTCGTGTGCAGCTTCACTACCTGATTAACAAGGCAAAAACAAAATCAGGAAACAGGTATTTTTCAGGCTGGTTTCACACCAAGTCTGCTTCCTATCTTCACACCACTGTATTATACACTTTCAGGGTATTTATTTTAAATTATACTTAATTTAGTAGAATCCAGAAATAAAACAAATCTGTAAACATTTGTTTTATGTAATTTACCAAGATTCTGTATAAAAGAACAATAAAGGTTGAAAATTAATAATGTAACATAAATGTACCACAATACTAAAGCACTACTAAACTGAAAACGTTGCTATGATAAAATTTTAGATACTGTAACAAAGCTTGCGACCAAAAAAACATCCAAAAAAAAAATGAACAAACACCTGACAGCCAAAATCCCCTAGCAGTAGCACAAGAGGCCACCGCCAACACCCACAGGTTAAAAAAAAGTCTAAACACATCTGTCAGCATGATAAAAATAAACATTATTTGATATGCACTTCTTTATGATCGACTGGCTTAATTTACACGTGTGGATTTTAATGCCTGGCCCTGCCACTCAACACTACACTCTACGGTTCACGAGCCAAAATCAAGTGCACTATGTCTGTAAAGAGGCCGTGTTAAAACAGGAAAGTTATGTAGACAGTACAGCGCCGAAATGCTGCTAGAAGAAGAGGTTTTTTTTGCATTCGCTCATTTTGCGATATCACGATACAACCATTATTTGTTGAATATAAAATAGTTCAGAAGAGCGCCTACTTATGTGCAGCTTTATTTAATTAATTATTTGTTTGTTATATTTTTATTTTTTAAAAAAGGATAATTCTCACAATTACTAAAAATTTTTAAAATATTGTAAAACAGCGCAAAAGCATTTGTTCAAATAATCCTCGTTTTATTTCTTTAACTATTGACTGATAATAACAGTAAAAATAAGAAGAAGAACTGTGAAATACTGAATATTAGATAGATAGATAGATAGATAGATAGATAGATAGATAGATAGATAGATAGATAGATAGATAGATAGATAGATACTTATAGATTATAATAGCATTATAGATAGCATTATAGATAGATTATGATAGCAGTATTCCCCAGTGGCCAGAAATTCAGCTTGATGTAAAAAAATGCACCTTGTATAAATCTTTTATAAACATGAAATCTGTTTGATAACACTGATCTGCACTGACCTTCTGGTGCTTAGCCCCCCGGATGTGAGCTGCATAGGCATCTGCACCAGTGCAGGAGACGTCACACAGCTCACACCGCAGCTGCGTTTGCACACCACCACGTGGTCCGTTAGTGGCCTGAGAGCCAGACTTCTGGGACGCCTCCTTCTTTTTGTGCTTCTGACCCTCCAGGTGCTCTCTGTACGTCTAAGGAAAGAAAAGGACAATCACTGAAGACATTTACATTCAGCTAGCTAATACACACTATATAAAAATACACAATCAGTAAACTGTAACCCATTTTCTGTTTGTGCTGTAAAATATATATTAGAGAATTATGGAAGGTTCTCTTCTCTGTGCTAGCTCAGCATTTTTACTTGATGATGGTGGGGGGTGAGGGGGTGGTGGGGGTGGGTGAAACGTGATATTATTGGTTTAAATTGTTTTTTTTTCATGCCTGCTGCTGCACAGTGATGTTATTGGAGAAGAGATTTCAAATGGATGCAGACAGATGACAGAAAAACTATCAAAAAATCTTTTAAAAATGATAATGAATTATATTTACTATAAATTGACTTGACTTAAAGTCATGTCTGTTTTCTCAGTTTTGGTGAGAATGTATAATTTCACAGAGCATTCTAAAAAGTACTGCAATGTGGTGCAGTCTCTTCTCAGAGTATATGAATCTAGTGATTTTAACGGAAACTCTGTTGCCCTCCCTTATAGCTCAGCATCTCTCTTCAGTTCTAATTGTGTGTTTCTGTGGTTTAACAATGAGTAAATGAACAGACAAAAACTGAGTTTGCCATTCTGATATCTGGTATGTTAGCAGTAGCTTTTGTATCCACACCATTAGAGCCCACAGTTTCATAGATAACCAGCAAAAGCTGATATAGCCAGAAAATTGTCCAGGGACCTACCAGACTCCCTGTTTTTAGAATACATATACAGTGGCTTGCAAATGTATTCATACTTCTTGTTGGTTTTTAAAATTTTGATTAAATACAAAAAATACAAAAAATGGTTGTAAGGTGACAAAATGTGGAAAACGTTCAAGGGGTATGAATTCTTTTGAAAGCCACTGTATGTGGCTTTGCAGGCATGACAGCAAAAGTACCTTAATGCCTTTTATTATAATATTAATACGACTTATTAAAAAATTCTGCTGCTTTAGTAAATAAAACAATATTTTGGCTTGCCTTTAAAAGGGGAGCTGCAGGAATGGGTAGAATATATATTATATCTAGGGACGCACAATGATATCGTAATTGTAGATACTTGCTGATGTATTTAATGTATGCTGAAAAACGTCAAGTGACGTGAAAATTAATTTCTCAGGAAATTCAATTTTATTGTTTGGATTGAAATCTAAAATGTAACGCAAATAAATGTTACTTATGTTTATAAATCGACCCAAAAGTCCCTCATTGGTGCATCCCTAATATATACATATATATATATTTAATGGTTAATAAACATTCTTAAACCAAAAGTACAATGTTAACCTTCGATTTGCCCTGTGGAAAAACACCATACTGTGTAACTAGCTCATTTAAGTATTAAGTACCATGTACCATAAAAAGTGCAGTTATTAATGTAACTGATTTTTAATTGCAAAAAATAACAATAAAGCCCCTGATAAGAGATGTACCATGTAGGCATACCTGAGGACCAGCGCAGCTGATCTTGCAGATGTCGCAGTAGTGCAGCTGAGGCTGCTTGGGAGGGCCTTTGGGCTTTTGGACCTTATTCTGATGGAACATGGGCTTCTTGTATGTATTGACAGCAGGACTAGTGACCATGCTGTTTCCGGTGCTGCTCCAGGAGGCACTGGTCAGCGGCTTAGCGGGTGGCTGGGTTTGCTGCTGAGGAGGTTGAGGCTGAGGCTGATGGGAAGGGGCCTGGGGCTGAGCTGGGGTCTGCGGAGGGCCCAGCTGCTGGGATGGTTGATAGTATGATGTGGTTGAAGTATAGCCACTTGATTCGTAACTGGAGTAGCTGAGACCTGCAGGAATAAATGAGGGAAAAAAAATGAGAAATGTTTAATATTTCAAACTATCACCTAACGCATCTTCTGAGACAGCTTATATGTTACTATAATAATTAGTTTATTAGACTACATCACATTTACAGCACTGGCTTGGAAATTTACATTATAGTATTGTTTGTGTAATACTTATATTATTAGTGTAGAGATCAGCACACACATTGTGAGACAACTATGCAGAAGAAGCTTGCAGACGTGCTGCAGCAGGAGAAAAGCCCCCACTTACCAGAGTAAGAGGTGGCAGCTGTGGAGTTGTAGGAGGAGCTGGGGGTGTAAGTGGATATTGGAGTTGGCTGCTGCTGTACGCTGGTCGTAGCGGAGTAAATGTTGTAGCTGGATGAGACAGAGCTGACGGGAGGCAGTGGTTTGAGGGCTGTAACCTGTCTTTGTGGAGCAGGCTGGCTGTACGCTGAGGCTGTAGGTCTATAGCCACTTTTCAGATCTGAAAAAATAATAACTATTATTTAAAAATTATATTCTTACAAAACAGACAGTGTAAAAAAATAAATAAATAAATAAATAAATAAAAAATGGACAGTCTGGGTTGTACAATCTGATCCCACTTTAAACAACATTAAAATGTAAAGTTTCATGTATAACACACTGCACTGCTAATACAACCATTTTAACTGCTATTTAATTTGGCAGGACCTTGTGTCATAAACAACACAGCTTGACAAGAAAACTTTTAAATGCAATCATGGTTGATAAAAATACATTTATGTTTGTGGTTGTAAGGTGACAAAATGTGGAAAAAGTTCAAGTGGTATGAATTCTTTTGAAAGCCACTCTATGTGGCTTTGCAGGCATGACAGCAAAAGTACCTTAATGCCTTTTATTATAATATTAATACGACGTATTAAAAAATTCTGCTCCTTTAGTAAATAAAACGATATTTTGGCTTGCCTTTAAAAGGGGAGCTGCAGGAATGGGTAGAATATATATTATATCTAGGGACGCACAATGATATCGTAATTGTAGATACTTGCTGATGTATTTAATGTATGCTGAAAAACGTCAAGTGACGTGAAAATTAATTTCTCAGGAAACACGTTTAATTTTATTGTTTGGATTGAAATCTAAAATGTAACGCAAATAAATGTTACTTATGTTTATAAATCGACCCAAAAGTCCCTCATTGGTGCATCCCTAATATATACATATATATAGACAAGAAAACTTTTAAATGCAATCATGGTTGATAAGTTAACCACTCTTTGAACGAAAAAGTATTTAATCACATTGCATTTTATAATTGTTTTATTATATCAACATTATATTTAATTGATATTTCTTGCTCCTTGGCTCCACCTGTAGTTAAAAAGTGTAATTCTCGCTGAACTATCCCATAGGACACACTTTAGACACACACTTAAAAAAAAAATCTGAGAGATGCAGGACTATTTCTTAAACTGAAATAGGCATTTGTGCTAAGGAGGTAAATAACATTGCAGAATTTTACACAAATATGATTTTTACATTGGTGTTACACAGCAGTATGCTGTTTTTGCCAACTTTTTCCTGCCCACTTCACCAAAGCAACATACTGCAATAAGCACTGTGCCAAGCTTTACCAGTTTAGTTCCCTTACTGAGTATGCCCGATAAAACAAACTTACTACTGCATGTACTGCTACTATACTAATGCACACAAACTACTACTGCATGTAATAAGCCATTAGGCCACTGCTATTTCATGAAAAGGTACATTTATCTTGTAGATTGTCAAACTGTGGTTGGAGTTTTAAGGTATTAAACATTTCTGTCTATGAATTAAACAGACAACAACAATGTTTTTAGTGTAATTAGACAGCATCAAATATTTCAGGCAGGATCTCACCTTGCTGAAAATAGGTTTCGGTGGGGGTGCACTGAGTTGGTGCGACACTTGTCTGATAGTACTGCTTATTTTCATAGACACTACTGGTTGATGCTGGCCGTCCGTAGTTGTAGTTCTCCTGTATTTTAAATTAACAGACAGACATTAACCAATCAAAAGAAACACTTCAAAGAGGAAGACACAATATATCCTGAATCCTGAATCTATCCTGAGCTATTTTTACCAATGCGAATACTGATGTCCATCAAAAATCAATGCATTGTAAAGAACCACTTAAAGTATTTGTTGTTTAACTTCTGAAGCTTGACAGTATGGGGAAATTTTGCCTTCTTCTTCTTTATTAATTAGCCAGACAACTTTGGACAGACTTGACTTTAGATGCAAGATATCTAGTTAAACTGAGAAACCCAGGGACTTTGTTGCTATATCTGTTGCTTATGTTACATTACTGTACATTTCATAATTCTGTACATTTCTCTATTCCTATTTATAAGCATTTTTATACAAAGACAAATCCAATATGAAATGATAAAATCTAATTAATTCATGGTAAACTCAAATCAGGTCTAAAATGAACACGTCTACAATTTAGGAGTTTGTCAATGAAAAATTCAGAATAAAACCGAGATTTCTGCACTCTTTCTGACCACAAGGTAAGGAAAGGTCACTGACCGCTTCTGTGAAGACCTGGTAGCTCTGAGGCCTGGTGGTTGGCTGAGGAGTGGTTTCCGGCTGACGGTAACCGTAATCTGGAGCAGTGGGAGTCTGGTAGGTCTGGTAAGCTGGAGACGCCACCGGCCGGGTGGGCTGTGCGGTGGCAGGAGCATATGAGGCTGTGACCACATTGGCTGCTCCAGGGGCAGGCTGGACACTGTAGCTGGCAGTGGTTTGATGGGAATACGCAGGAGGTGGCTGGGAGCTGGGGGAGGTTAAAACAGGTCAGGGTGACTGTACACTTCAGAAAGTGATGTTTTACATGAAATCAGTGTGAATGCATACTACAAATTTCTGTGTTGTTTATGTGTTTCTCATGTAGCAGCTATATTGCATAATGTTGCAAATTTACATATTTTGTGTAGCATATTATTAAGAGTTACACAAAACAGTAATGTAAAATGGAAACTGCTCTGTGAGGGCAGTGATTGCTCAGTGTTTTGTGCACTGGGGTTACTGCAATGTGTTTATTTTACTCCAATATTTATACACAGAGAATTAACACCATGAAACATGCTGAAAACTCTTTAAGAGACATCTGGAGAAAATTCCTGTATTTTTCAATATTGCAAACTATACTCCAGAACAACACAATGTTGCAATGTATATTTTCTCCAATGGCATGCAGATCTACACTGCAGTAAGGGTCACAGGGTTGTGGGTGGGTTCAATACACTAATTAGTTAAAAAAAAAAGAAAAAAAGAGAGCAAGGCCCTTAACCCTTTCTGCTCAAACCTGTATTGACCCAATATTAAAAAAAAAAAAAACTAGGATAAGCAAAACGTTGAACCTTTCTTTGACCTTATACATCCAAATACATAGGAGAGTATTTTTCTTACTTTATTAATCAAATATTGAGTAGTAAATGTTAGAACTGCAATACAAGAAAATCTATTGTTGTCTATTGCGACTAAACATATTTAATGAAAATTTGTCCAACATTGTACAAAGTTTCCAGTAACATGACCAAAAAGGTTGCTATATATGACAATACAAGAACCTATGACAGAAAGCATCCTCAGGTGCAGTCGCAAAGACGTAATGAAACTGGCTCTCATCAGGACCTCGCCACTGTTTAAGTTCAGTTACCAGCGTCAGAAACCGTAAATTAGCCTGATATTTTCCTGCTACAGGCCACAGGTAGATTTCTCTAATAAAGCGGAATATACAGCTCAGGAAAAAAAATTAAAAGAACACGTCAGTTTCACAAGTTTGCTATTTATAGGTATATGTTTGAGTAAAATGAGCATTGATTTGCAGAAAATGGGAAAGGGCTGAAATAACAAAAAAAAATGCAGAGCTTTTAAATTAGAAGTTAAGGAATCAAAATTTGACTAAATAACCCTGGTTTTTAATCACAGTTTTCATGCATTTTGGCATGTTCTCCTCCATCAGTCTTACACACTGCTTTTGAATAACTTTATGCAACTCCTGGTGCAAAAATTAAAGCATTTCAGGTTGGTTTGATGGCTTGTGATCATCCATCCTCCTTTTGATTATAGGTTTTCAATTTAGTAAAATCAAAGAAACCCATACTTTTTAAGTGGTCTCTTTTTTTTCTAGAGCTGTAGCTAGCAGCCCCCGGAGACCCTCTATCAGGCTCAAGACCCTCAAACAAGCTGCTGCAGCTGACAGCACCAGGCTAGTACACACATTTACACAATGTCCGGTTCGTTAGGTTCGTTAGTAAGTCTTGCATAAAAGCACAGATTATAAACTGACACTTTAAGCTATTTACAGGCCTGCTGAGGGTTTCTGCTCGCGGCCAGAGGCGAGCTGTCGCCTGGTAACCTCGCTGACTTTCTGCCGCTAGCCTGTTAGCCTAGCATCACAACCTGCCCCGCTGATCCGCTCAGCTCCGCCCGCCGCTGAATCAGACACCGCAGCGATTCAGCAGGCATCAGGGGGCACACACAGCCGGATTGCCCTCCGTGCCGGCGGGATTTACCTGTATTGCGGGCCGGCAGCGCCGTGTGGGAATCCGTAATAGTGACTAGCGGCCATTTTGGGCAGCTTCCCTGCCGCCACCGGCACAGAGTCGCTCTCAAGCGATCGGTTCTACTCGAACCGACTCTTTTTCCCGTCAAAGATGGGAGTCGGTTCATCTTGGCACGACGACTCGGCTCTTTTGTACGTTGCACTAATACGAACTGACTCGAATCTAACGAATCTGTTTCAGAATTCACTGGTGGAGATTAATCCGAAAGAATCGGCTCCTCAAAACACTCGCTAGACATGTGACTTTGACTTTTTACCTTTTAACTGTTTGAGGGCAGACAGGGCTGTAGGAATCAGTAGCATCACTTTGGGTTTTTTTAGCAATTAAGAAATAACTTTATAAAGATGCGTGAAAGGGTTAAGGATGGGTATTTATTGGGAAAAACTGCAAACCTACAATTAAAAACATGTGCAATGTACAACCAAGAGGGGGCCCATGTGTATGGTGTCATCTTTGACACCCAGCCGTGCTGAACCTGTCAAGAGTTAATGACTTGAATTTCTTGCCTCTTAATATGTTTGTGAGTCGTAATATTGTGTAGAGGTAGAGTTAGTTTACAGTGAATAACCCTATTTGAGTAATGCTCTAACCCATATTATTGCAATAACTACTATGAGGAAAGAACAACTAAGTAAAGAAAAACCTTTTAAGGACTTTGAAAGTATCCTCAAGTGCAGTCCCAAAGTTTATTGAAAATGATATGATGGAACTGGCTTTCATCAGGACCACTCCAGGGAAGAAACAACAAGAGTTAACTCAGAAAGTGCTAGTTAACAGAACCCCAGATAAGAGCAACCTAAATGATTCACAGAGTATTTTGGTTTGTCTATGTGTACCGTATGTCTTCCTTCATAGTCTTATTAATTTACAAAATAGGAAAGACAATCATGCAGAATTTTATGTTCAAAAAGGGATTAATATGTTAATATTCAGTGCACTTATCTGCCAAACCCACACTATAAAGACTACAACCTTGTGCTGTTGAGCTCACATTTTTAATAATGTGCACCAACACAATTTCTTATAGTTGAGCGCCACCTAGCGTCCAAGAGACTGAAGTTTTTCAACATTTTCCATTAGATTTCAAGGTTTCCTCTTGAGAAAAGGATTCAGAGCTTGCACTGCTCCTAACCAGAAGCACAGACACATCAGGCATGACAAACAGTGCAGGCATCAGACATTACTGCAGCCTGTAGCTCTGCAGAACATAACAAGCAAAGAAGAACTGGACTACACATCCAGGACTGCACAGAAATAGGCAATAAACTGGATGTAATGACAGATATCAAACTTCAGCTGCTATCATCATGTGGAGTTAGATACAGGCTAAGAGTCTGCACCGGGAGAATCACAGTTCATCACAGAGAACAGAGGAGTCAGTGTACCCCCTGCACCTGTGGCCAGCGCTTGGACTCACTGACACACTGTCCACCAGCACTCAACGAGCCTCTGTGTGAGTACAGCCCATTCTGTCCTCTTCTGTTCAACCTGCTGCCCTGGAATGTTCTTAACATTAACTGTGTATTTAACAAAGGTAAATTATTGTTCATATGATATATATAATTTATAGCATACTACATACATAGGCCAAACTACTGTAGTATTTCTTTCAGATATGTTTACTCAAGCCTTCCTTGCCTTACTCTACTAATTTAAATAAATGTATTTATTGATTTATTGAGACACAGACTTTTGCTTTGTGTGCCTTTTTAATTTCTGTTAGTTACTTGGGATTAATACATTTTAAGTAAAACTAAACTTGTTGTACAGAAAGTATTTTTTGCAAAACATTTTTATAACATTTGGGATCAGAAGGACCCAACTTTCTAAAGTAAGTAAATTAACATAAAATTGTTTTAAACATAAAATTAGATGATAATCAAATCAGTGGTATTTAAATAATACATTTACCCTGGCAGTGCTTATTTAATCATGAATTTGCCTCAGCAGTGCCATTCCATTCATACATGTACCTCAGTAATGCTAACAAAGGTATGCTTAATTTGTGCAAGTGGAGCTTATTAATGAATGTAAACCTGTCGTTTGTTGGCTCCCCGGCGTCTCTGTCCCTCACTCCCTGCTCTTTATACAGCAGCACTCTTAGAACCTACACTGTAAATATGTTGGGTACTGACTTACTATAACTAAGTGAATTAAATTAAGCTAACAAATGTGTTATTTGTTGGTGGAGAAATCAAGGCCCCAGTTCAATACTGATGAGCTGGAGCTGGAGCACAGTGTACCAAGAGAGATCACTGAGGTCCTGCAGAACAGAGACGTTCTTTCCATCTGAATCAGGTGGGCATTTGTCTCAGTGCATCAGAGGTTTGCCACTTCAGCAAAGGATTAGCAGACTGTGAGGAAGGATTTAAAATTCCTGCCTCTCCCTCCTGCCTGCCTGGAGCTCTTCCAGTATAGATTGACTTTTAGCTACAGGGTAACCTGTGTCACATGCTTGTCTCGCATGCCACCAATGGGACCTCCCCATGACCCAAAACTGCTCATAGTTTAGATTTGGTATAATTATATTTGGTTAGGATTGTAGGTGACTTATCCATGCTACGCCCCATGAATGTGTTCTGGTATTTGTGTTTTAATCAACAGTACAGCAAATACATCATGTTTATCCTTTGAATGGTGTGGTATAATGAATTCACACAAAGATCTGTTTTTGTGTGTCGTTTTGCAGGCCCCAAGTCTTCCCCGTGTAAATCATGGGCTCTCCATACCTGTGTACACTGCTGGACCACATCGAAGGAAGAGATGAATGGCAGGATGATGACTTCCCCAGGTAAAGAATGATTTTATATTGTGTAAAGTATAGAACATAATATTGAATATTTCATTATCAGCATTGTAATTCTAAATATAACCATAACATTTTGGAGCTATTTTTATAAATCACATGTAAAGCACCAGCCTTTCTATATATATATATATATATATATATATATATATATATATTACCAAAATGTATGGAATAGCAGTACTTAATATGTAATTGTATAATTGATCAGAAACGGCTCACCAGTCCTAGTTGAGATGATGTTATCTTGTGAGTGAGGTGGAACACTGGCCAGCATGCTCGTGGCAAGACGATGTGAGTGATCAGAGTTTGAAAGAGGCCTTATACCAGGAGTACATAATAGAAGGCATTACCGCCTACAGTGGACAGTGCAATGAGTGTTTTTTATTGCGACCAGTTTCACAGACTCAATTATCTCAATTAATCTTAATAAATATTTACAAACTGAAATAACAAACATTCATGTTTCTAAGAAGGTATTACACTTTTAGACCCATGATTACTAAATAATTTTGGGTAGGACACTTCTGTTTGTCTGTTTTGTTTTACTAAAATTAATAGCATCAACAATATTGGTGCTAATATCATATTAAAGTGATATATTAATAACTATAATCAGGTTGGAACTGGAGCTCTTCCCTTATTGACTCTGCAGATAAATAGCTGAAAGACCTCCCAGCCGCTGATCCAGGATCAGTAACAGTGTGTGCTCTTATCTTCACATACAGCCTTTGTGCAGGGGAGGAAGGGAGCAGGTGCAGCTCTCTCTCCTTAAATGGTAATGAGCCACGTCATGTGACGCAGGCAGGAGCCAACAACACAGCAGCATCACTGGGAAAATGGAGGCAGGGCAGGCTTAGAGAAACACACACAGCCTCAGCATCAGCACCAGGCCTTTAGTGATGAAGAGTGATGCTTCTCATAGTGAACGGCTTGGAAACAATGCTATTTGAGGAAACAGCAGAGTAGGGGACTGAACTAAATAAGATAATCAAGCAGAGTCTTCGTTTTTTTCTCACCTTTTACTAGAAGGTAAGTGACAGAGCAGCTTTGGTTTTCTATATTTGGATTGTGTTGATGGCCTCTGGTCAGAGGTGTGAGCTTTATTTTGGGGATTATAGTAATTGGAGTGTTTTGTTACACCATAATGGATGTTCAGTATTAAATAATACCTCTATTACAGTGTAACACCAGACCCTCCTTCCTTAACAATAGGCTCCTAGAGGAGGAATAAATTAGGCTGTATTGCTGAAAGATCATGGTTGTCCTGCTGTTTTGTTTTGCTCTATTAACACACTATTCTGATATGTGCTTCCATGTATGCTTCTCATCAGTGTTGGTTGCACAGCACGCTGTGTGGGAGGAGAGTTAGTGTGTGTATGGGGGGAATAACACCCAGTGCAAGTTAAGCAGCACTTTGTTAGTGCTGAAGCAGCTGCAAACCCCCCACTCCACTGAGCCCGGCACAGTATTGATGAGGAGACGCACACAAGTCTAATGCTAATTTCCATATGACTGTGTCTGCTGTGTTTAACATAAGACTCATTCAGTGTTTCTCTGCAGTTTTTGGCTCTTATAGCATCCTAGGTGGATGGATGAATTCATAGATGGATGGATTGATGGATAGATATTCTGTACAGTTTTTTTCTTAGTTACTGTTTTTTAAAATCAATTTAGTGATACAATGATTCAATACAGTGAATTTTAACAAATTGTTTTTTACAATATTTACAATTTCTTTAAAAAAGTAGTTGCCTTTATTTAATACTGTGCCAGATAATATCAGATTTTAGTGACCCGAAGAAAAACAGACTCCATCTTTTCTAATGGCATAATTCTATATTAGTGCATGAGCGGTCACTGTGTCCTTTAGCCAACATAAACCATTCTCAGCAGCAGAGATACAGTTAACTTGCACCTACAGCCTACAACACAGAGGCCAGGCAGTGAACCAGTCAACAATAAAATATACGCATATACCTGTGACATGAAGATAGCTCAGGAGAAGAGATAACAAACTGACCATGAGCATCAGTGACAGGAGAACACGCACAGTATGCAAATATATTATGCCAGGAGCCAATAAAAAGATGAGTAAAAAAGTTTTATTCATCAAGGTTGCACTGTCCAAACACAAACCATACCAAACAAGTAGCTTTCAGTGAAATGCAGTAAAATAATTCCCAGTTAGACAAACTGTTTTGTTATAGAAATTAATATAGTAACATATTAATTGTAACTAAAGATTAAAAACATTATGTAAACATTAAACAATATGTAATAAAAGGGACATAAAACATTTCCCATACATAACTAGAGCATTTATTTCTATTACATTTATTTCTGTTACGTGTAAAATAATATTTTCTGAATTTACACTAATAGAAAGAGTTTAAATTATTAACTTTTAACGACATGTGCTTTATAGGTCTGATTAACCTACATGTGTGTGTGTGCATGTGTGTTTGTGTGTGATTAAAAAGGCCACTGCCTGAGGTGGGTGACATGGAGGCATCCAGTACATTGGGCGATGATAGAACATGTAAGTAAACCTATGTAGTAGAAACACCTGCTTATACTTAATTAGAGTTCACCCCACCTTGACTGAAGGCTCTCCTTTGTGTATTAAAGGTAGCATATTATTTGGGTTGTATCTTCTATAAATGATACTGTTAGGCTAACATATTACTAGAAACCAATAGATGTGCTAGTATTATTTTAGCTTAACAAATGTCAGTTGTGGCCATAAATAATAAAAATATAATAATTTATTCTAATTTATTTTATTGTTCAGCTCCCCCAACCTCCCTGCACATTAATGTGGCCGGTGGAGGTCTAGGCCATCGGAAGCGGAGAACTCTTGTAGCCCCGGATATGAACCTGTCTCTGGACCAGAGTGAAGGATCCCTACTATCTGACGATTTACTAGACACACCTGACGATCTGGATATTAACGTTGATGACATTGAAACTCCTGATGAGACAGACTCTTTGGAGTTCATCACCAACGGCAATGACTTAGAATGGGAAGGTTGGTTTAGGAAGCATTTTTATGGCACTCTTAATACAGTGATTCTTTATCTGTTATAAAATAGTTTATCCTGTCAATGTATATAGATAAATGTCAGATATGTACTCCCTAAATCATATTTATCATTGGGCAGTTTTAGACCACAGGACTACTGTTGACCACATACCATTCCCAGTATGTAGCGTTCTTAGAACAGCAATGATCAGAAATTAACCAATGATGAAAGTTGGCATTTGGAGAATGGAGAAACTGTTCATCAACAGATGGAATAAATTTTCTAACTGTACACCAGCAAGGTGTAGTAGTGTACAGAAAATAATATTATAAAAGTATACTATAGGGGTGTCTGTTGTTTTGTTTACTTGTTCGGAAACTAAGCTATCATACATGCAACATTCCAAAAGTTATGGGACAGGAATTAGAACCTTTGACACCCACTACCAAGCTTTTCTTGAACCGAGGATGCTGGCCAGTGCTCAGCTTTACTCATAAGATAACCTCACAAATTATATGTTGTATATTTACATACTGTTATGCCATGACTTTTGCCATAACATGATGTCAGTGTATATATAAAAACATAAATACACAAAGCTGTCCGTTAATCTTTGTCATTTTTTTTATTTCCCTGCTTCCAGATGACACGCCGGTGGGCTCTGCCAAAACAGGCCCTGCTGACGGAGCTGAGGACGTGGGGGAGGATGGAGGAAACGGCCGGCTGTGGAGGACGGTCATCATCGGGGAGCAGGAACATCGCATTGACATGCAGGTCATACGTCCATACGTGCGGGTCGTCTCTCACGGAGGTCAGTCCTAATAAATCCAGTTTGGTTGATGACGTAATGCTCGGTCTGCCTGTGTGTTTCCTAATGTGTGCTCTGTTTCTACCCTTCCTTGCCTGCAGGTTATTATGGCGAGGGGCTGAATGCCATCATCGTGTTCTCAGCGTGCTACCTGCCTGACAGCAGCTGCCCAGACTATCATTACATCATGGAGAACCTGTTTCTGTGAGTATTTGGTGGTTTGGTCTATTGGCGGTGTTCTTTTATGGCCACTTTAAGACATTCTGTGTTGCATTTTAACATGTAAAAGTTGCTAAAATAATCGATAGTTTAGAGTTTGCCTCTAAAATGCTTTTTTTTATGCCCAGTCATGGTACTGAACTACTGCACCAGTTTTTTAGAGTACCACTTACTTTCCAGCCTTATTTTTAAAATGTGTTGCAGGCCTAAAATGCAGATATGGATGTTTATTAATAAATTAAATTAAGTTGACCAGGCAAACCATGAAATACCTCTTTTCATTGTGTCTGTAATGAAATAAATGTCAATGTAAACCTAAGTAGCACTGCAGTTTTAGACTATTAAAAAAATAAATAAATGCATTATAAACTTACATTGTTTTGTTTATTTATTTATGTATTAGTGTTAATTAGAGTTAAGGAATTAACATACAAGGTGACTTTTTTCCTGTTTTCATGCTTCTTTTCATTCTTATCCACCCTGCCATCCCTCCTGCACACAGGTACGTAGTAAGCAGTCTGGAGATGCTTGTGGCTGAGGATTATCTGATCATATACATGAATGGCGGAACCCCACGCAGTAAGATGCCTGGTATCAGCTGGCTGAAAAAGTGCTATCAGATGATTGACAGAAGGTAGGTAAACATATATAAGCTGCATGTATATCACTGAAACTGCAAGAGCTCATGTTTAAACGGATAGAGCGCTTACTCTCCTAACACCCCTAACAAACTAACTACTTCTACCCTCCTTCTTCCCCTCCTTTAGGCCCTATCTAAAAATGTTTTTACTTTTAACTTCACTTACTTTTTGTACTTCACTATTGTAAGTCGCTTTGAACAAATGTAATGTATTGTAATGTAATGTAATGGGCATTTTAACCTTTTGCTTATAGACTAAGAAAGAACCTAAAATCTCTGATTATTGCACACCCTTCGTGGTTCATACGCACAGTCCTGGCCATCTCCAGACCCTTCATTAGGTAAGAGCCAGCAACATTTTAAGTTGATTCATCTATATTAATATTTTTTTTGTTGCACAAAGAAATCACCAACAGCGCAATAGGCAGGTAGTCACAGTGTTTAAGATTATTGGCTTGTACAGTTGGTACTTACTACTATATAGTTTACTTACTATATACAGTTTATATGGTACACTCACCCATATGTGTAATTATCAAATCAGCCAGTCGATGGCAGCGGTGCAAAGCATACAATCATTCAGATGTGGGTCAACAGCTTTGGGTAATGTTTACAGCAACAAACAGAATAGAGAAAATTATATTGATTTTTATTTGACTAATTCTACTCAAAATGGTGTAACAAAGGATGAAAATGAGACCATGGAGAATGACTCGAGTTGTTGTAGCTGACAGAAAGAGCACATTAAATTAAAAATTGTGGTAATATTATGGTACTGTGGTAAGAAACAAAGCATCTCAAAATGAACACGGTGACTCCCAACACTGAGGTCTTAGGTTCAGGTCCCAGGGTGGAGTTTCCATGCTTTTCCGACCGTAAAATGAATGGGCTACAGCAGCAGAGGGCTACATTAGGTTCCACCTTATTTAGCCAAGAACAGAAAGCTGAACACTGCAGTAAGGCTGCAGTGGTTACAGACTTACCAATACTAGGCAATTGATTACAAGAATAAGCTTAGAAACACTATGGTACTCAAGTCTTTGGAGGGAATTTGCTTGGAACAGGATAGATATTTATTACAAATACAATTAGTAGCAGGTAGTAAAAAAGCAAAAATTAAGAAGTGGTTAAGTATAGAACCTAAATCTCTATGGGTTAAAATTGTTCTAGAGATTTATGTCATGGAGTAAATGCCTTTTTCATTAAGACATGCGACTAAAAGATTTGAAAAACTGAGAAACTGGAAATCTTACTTGGCTGTGAGCAGATTTACTTCATTAATTGCAATATGTGTTATAGACCTCCATGTGTTTTTTGTCTTCACATTATGTACATATTATATATATATATATATATATATATATATATATATATATATATATATATATATATATATATATATATATATATATATATTGCATTTAAATGTCCCTTCAAAGATTCATGTCAAATGCCTGATCTGCCTTTTCATGTAAAAAAAAACACTATGGCAGCATCAGAATTTGCTGCAACAGCATAAATACATGAACCCATCAACAATCCAGGCCAATAAAATACCTTTGGGATGCAATAGGGATGTTGCAAAGAACTAAAGCTATTTTGAGTGCAAACGGATCCCCTACATATTATTACTATAGAGAAGTGTTTCTAATAAATTGTTCCACAAGCACAAATAACTTTTCTGAAAATCAATTTTAATCTGATATACACTCATAACATGACATATCATGACAGTGTATTGTCTATACTATAAAGCTGACATATATACAGTACACCTGAAAGTGTTTAATCTCTTTTTCTCTGCAGTGTGAAGTTCATGAACAAAATCCGCTACGTGCACAGCTTGGAGGAACTCGAGCAGTTTGTCCCCATGGAGCATATTCACATCCCTGAGTGTGTTATACAGTGAGTGCTTTACATCATTACATGCTCCAAGCAACCACTGTTTTTAAGCCATCTTTCCAAGGTCACATGAGTTTTTATTGGTTGTTGCAGGTTTGATGAAGAAAGGATCAAAGCACGAAAAGAACGGTAATCATGGCATCAGCCAACACATTTGTTCATAAATATTTAGACTTATTTATTAGTTTTTATCAGAAACATTTGTACAAGTGAGAATAAGAATGGATGGATCTGTGGTCAGAAACTGACCCATACTGACCACCAGCAAGGTGGAGTTTCATGGGAGGGACATTTAATAAAGAAGTGGTGGGCTAATAAACTGTGCATCAATAGATAAGCACCCATAGAATGGGTATTTCTAACTGGCTAATAAAAAACAGAACAAAAAAAATGTACATAATAAGCTGAAAAATCAGTGACAAGGAACTTGGCAGCCAGGTTACAACTTTAATATATTGCAATATATTGTGACACTGTAGGCAAGGCAGCATACATTGACATGTCAAATGACCAGGACTTCTGCCAAATCCCATTAAATGAATATGATATGATTTCTGCCTGAATTGTTTGACTGTTGGATGGACAGTTCTAGCCAGATGCCATCAATCACAATCATTACCACCCACTGTGCTGTTTACTGTAGGTTATTATTCTTTCTATTAATTATTCCCGCTACAGTGAGGTGAGGAAC